>NW_019154118.1:4086349-4510235 GCF_002288905.1 Enhydra lutris kenyoni
AAAAAGATCCAAGCAGGGGCGCCTGGGTGGCTCAGTGGGTTAAGCCGCTGCCTTCGGCTCAGGTCATGATCCCAGGTCCTGGGTTCGAGCCCCACATCGGGCTTTCTGCTCAACAGGGAGCCTGCTTCCTCCTCTCTCTCTGCCTGCCTCTCTGCCTACTTGTGATTTCTCTCTGTCAAATAAATAAATAAAATCTTTAAAAAAAAAAAAAAAAGATCCAAGCAAACCTCTATAACAGGGAAAGCAATCAAGAAAATATTGGTAGATGAACTCTCTCTCTCTCTCTCTCTCTCTCTTACACACACACATACACACATACACACACACACGCATTTTAGAAAATAATTCATTCTGGGTCAGTTCTCTGCTTTACTTAGTTACATATTACCTGGGTAATGGGACAAGAAAAAAAAAAGAATAGATCAGAGGTTCTGGCTGAAGATATCATAAAAACCTAGTGTAAAAGGCAAAACAGAAAGAAGTCATAGGGGATCATAAAGAAACATTTCCCCCTTTGTGGGACTGAGTAAAGATTTTAGAGACTTTCAGTTAGTTTTTGAATACTTTTTCTTGGAAAACAGTAGAGCACTGAGACTGGACGACAGGGAGCTTAGGAATATATTCAGTTTATGCTCTGGAGGTAAGTAAGGATACAAGCTTCAAAATTAGTATTCTTAAAGATTTGTGCCACTTTTTTCCCCTAATTTCTCTCTTTTATGCTTAAAGAGCAACCCCTCTCTTTATCCCCCCCCCAAAAAAAGACTGTAAGACACGACAGATTCTAGGGGGTCATTTAGAAAGCCCCTTGGAGTGATGGTTAAGTTGAGATATCCTCTACTGAAGACAAAGCAGGGATACAAAGACAGGACCTTACAGTAAGTGAATGGTTCCTGTTCCTTGGAGCACAAGCAACCAAGTGACCTATAATGAGTTCTTGGAGCCTCCTTTCGAGAGGCCCCAGAGATTTTGCCATTGGACTTAAATTCACAGGAGAGACTGGGCAAAGTCCTAGGATTCAAGCCCTGTTAACAGAAAGAGCTGTAAAGCAGTGCCTGACAAAAGACAGGCAAACTGGGGCGCTGCCAGAAGGAACAAAAGCCAAGAAGCATGAACGGAGATTTGACCAGAAGAGGAGGACAGGAAAGTGAAGGTTAAAATCCTGATTAAGTAAAAGAAGACAGGGCTGCCTGGGTGGCTCAGTGGGTTAAGCCTCTGCCTTCGGCTCGGGTCATGATCTCAGAGTCCAGGGATCGAGTCCCACATCGGGCTCTCTGCTGGGCGGGGAGCCTGCTTCCTCCTCTCTCTCTCTCTACTTGTGATCTCTCTCTGTCAAATAAATAAATCTTTAAAAAAAAAGAAAAGAAAAGAAAAGAAAAGAAAAGAAAAAGAAGACAGGGGTGCCTAGGTGGCTCAGTCGGTTAAGCGTCTGCCTTTGGCTCAGGTATTGATCGCAGAGTCCTGAGCTGGAGCCCTGCAACAGGCTCCTTGCTCAACTGGAAGCCTGCTTCTCCCTCTCCCTCTGCAGCTTTCCCTGCTTGTAGTCTCTTTCTCTGTCTCTCTCTCTGTCTCTCTCTCTCTCTCTCTCTTTCTCTGTCAAATAAATAAATAAGATCTTAAAAAAAGAAAAAGAAGACAGGATGAAATGAATAGAATGCATTCGCATTCAATGAAAACTTTCAGAAGTCTAGTAAAGGAGAGAGAGATAGGGTCCCTCAAGATAAAAACAAAGTTTCTGGGAGGAAGTGACTCAGGCAGGGACAAGGAATACTGACTAAAATAGGCTCTGATTATAAATCAGGCTTGTACCTGAATTGCAGATATATGACTTAGTCATAGACTCTGCTGGGAATGGTTCACCTGGGCATCCTGACTTTTTTTCATTTCCAAACTACGGAGGGGCTGAAATGCAGTATAAATTGGAGCCTGCGTCTATGATCTCCAGGCATGGATAAAAGTAAATGAATATCTATCTCCCTTATTCCCCGGTGGGGTGATGATGATTTAACCTCAAGAACATAGGAACTCTGACCATTCAGCCACAGATTCGAGCTCAACAAAAGAAGCTCAGACAATCTCCCTGGTGCCTACCATGAGGTACCATTTATGAGGTGAGCACAAAGAACCCATTGCTCCCATAGGTCTCTGTTGAAGGGACTCAGTATCCACTCACATTATATTGATCCAGGCCAAAAACTTCCACTTCACTAGACTTCATATTAGCCTAATTCTTGCTTCTGTGTCCTGTTGGCTTTATCTGGAGTAACTTCCTGCCTCTCAACATTTCGTTCACTCTTCAATAGGCAGGTGAACACTAGCTCTTCCTTCTAAATTAGTGAATAGATCACCCCATAATGGTATGCTAGTGTGGCTCAGAGTCTAACACACATCATACAGAGCCTGATCAGACATTCTACTTTGTTCAAATCTTTTATGAACGATAGATCATGCTTTGAGCAGGTTAGTTAACCTCTCTCAATCCTAATTTCTCACCTGCCAAAAAGGGTATCAGCAAAGTTAGACTCAATAAACAGATGTTGGGATGACTGTTACATTTCTAATCGTTGTCCCAGCAACCATGTCACCCTCCCACCCATACCTCCCCATCTAAAGTGTGGTGTGAATGACATATTTTACAACCTTTCTTTGTTAGTCATACATAGTGTTTAGGCTAAGAGTAGGAACTTGGTCGGAGACAAACCAATGTCTTTACTAAGAAATTTCTTATAGCTGGAAGAGAAATCTTTCACTCTGGTGTTAAAGGTGTAAGTCAGGGGCTGCCACATTTCTTTACCTCCACCATGTGATAAAAGCTGGTGTGTAGTAGATAAGGGTGAAGCTGACATTGAGAGTAGAGCAGAGACAGAAATAGCCAGAAGGAAGGAGGGAGAATGGGGATGGGATTAGAGAATGAGGGAGAGGGTCCTGATAATGTTCATGTCCCTGGTTCCAGACACTGTGGTCCTGGGATCTGCCCTGTTTTCTTTGATTTTATGAGATACTTGTGTTAAATTCCTCTTCTTACTTGAGTCCGTTTCTTACAACCAAGAGTCCTGATTACCTGGCTGGATAGTTCTCAGCATTAAATTATGTAATTTGTGTGAAATGTTTGTCACATCGGTTAGTCTACAGTTTAAGCCCACACACATAAATGATGGTTGTTCATCTTTATTGGAAGCTGTAAAACATATTGGTGAGGTGCATGGACTCTGGACACTAACTTTTTGGGTTTTGATCCTAAACCTACTACTTAGCATCTGTGTGACCTTAGATGAATTATTTTTCTGTGTCTTGGGATTCTTGTCTGTATAATGGAGGTTATGGTGAAGATTGAACAGTTCAACACATACCATGTCCTTAGAAGGCTGATTATTATCAACCTTACCTAAACTCTCAAGGTTTACACGGTCACCTCCCCAAGTAACTAGGATCAAAACTGTCCTAAATGCAGAGGATTTGTTTTAAAATTTACACATCAGAAAGCACATGTAAGATATGCACAGGCTTGCATAAATGTTGAATGAATTACTAAAATAGTATTCCTTTATAAAATGCTCTCTAGCTGGTTAAGGTAGGTGAGTTTTCTAAATTAGATCAGCACATGGACAGGTGACAGGGCCAGTGCTAGAGACCTGTTAGAAACACATCCTTTACTGATTTCTGAGCCACATCTAAAGAGCAAAAAGAGATGCACTGAAGGCATTTTTGAGGCATTGCCCCTTTGCCCTCCTGAAGTTTCTCTAGCATTTTCTCAGGAGCAAATGGGAAAAGCTATGTGGTAAATAAAGAGCTACTTTGTCCCATTCTCCAAAACAATGGCCTTTCGATACTAAGTAGAACTGTTCTTAGATTTGTTTCCAGAAAGCACTTTGTGAAATTCTTAGGGCCCCTTTGAGGTGATAGTCATAGGAAAACTCTAGGGTAATCTTATTCTGTGGGGGTAGTTATGAGATTATCTCCTTGTCCACTGGGGACTGTCAGTAATGGCAGCTCAGAGCAGCTGCAGAATCTGAATGAAGATGAAAGAGGAGAAAAAAAAAAAAGAAAGAAAGAAACCCTCACCAATCCACGGCGCCTTGATGCCATCAATGAATTCAGTGTCTATCTCCAGCTGATTTCATCTAATGTGATAACACTCATGATAATAAATATTGTTAAAAATAAAAGTCACTCTGGGGATTGCGAATCACTGGGACAGGTGTTCAGAATGAGAAGAGTGCAGTAATTGGGTGACTTATTCATTAATGGAAATGCCATTTAAAATCTATTGCATTTAAAAAAACAATACTTCAGCTGCTCTCTGGCCTTCCAAAGTCATTAGCTGGTGTTCTTTATCTGTTTGTTTTCCTCACTGAAGTGAGGTTTTTAATGTCACATAAGAACTAACTTGACTCTGTGCCAACATTTCAGAGTGAATGATGAAGCCCTTCTGAGGCTCACACATCACTCCACACCATGCTTCTCCTCTTTAGAGCTCATTGTCTCTGCAGTCTGGGGACAGGGTTGCAGGGGGGGAGGGAGAGCCATTGCAATCCCTGCTTGACAACAAAGCCCATGGAGTCATGGGAGACGGCCGTGGTTTTCCACAGTCCACACAGCGAGGCAGTTCAAGAGCTCTGAGGGAGGGCCTATGTGACCCAACTCTCAGTCCACATTCTCAGACAGGAGAGGCAAATCAATGATGATAACACTGTTTCAGGCAGTCCTCACCTCTGGCATTTTTTAAATACTTCATCGGTCTTTATCTCAATCAGGAAAAGAGTATCATGAGGGCAGTTTGTCCCATACTGCAAACTGGAATGACCAAGGCTCCAACAGAAGAAATGAGCTCCTGATGTCATGTAGCAAATTTCTAATTGTCCTTGAAGTCGATTTTGAAACACCCATTCACATTCTTTTCTAGATATTAGTTCCAGATTCTATATGAATCAACCATGATTTGAATTTCTAAGCCTGGGTTTGCTCTTGTCCATTGCAGGAATTCTTCCCATGTCACATAATGTGTGTGGGAAATTGGATTTGAGACTTTGCTTTGGCCTAGAAGATTTTGCTGACCTCTTGCAGTGGTAGCATATTGTGTTCCTGTTGAATTTTACCTTCTGAGGTGGCCTCCTCAGGGTTTTTCTGAGTATCAAAGGAAAAGCTAGCCATGAGTAGAGAACCATATAGATACTTTAATCCTACATAAAGTTGGCTGGGGAAGCCTTGGACCAAAGCATCCCTTTCCAACTTCTAAAGGTAAAACCTTTGGAGTGATTTCCTGCCAAAGGTATCCTTGGGGGTTGGAGGAAAAGGGGGAGGAGTGGCTAAATGTTCCGCTATTCTTTTGGGAGAGCAAGCGGAATAATTCACAACCATATAATGAGTGTTGGCACCCAGGAAGTGCTGAAAATAAATAGGAAAGTTCTATTCTACCAAGCTCTCCGAACAAGGCAGCATACTGAAGACTGGGGACCAAAAGACCAAAAAAGGCAGAATTTTTGCCCTCTGGAAATTCATGGGTATTTGTCATAAGGCATCTTAGGTTCTAGAGAGACAGCAAAAAGAATCAGCCCCAACACAATCAGATACCTTCCAGGAAATGACTTGTAGGTTAAAAGTCAGGAGGCCTGGGTTTTGCTCTCTCCCCAGCCATTAAGTGTTCGTTTCCTCCTGATTCTTACTTATCCTGCAAAACACAATGAAAACCATGTTTCTGTGGAAGAATTTTCCTGAACTACCCCAGTCTAGATTAAGTCTTTTATGTGTCTTCCTTGTGACATATATCAAAACTATAATTACATAGATCTTTGTGCAATTGTTTGTGTATAATTTGTCTCCTCTCTCAGACCAGAAGCACCAAGAAGACAGGGATCACGTGGCTCATGTATTGACTGTACCTCATGACAGTGCTTGGCATAAACTAGATAGCACTAAATATTCAAGAATAAATTTAAAGAATAGAAAAATTCTACCTACACCTGTCCTGAGCAATGCCAAAGCTGATATTTGACACCACAAAAAAGTGAAAACTGAGCCTTACAGAAAACTATATAGCACCCTGACTTTGTCTCACAGATGGAGAACTTTGTCTTGAACGGAAGTGACTTCTTCACTGACAAGAACACTAGAAGACAGTAGGGAATGCTTGGAAAGATGATAAATACAAGTCTTTTGTGCCTAACTTGCTCTCTATTTTGATTTGTCCCTTTTTTTTTTTCAGCTAAGGACCACTTATGTATGAGGGGGAGGGGCCTGGAAGTACAGGGTCCACCCTGTTCCTTCTGTGTCTGAGCCACACCCTACAAAGCAAGCCAATGTGGAGACATCCAGAGTGTGTCTCATCGTGGAACAGCTTTACAGGGCCAGGAACTCCCAACTGGCTGCTGAACAGCGTCTCCAATATACCAAAGAGGTAAATTAAATGCATTAATCTCAGTGAGAGTCACCATTTAGGCATTCAGGGCTCCACAGAAATTTCCAACAATTGGCCTCATTTGCTTCAATAACAAATAAAAAAAAGGCGGGGGAGGGTGAGGAGGGAGAGTTTGGGTGGATACAGGCGGCTTTTTTCTGCTTTCCTTCTCCAGACGGGTAATCAAAATGAAGTTCCACATTGAAAATATGCATTTCATTTTATTTTATACTTGAAAGCAAACACATTTGGCCCTTTCTCCTGTAATAAGGCAAATCCTTTATCTGTTATTCATTTAAGGACATAAAGATGATGTTGGTGACACCAAGACCCTGCAAGCTTCATTTCAGCCTCCTCTCAGCATAAAAAGGCAAATTTATTCTGCTTAAGATAGGTTTGTGCCAGGTACATGACATTCATCATCTTAAACCGTGGAGGCTGCAGCTGTATGGATCTATTTATGTTGTCCACCCCCCCCCCGGCCCCCAATCATTCTATTTCCATTCATGGGGTTGGGAGAACCCCCTCCTCCCAAGTCATGCACCAAGGTTGACTACACATTTTGTAGGAATTGAGAGAAAGTTCAGCACAGTCTAACCCCAAGAGGCCTGATTTCAGCTCATGTTTCAAGAACTTCACCAGGAACATGGAATGGTAGGAAAGATACAAGACTGGGAGTCAGAAGAGCTGGGCTCAGCCTTGGCTGTGTTTGGTGATTTTGACTGAGTCAGTTAATGGAAATGAAAACTCATTGCTTCATTATCCCATTTAAGCCTCAAGACAATCCAGTGGATTGAAATATTACAAATTTCATGTCATATTTGAGAAAACAGTCTTAGGGAGGTCGGGAAGGCATCTTTGGGCACACAGCTGATACACGAAGGAGCGATTTGGATCCAGGTCAACTGATTTAGAAGCCTGAGCTCCTAAGAGCTATTTCACACTGCCTCGGGGCCTGAATTACCCTGTAAGGAATTTGGTTTTCTTCTTGCTAATACCTAATAAGGCCTCTCTCCTAGGAGTTTTGGGTAGAATCAACTTAGAAAAAGAAAGTACGTTGGAAATTATAAAAATAATACAAAGATAAGATGTTATTATTATTATTATAAGATCATAATGTATTGAACTTCCCAACCCAAATATTAAAAAACAAACAAACAAACTCACTGTCCAATCACTTTTTAACTATTTTCTCAGGATATACAGACAGAATATGCTCCTATGGATGTGCTTTTCCCAAAAGGAGTTTATATGACACACTGAGAATCCCTCTGGGAGAGACTTAATCCTGAGGCAGGAAATTAGGACTTTGGGAACTGAGAAAGAGTATAAAATAAAGAATGGATGGGCAAATCTCTCTCTCTCAAGCCAGATGTCACTTTGCTCTGGGCACACAGGATGAAAGCGATTAAATTGGGTTGGTATGAACTACTTTAGGTCCTAGGGAGCCAAAAACAAAAAGGGAATTTTGCCTAGTAATGACCCTTGCATTCCTCTAGGCTGCCAGTGCCCTGCTCATCCCCCCTTGGCCCAGATGTTTCCATAGGTGCCACAGAATCCAATGGTAACTGCGATCCTCCACCTGAAGGCTTTCTCTTAGAACAGTCTAGAATGGCCTGACAGTTTATGCTCTAGGAGAAGGCCTCCAGCAAAAACGGATGAGAATAGAGGGACAAATACAAGAGCTTCTTCATTCTCAGGTGAGACAACTGAGGATGTACTACATGGTCTCCCACAGGTGCTCACCAGGATTGAGCCTCATTGGCCCCAGTGATGCTCTGCTTAATAACATGAGCCTGGTCATATCCCTTCTTGTTCCTGTCTTATTTCCCACTCCTCTCCCAGAGCTTCCTGAGTTCATTTCCTACATAGAGTATTTGTACTCAAATTCTTATTTCAGGTCTCCCCCTTAGGAATCCCAACCTAAGACATAGAGTGGGAGGGCTCTTTCTACATTTGTGGCAAAATGGCACAAAGAAGTATGATGACTCACTTCCCCAAACCAGCAGTGAGGAGGACTTTGGGGAGAATAGGGTAGTTGCTTAAGGCAAACTCTTAGGAAGAAGCAATGTTAAAGGTTGGCAGCTGGCAAGGTGCAACCTCCTTCTGAAGAAACCAGGACCCAAAGCCAGGGTCCTAGGTTCCATGGGCTGTAAGAATGCATCAGCTGCCATGAACAGAAACCTCATGTAATCCCAACCATTTGGAACTGGATGGTCATTCCAGGAGGAGGTATCTGGAGGTACATAAGAGAAATCTAGACTTCTTTCCAACCTGGGAATATGAATTCTCAAAACTATACTTTTAGGTGGCACCCGTGTGATCTGTCAATATTTATATGCTAGTATGATGCAGCTTAACATAAAGGATTATTAATATTTTTAGTAATGCAGTTATTTTTTTAATCTCATATTTACTCATGTCATGAAATAGTCCTTTTCCCAAATGAAAAAGAAAGAAAGAATGTTTTGAGGAGGGAAGGAGGATTGATCTAAAAAGTGAAATTCTTCCAAGGCTTTGCTTCTCACTAACACTGATGCTCTGAAGAGGAGCTGCAGCGCTTGGATTTTAATTCAGTCCATTAATAAATGAATTATGCAATTAGTTGTTATACAATTAACTGGATTCACAACGCATGTAGAGCTAACTGGGTCAGCCTGCATCTGTATGACTGTAATGTGCCTAAATGAATATGCCATCAAAGGACATGCAGTGGAATGGTGAACCAGGTTTGTCTGAGGCAGGGAATCGTGCCTGCCAGCTGCCAAGAGTGCTGCAGATAAAGCCTTGGTCTGAGTTGGCAAGAGAAACAAAAACAGCACAATGCAGGACCCCAAGTGGCACTCTCTCTGTTGTAGCAGCATTGTTCTCCCCAGATGAGTTTGGACAGAGATCAATAAATCCCAAATCCTTCTGTGCAGAAAAGATGAGCAATTGGATTTGGATTGGGATCTATCAATCAATCACCAGCCAAAAGTGGTTCTGGCAGCACAAGATGAAAACCTCTTAGCACAACATAGCCATCCCTGGGCCATGCAATGTTGACTGATCCTGATGCAAAGTCAATCAAAATACCCAGTCCTGTGATATCTAATTCCAGCTGGAAAATGTAAGCCAATAAAACATTCAGTTGTGATTTGTGAGTGTGACCAATCAATCCATGTCCAGGAATTTGTCTCACAGTCAAGGCTGTTGCTGATCAAGTTAAGGTTGATATCAGAAACTCCCTGTTATCTGTGACCAAAGCTGATGTGTGTGTGTTGTGCATGCACACGTGCACATGCATGTGTGTGTGTGTGTGTGTGTGTGTGTGTGTGTGTGTTTCCTCTCTAGGGAGAGAGGAAAATTAAGGGAATGTCTAAATTAAGTTTACTTAATTTTGTTTTTGAATTCATCAAAAATGTTTTGGGATTCTCGAATCTTTCTGAGTCAGAATCTGTACTTTAACAAGATCCCCACATGATTCACTTGTACATTCTGGTTCTGTCCAAGAAGCCTGACTATAAAGCACTTCACATTCATAGGAATAGTCATTGTAATAAAATAGGACATTAAGAGCTCCTCTTGTGTGCAGAGGTCCTGTGATATGATAACTCATTATCGATATGAAGGTATTGACATCACCACCCTTAGCACCATCACTGGGTTGAGAGCATACTTTGTGTGGGCTCTGGTCTGGGCTTCATCATGATTTGCTGCATAAATCACCTCACCTCTCAGTGTCTGTTTCCTTATTTAGACAATGATAAGGTTGGATTGGATTATTAGTTCCCAGCCTGCATTACCTTGGTCTGTGAATATGGTAACGAAAGGAAGCAGAATAACATGGTAGTTAAAAGCATGGGATTGAAGTCCAATGGTCCTTGGGTCAGATCTAGGGTCTGCCACTTGAGAAATTTAATCTTTCTAAGCTTCGGTGTCTTCAACTGTAAATTAGACACATTTAAAGTGTTCAGTTGCATGGATTTTACAAATGTATTCCATAAAATCCAAACCCCGTTGAGACATAGAGCACTTCCATCAGCCCACTGCTCACGCTTACCCACTATGATGTGGTGGCATACTACATACCAGTGTGGCGCTGCAGGTAAGAGTGGACGATGGGTGATGGAAATGCTCCATATCTTGGTTGGAGTGGTATTCATATGGGTATACGTTTCTTGCAAATGTAGAACCATGCATTTAAGGTGCATCCATTTTATTTTATGTCAGTTATACCTCAATAAAGTTGATTTTTAAAAAAAAACACTTTGGGGACTAAAGCAGTTCTTTAGTTCCCTTCAAGAGCAGGTTTCCCAGTGTGATTCCTGGAGCATAAACCCAAACAGCAGAGGAACAGTAGAAGCGAATTGAATATTTCAAGCATAGGATGGGTATTCATGGCAAAGCCACTGATTTTCCCTTGTAGTTGACCTTCTGGGGCTAATAAGTGCTTCACAAGTCATTATATTTGACATAAGTGTCATAAGGGTACTAAGGTACAACTTCTCCTAGGACCCATGAGTGGAAGGCAATCTGCCTCCCTGTGTGGCAATCCTCCCTGGGGCAGAGGCATCTGGAGTTTCCAGAAAACATGGGCAAAGGCAGAATCTTAGCCTTCCTCACAGACCTGACCACCATCCTATGGCCACCTCAGAGGGGAAATGAGACAAGAGACAGCCTCCCCCATTGCAATCTCCAAGAGCTCAGACAATTCACTTAAAAACAAAAATGCTCATACACAAACAACAGCTACAGATTTAACCCCAAGTGTCAAATGTAAAGAAGTGAGCAAATTGCTAAAAATGAGTTGAAACACAGCCTCGGGACTTCTTACCACAAGCTGTTAGTCTCTGACCCGGGTTTATGATCTGATCCAATTAGCAGGTGCTACCTTAAAATTATAGAGCTAAAAGGGCACCTTAGAGATCATCTAGTCAAAGGATTTCAAATTATTTTTAGCCACCAAATATTTTCCTCAAACCAAATCTTAAGTAAAGATGTAAACTGATAAAAGCGTTAAAACACAGGAAATCTAGCAGAAGCAGAGGTGGGGATGGCAGAATCCCACCCACCACTAACCCTATCATGGTCTCTGAGGAATGCAGTTTGATAAGCACAGGATCTGATCCAATGTCCTTATTCTACCAGCTAGGAAACTGAGGCCCTGAGAGTCTTCTATAATTAGGCAGGGGCAGAGGCGGGTCTAGAAAGCTTCTGACAATAGTAAAAAATACTTTTTGTTGTTGTTGTTATGCAAAGCTGCCTCTATAGCACAGAAACCCATTATTCTGGGCCAAATGATTTGTTCCATTCTGAGCCACTCCATGGAGAATCCTGAGAACTTCATGCAGGAGTCAGCCAACTCAGATGTGCTTAGCAGCCGTAGGTCACCATTGCCTAAGTGCTCCTTTTCAGAGATAGTGCCCTAATTGAGACTGGAAGGACAAAGTGCCTTTGCAGCTCAGGAGGAAAGAAAGCCAGGAATAGAAAAAGAAAAACAAAGATCTCCCCATGGCAAACCATGTAACTGGACCAAGGTAGGGGGCAAGGGGAGTGTGGTCAGAGACACCTGGAGGAGAATGACAGTCAGCTGGTCTGATGTTGCTGGGGGAGAATGACAGTCAGCTGGTCTGATGTCCTTTAGGCCCACCTAAAGGATAGCCTCTCGCAATCCGTCCCCCTATGTTTAGTATTCAAGTAAGCCACTAACACTTGGAATCCAGAGGCCCAGAAGGTTTGGTGAAAACCACAATTATACCTTCTTCAAAGTCCCAAAGAATTTCTTAGAAAGGCTGCTCCAAGTCCAGGCTCTCAGGTAAGAGTAGGAACTAAGCCAGGAGGTTCCTCAAGCTGGTGTCTTCCCATGGCAGCTCAGCCTAAATGGGATTCTGCCACTTACAACCAGGAACCTCACATCACCCAGGGGCCACCATGCTTCTTCCCTGAACCATACTGAAGAACAAGAAGCTGGATTATGATCCCTTCAAAGTGGGTCTAATGGTTCCGTCTATAGAGTGCCAAAGCTCCTGCCACCTGTCCCACCCCTTGCCATCCCTGGATCCTTGTTCAACTTTAGGGTAGGTCTCAGATGTTCTGGAAGGAGGGATGAATCATTCTAAATGAGTACCAGTGTGTTCTGATGCACCAGTTCCTGAAATACTATTGATGTGCCCTGGTGTTTGAACCCTAGAAGGTACTAAAGTGTTCCCAAGCAGATGCCTTCAGCCTGTGGGCTGCACACTCTGCATGCTAGTCTCTACCCCAAATCCACCCCCCAGCCTGCTATGCCCGGGTTTTGAGCTGTCTGTGGTCAGCTCGCATGCTGAGCTGAGAAAAAAAATGGATCCGAAATGGCCCTCTGAAGAGTTGAATAGGCCTCCTAGACCATAGAGAGGATTTGGGAGAACCAAATACGGCATACTTTTAAAAAATTGCTATCCTGGACCAAAAGCTAATGAAAGTCAGGAAAGTTCCCAGAAGATACTTCAAGACAAGCTAGTCATGTTTCAAGGAGCAAGGCTGGATTCATCCAAGTGTCGAGTCAGCTGGGTCCTTTGCCCTTCAAGGCTGTCATGGTCAGTGAATTTCCTGGTGACAGCAAGGGAGCAAGCTGAGCGCCCCGTTCTCCAGATGTGTGCTGTGGGACACTGCAGCCACTGCCACTTGTCGTGTCTCCGTATGTACCACGCAGCACAGACTGAGGGCATCTCTATCACTGCAGAGACTCCTGGGGGGCAGTGCCTCTCTGGACCTTTTGTCCAGTGTTTATTTGTCTGCCATCACCTATCTAAGCATCTACGAGATCCGTAGCAGTATGAGAGGTATGATGTCAGGTTGGGCTTCAGAGCAGCAGCGGTCTGCTTGGCTTTCAAAGGCTGAGCCATAGGTCTGGGTGGAATGGGGTCGGGAAGACAGGAAATGCCTTACGGGGAGAAGAAGTGGCTTGTACTGGAACAACTCTCCCTCCCTTTGCTCCCCTGGACTCTGCCCTTCCTCAATTCTTGGCACCTCTCCTGCACTTTTTGTTACTTAGCCTTCAGCTCTACTCTCCAGATGGGTAGGCTTGTTGAGCCTGCATTTCCTTATTCATAGAATGAGAGTAAGAGCCTTCTCACGGGATTATTATTTTTTTAAAGATTTTATTTATTGGGGCGCCTGGGTGGCTCAGTGGGTTAAAGCCTCTGCCTTCGGTTCAGGTCATGATCCCAGGGTCCTGGGATCAAGCCCTGCATGGGGCTCTCTGCTCAGCAGGGAGCCTGCTTCCCTCTCTCTCTCTCTGCCTGCCTCTCTGCCTACTTGTGATATCTCTCTCTGTCAAATAAATTTGAAAGAGAGGAAGAGCACGGAGAAAGAAGCAGACTGCCCACTGAGCAGAGAGTCTGATTCGGGGCTTGATCTTAGGACCCCTGAGATCATGAACAGAGCTTCAGCAGACCTTCCACTGACTGAGCCACCCAGGTGCCCCTCACAGGTTTATTTTAAGGAGCAAATAAAGCCCAGCAGAGGGACATATGCTACACAAAGTGTGGCACGTATTAAAAGCTCAGCAAACGTTAGTCCTTTTTTTTTTGTCTCAATCAGGTTGAAGCTGGAGGTCCTTAGGAACCACAGTTTCCTGGGTTTCTCTGACCAGGTCCTGGCTGCTGAGGCTACGCCCCGTGGTCCCCACATGTTCTGCCGATGTGCTTCGCCAAACTGCTACGGTTAATTGCAACTATTTGCAGCCCATGGTGGAGCTTTTTCTTTTTCTCTTGCTGTGTTTGGGCGGCAGGTGGTTCTCATTATCGCACAGGGAGGTGGTGGGATGGAGGCCCCATCACCTGCCATGTGATTCTTGAGCCACTTGTCTTGCGCCCAGGGACCGTGGGTGAACTCTACTGGTTGCACAATTTGGACTCTTCTCTGGTTAACCTTTAGTCTTGTGAGGTGTGGTCTAGGGATAGGGAAAAGCCATGGATTTTGTAATCAAAGTCAGGATTCCCAGAGTCCCAACTCCATCTTATTGGCAACTTTGGTCAAGTTGCTTATTCTCTCTACACTTCCGTAATCTCATCTGTGGGCTGAGGGATTCATTCTACTCAAGTCATAGGACCCTTGTGAGGCATGCTATGATGACACACAGTAGGGCATGGTGTAGGCAGTACCGTTCTCTTTCCCCCGTTGGGTGAAAAACTCAATGATTCTAGTGCAGAGAGGCAGCTCGCAAGACATCATCTTGTTTATCCCAGTTGTGTATCCCTCACGCATCATGTGTGAGCACGTCATTGCATGGTCTCATTGGGTTCTCTCGAGAGCCTATGAGAGAATTTTCATTCCATGATGAAGGTGAAGAAAACGGGACTCAGAGAGGTTTGGTAATATTTTCAGTGTCAGGCAGCCAATGGTGGCAGAACTGGGAGTCCATTTCCAGCCTGTCTCTAAACTCATGCTTCTTTCCATTGTCTTCCCAGTCCACAGCTGTGTCATGAGGAAGGCAAAGGGCTGGTGGGGATGATTGGGTTTCTCTGCCAGAGGCATTAGTGTGCAT
The DNA here is from genome assembly GCF_002288905.1 of Enhydra lutris kenyoni. Classification (NCBI taxonomy): domain Eukaryota; kingdom Metazoa; phylum Chordata; class Mammalia; order Carnivora; family Mustelidae; genus Enhydra; species Enhydra lutris. Next base: position 4,101,250 of record NW_019154118.1, read on the forward strand.
TCCACCCCTAACATCACAGGGGAACGAGGAGCTAGGAACTCAGAGACAGTAATGGGAAAACACCTGGGTAGGGCCACTCTGAACTTTTTAGCCATGCATTCTTTACAATGCTCAGTGATTGGGGCAAGATATTTGCCAGAAGGAGTTAGCACTCAGGTAGTGGCCTGGGTAACTAGAATTGGACAAATTGACTTCATACAAATAAAATGACCCAGTAGGAACAGTAATCAGGAAGTAGAGCCTCGTGTCTTCCCTGCTAGTTCTCTCGGCCCTCTTGTCTGCCCTAGTTAGATGCCCAGTTGTTTTCCTCGGTCCTGGCACCACCTCATCACCCAGAGCAAACTATGATTATCAAAATTTTCAGTTCCTACTGCTGATTCACCTGTGTCTCCTGAATCAGCAGAACTGGAGGATATGCGCTCCCCAGAGAACCCTGCCTCCAGCTCGCTCCTGGAGAGCCAGTGACGATATCATAGCCAATATTTAAAGCACAAGCTCCAACAGCTCTACTCGCGGATTCTATACATAGAAACTTCTGTCCAGTTTCTCCTTGGTAAATGCATATCTTCTATGACACATCCCACAGACACAGTGCAATGGTCTGGGCTCATTTGGGGGGGGTGCTGGACAACCCCCACAAACCACTTCTCTTTGGGTAAAGACATAGAGATGATCTTCATGAACCAGGAGTTTAGAGCAGGTAGCAGTTTCAGCCATGGAGTGGGAAACACGCCGTATCACCGTGGTCTGTTTGCTGGTGATTGCTTTCAGAGTGTTTATGATGATGGGTATCCCAGGCAATATCAATAGTATGGACCTGTCTCATTTTATAGAGCATTTCATGTTGTTCAAACACGTCTCACATAGGGATCGATTTATCCCCATTTTCCAGATACAAAAACTGAGAAGGAGGGTGAAAGCTTCACAACAAGCTCACTGCAAGACTAAACGCAATGACCTTCATTCATTCATTCATCCATTCATTCATTTCTTCATTAACAAGGGTCTACCTACTGAGATTCTAATTGCTGGGGATGCAACAGTAAGCAAAATATACAAAACTTCCTTTTCTACAGCAAAGTTGAGTGAGACAGTCATTGAACAAAATTAAAAGTAAGTGACACACTGTGTGGTGAGGGGAGCCAGCCGGGAGTGGGGGTGGGGGTCAGGGAGAGGGTGGCCTCTGTAGCCCCATGAACTTAATCAAAGCCTGAGGACTTGGAAGAGGCAAGGGAGTCCCTGCTAAAGCTCTGGATTTTTCCAGTTTGCTTTCCCACCCTGAGCTGTAAGTTGTGCGCAGGAGCACTGTCGGAGAAGATGAATGGGCGATTTGTCAGAAGCTGAGACTTTCTTGGCTTGCCCCAGCCAGCAGCCAGTGTCACCTTGCCCGAGGGTTGCTTCTGAATGGCAGAAGAACAGAGGCCACAGAGGCCAAGCTGATCCCAGGCGCTGTCCTTCCTCGTCGGGGATGTGATCCGAGGACTCAGGAAACCAAAGGATGTCTGCATCACCACGAGAAAAACTTAATGAGAACAGGGAATGGAAACAGTGGGGGTGAGGTTTTAATGAGCAGAAGGGAAAAGGAGGGTAGTGGGGCTGCCCATTTTCATTATGAGTCACCAACCAGAGTGGGGAGCAGCCTCCGCTGTACGTACACCGGCCCTCACTCCTGGACCCGCTCCTTTAGCGACAGAAGTGGGCTGTACGCTTTCCCCCTTTCACCCACTCTCCTCCTGGGCGTCTGGTTCTTTTCTTTCTCTTGACACCCACATGCTCAGATTTCACATTCCCTTCTGGGCACTCTTGGATCCATCAGTCCAAACTGGGGTTTGGTCCTTCTTTGTCTGCTTTCGATCTCCACTTCCCTCTCCACATGCCCTATCCCCTCTTTCTTGCTCACCTTTCCCATGCTGGGGCCAGGCCGGTGGCCTGTCACCCATTTATCAATGCAGTCCAACTGTAATTCAGGTATTGATCTGTGTTTGTTGTTTTTTTTTTTTCCCGTAAACTCGGGCTGTAAAGGTTTCATTAGCCTGCCTCACAGTCATTACATCAAGTAATAGGAAACATCCATCTTCCTTGGGTTTCACTTCTGTACCCAACGGAGATCGGTTTGAAGAGTGTTAATCAAGCTATGAAAATCATTGGCAGCTCATTCCTTTATGATGAAAAAGCTGGTTTGCAGCCTCACTGGGTAGCAGAGGCCTGACACTTTTAGATACCTACAGCAATTATGGGCTGTGTGGTTTCCTGCTTAGGGACACTATTCTTTGCCTAATGCTTGTATGCAAATCTCATTCCTTGGGATCCTCTGAGTCACAGGCAGTAATAAGAAGGCATGGCCAAGGCTAGGCTCCTCTGCAGATCCCTGAGCAGAAGGGGGCGGGGGGTGGGGGTGTTGGGCACTGCCATGGATGCCTGCCAAGGCCAGACCTGTACAGAGGTGGGAAAGGAGTCTACAGAAATGGTGTCTTGTCTAGGTTGGAGCCCAAATATCACTGACTTGCCCACTTAAACCATTTCCTTCCACCCAGCCTTCCAGACAGAGCTCAGTTCTTCAAAGATCATTCTGGCTTCTCTGTAGTTAGTGCAGAAGGTACAGAGGGAACAGAGACACTGACACCAGCTAGGAGGAAATTGCAGCATCCCAGGTCAGTGGTTGTGGTGGCCAGGGCCAGGGTAGTCAGAGGAGGGATGCTAGGAAGAGCTGGGAAATGTGCTAGATAACTTAGAGACATATATTTAATCCCACTGTAAGTCTGTGAGGCAAGTATTATAAACCCATTTTCCAAAGGAAAAGACTGAGGTGCAAAGAGTTGGAGAATTATCCCTGCTCACAGCTTCCTAATGTTGTTCCCTCTAGCTTAAAACTAGAACAATCTTTTCTCTACAGCCATGATGGGAGCACTTGTTTGATAGGAAGGGCTGGACAGAGCTGATGAAGGAAATAGAAGTAAATGTCTATTATGAACAGTGCTTCAAATCTAAATCTATTACCTATCCTCCTCCAACACACTGATCTGCTCCTTGCACATATATTTCCTGTGTTCTTCCCTGTCTGGCTTAAGCTTTATTGTTTATTTCTCAAGTCTTTGAAAAACCTCAAACAGCAAAGAAAAGAGCTTCTATCCCCAGGGTATCAAAGGGGGAACCTGAAATACAGCAAGCATGAAAGTTTCTGGAAGTTACCTGTTTTATCTTAAAAAATTTATGTGAATGTTGTATTCTGCTTCACAGTGCATCTATGTTTATGTTAATGTTTAAAACTATGTTGTAAATTGTAGTCGAGCATAACTTCTTAAAAGCCAAAGGATTTTTAAAGGTTTACCTTCTTAAATCATCTTCCATAATATTATAAGTACTTTGTACTGTTACTTCCTGTGTACCAGGCATGGTTCAGAATGTGATATTCGAATGACCTAATGGTAAGGTTTCATTATCTCCATCTGCAATTGAGGAACAGGGTGCTCAGAGAAGGAAATGTATTTGCCCAAGGACACACAGTAGGTGGCAGAGTCAGGACTAGGATCTAGATATATCTGTCCCAGCACCTGTGCATGAGGCCACCTGCCATATATCTGCAGAGATGGGGAACCTAGCGTGGAAAGCTGATCTAGATAGTGTCTGAAACTTTATGCAGAAAAATAACATCACTCATGGTTCAGGTGGGTGGGACTTTACAAAACACACTCTTCAGAGAAAGAAGCTAATGTGATTCTGGGACCGGCCTCTGGAGGGCGGTAGCTGGCAGGTCAGCAGTCTTGTCCAAGGGTATCATTAAGGCTCAGATTGGTAGAAGGGCAGTAGAGGGCCATAGGGTCTGGCATTTCTGCAAAGAATTCTGACCGTCCGCTCATAGTGGGGTCCAACTCAGGTCTGAGGAACTGAGGTCTGTTTTCAGCCTTTACTGGAGGGGTTGATCAGAAAAAGCAGGTGCAAAGACTAATTAAACAGATCAAGTCTCAAAAGAGAATATGAGGGGCACCTGGGTGGCTCAGTGGGTTAAAGCCTCTGCCTTCCGCCCAGGTCATGATCCCAGGGTCCTGCTTCCATTCCTCTCTCTCCCGGGGAGCCTGCTTCCATTCCTCTCTCTCTGCCTGCCTCTTTGCCTGCTTGTGATCTCTGTCAAATAAATAAATAAAATCTTAAAAAAAAAAAAAAAGAATATGAGCTCCAAGAGGGAAGCCAGTGAAATGAGGGTCCAGGCTTAAGAGTGTGCAGGGATTGAGAGGACAAGGGAGCAGAGGCTGCAACTTCGTTGGATCAGAGAGCTACAGCCCATCCCCCGCCCTTCAGAGCGAGGTTTCTGCAGACCCCTCCAGCAGGCAGGTGTGGCTTCTGTTCTCCTGTCTTCTCTGGCCCAGTATGGCTTGGGGGGGGGGGGTAGGGGTAGGGGAGTGGCTCTAAAGTTAGAAGTATGTGGGCTCCATTTGTGAGATACTGAGAAAGATAGCAGAGAAGAGGTCTACACAGCATTTCTTTTAATGGGTCACCTGTTCAAATCCCAGTTGCTGTTGCCCAGCCCCCTGCAATTCTAATTTAAATTACGGTATGCTACTATGGCAGTTTGACTCTTGTTTCTATTTTTGACAAAGGGAAACAACTTTAGGCTAGTCTCCAAATAACATCCTTCTCCTGTTAAAACCTTTTTTTTTTTTCTTTTAAATGTAAACAATCAAGCCCAAAACCTACAAGGCAGTTTGGCTACCTTCTTTTTCTCCAAAAGTTCTGCACTCTATTTATGGGGTAAGACAGAATCTGGACACAAAATGGAGGGAACCATGTTTGAGGGGTCTCCCTTTTTCTGATAGATCTCTTGACATTTTGCCATTCCTTATTTCCTGCTAACTCTAGCCAGGGGAAAATCCGGCTTGGGTCATTTCCACTCAATGTAACAAGAGGTCAAGATGCAGGCGAAGAGAGGAATGAGTTCATTTGCAACCTCAGGGCTAGAAGCACAGGCCCATTGCAAACCCCAAACCAGTTAAAAGACAGGAAGCAAAGACTAAGGGTAAATTGTCAATAACCATCTTGGGAAAAAGGTTAATCTGGAGCTTTGGGGAACTTTTGTGAGGGCTGAGATCATTCAGAACCTGTTCAATATGTTAAAAAGCAGTCATTTCCCAGACACATGGGGCACCTAGTTCCAGAAGGGATAGAGGAAGAGTTAGAGAAAGAGAAATTTCTATCATATCACACATTAACTATTTGTTGATTCATATTTTTTTAAAAGATTTTATTTATTTATTTGACAAAGGGAGATAACAAGTAGGCAGAGAGGCAGGCAGAGAGAGAGAGAGAGGAGGAAGCAGGCTCCCTGCTGAGCAGGACCCTGAGATCATGACCCAAGCAGAAGGCAGAGGCTTAACCCACTGAGCCACCCAGGCGCCCTTGATTAACATTTATTGAGTTCAGCTCTATACCGCAGACTGTGCTACATGCTTTATATGCATTTCATGTGATTTAACCTCTCAAAAGCATTGTGAAGAAGGAACTGGATATTTTTCCACTTTACAGATGAAGAAAGTATGACTCAGAAGTGAATTGCCTAAGATGTGCTAGAATTGGGACTTCAACTCAGGTATGCATAACCACAAATCCTTTAGTCTTAACCATTACATTTTATTGTCTCTTTATACTACTTGTAATAACTTTGTTGTTGTTGCCTGGAGTTGAGTTAAACCTTAGATTATTTCAAATCTCATATATAAACAGTTTGGGTTTCCTACCTGATTATGGGTTCTATTAGGAAGAGACAGTTTTATGCTTCTCTAATATTACCCCAAATGAAAAAAATACCCTAAATATAATAATTTGCCTTTTCACAGTATTTTATAACCTTCAAAACATTTCTGCATATGTATATTTCCTCACTGCACTCCTATGAGAAAAATAGGCCATTATTATCTCTAATTCACAGGTAAGAAAGCAGAAGCATAAGGATTTTTTTCAATGTGTCTCAGTTAGCAAATGGAAGAAAATGACCTGACTTCCTTGGTCACTCTACTTCTAGTACAATGCCCTTTTGTGTCAGGCACTGTTAGCTGCCTTCCTAAAAGCCAGTTTTCCTTGCTAAAAGGCAGAACCTCACCTCATATTTGTTTAGGAATCAGAAGGGATCCTTTGATTTTAGGAAACATGAGCTCAGGCTCTAATCCAAGAGTGGGCATTAATCCCATTTTAGTTAAAGAGATGTAAACAAGGAGTGTTCTCCTCCCTGAAAAGAGAAATACCCTGTGCTATTCCATGTTTCCTAACTGGAATGCAGGTCCTGATTCATGGTATACTGCAGCCATCTTATGACCATGAGGAGATGAACAGAATTGCAGACACGCTGACTTGAGCCCTAACATCTTTCAGCTGCTGAACCAACATGAGCCACTGCCTACAACAGCATCTTTGTTATAATAAAGCATAAAATTAACTTCTGTTACTTGCAATGCAAAGAGTTTCTACTGATTTCATTTTCAATGAAATGACACTTAGCTGATGTGTCTTTGGAAAAGATAATCTATAAACATGATTTGTACGGCATGGCCAGCAAACACATTCACTATATGAATGCAAGTATCATTGTTATTGTTACATTTTATTTTAAACACTTACAGATATGGTTTTGTGTTTCCACTTGGATTCTTAGAACCCAGCTCCCCACAATGGAGAGGGAACATACTTTACTGAGAGTAAAGGCTGCTCTGATCAATTGTCACTGAGCCAGGTGCTGGGCCTGTGATTTGAACTTCTATTATAGGCAAGTCTTCTCTGCCTCAGTTTTTCTTTCTGTTCACTAGCATTATAATGTCTACTCTCACAGCTCAGAGTTTAGTGTGAAGACAAAATGGAGATCGGAAAGGAAATTACAGGAGCAATGGGGAGGGACATTCAGCACTTATTAAGATGATTATTACGGCCTTGCATTGTGTTTGGCATTTTACCTGTGAAATCTCATTATCTGGTGACCTTATAAGGTAAACATCTTCCCTCAACACTGAGGGACATGTTGGGGGTATGGAGGGGTAAACTGAGATGTGCTGACTTATCTCACATCCACTAGAGATTTGAGTGAGCTACCTGGGCCTGGAACCCTTCTTTGTCACTTTGAAGAGCTTCAGGATATAAAGCAATCTGGAAGGCCTCTCTTAGGCCAGGGCACTGGGTCACAAGGAACAAAGTCAATAGAATTGATTTCTTAGATAGACCAAATGGAAGTCTTTTCATCCTTCCAGTAATGGGGTATTGAATTATAGGTATAAAAGGAATTTTGACAGAAAGTGAGCTCTGTCCCCCAACTCGGTACAGTCATCAATCAGACAATGATGTTTGGCCAGGGGAAGTTGTAGAATTCGCCAGGCACAATGAGGGAAAGGATCACTCAAAACATAGAGAGAAGAGAAGGAAATCAGAGAAAACAGTATCAATACAGAATGGTCTTCAGAAATCTGAGAGTAAGGGAAGGGACTCAGTTAGAGGCCCCACACCCAACCTCCCAGATTCCATGTGGCTTTGAATCAATTCCTGAACCACTGAGAGATGAGTGCTTAAGCCTTCCTCAGGGACTATTACAGATTTGATTCATAAGTGAGTAAGACTCAGTCCCTGCCCTCAAGGTGCTCAGTGTCTGTATGGAAGCTTAAAGATGTAAAACCATAAATAACAAATGTGGCAAGCATGGCATCGACCTCATGACTTGTAACGGGACTCTCTGAGCTTTGCTTACTTCTTTATTTTAATCAGTAGGGTCTTCCTAAAAGACCAAGATATAGTTTGCTTTGAAACAGTGTTGGAAACCTGGGGCTCTTCAAACAGGCACACTATACTGAAATTTGGATAATGTATATAAAGCAATTAATGCATTGCCCATTACACAGTAAGAAGGAAATGGTTGTTTAAAAGTTCAGGCTCCAGAGCCAAGATGCCTGAGTTCAATCCTGCTTTCTCCATGTACTAGCTGTGTGACCATTGTCAAGTTATTGGACCTCTCTGTGACTTGATTTCCTCATCTGTAAAATGCAACAATAATAGAATCTACCTCCTGAGTTGTACAGAGACAAATGAGTTAACGCATGTGATGTTCTTAATTATGCCTGGCACATCGTAAGTGATCAGTAAATTTTAGGCACTAATAGGAATTGCTCCTTACATGAAAAGTAACGATAGCAACAGCAGTAAGCATAAGTTGGGTTTGGAAAACCAGAGGCACATGCAACTGGCCCATGATTGATTATTCACTGGGAAAACCCAGAAAGTGAACACACAATGTGGGAATACTACCTCATTAATGGGAATGGCTATGATTTGATGAAGGCTTGAACAACTCTCAAATTCTCAATTCTTCTCAGATTTACGTCTGGCCAGGATAGACCACTGTGCTCCCAAGAAACTGCAGAAAAAAAGAAAACAACAACAAAGAAAGAAAACCATTGTGGAGAGTATAATTTACTGAATCTCTCCAACCTCAGCATTAAGTTAAGGTGAATTTGGGATAGGGGCAACTACTCTGATATAATCTGAAGTGACTTTGCTGTTTGATATAAAGCCATAGAAAATGCACAGGGACAGTTTAAAGAACAAGCAAGGTGAGTGAGCTGCATTAAAATGGGAATGAAAAATAACCCAGAAAATGCTATTTATTGTAAAAATTGCCGGCATGCTTAGAGCTGCTTTGATCATCTTTGCCTCAAAGAAAGCAGAGCCAACAAAGTGAAGTTTCAGAAAAGGGCAGCAAAATGATCAGAGGCATAATGGGTGAAAGGAGGTCTTTATCCCTAGAAGGAAAGAAACAATTGGGGGAAAAAAATTCTTTGGCTTAATAGACATCTATTGGATAATGAATGGTGAGTAGCGGCCATTCAGGTGCTGCCCTCTCCCCTGTCCCAAATCACAAAAACGAGAAGGAATTTGAAAAGACTGAAAATAGATAAATGGCCATCATATGTTTAAAGCCTCAAATGGGGGAACTGGCAGCCTCGGGGCATTTTTGAAGCAAACAATAGAGTGACTTTCTACGAAGATCAAAAGTTCTGCTCTCGCCCAATAGCAGCTCATCATCCAGGGGTGTTTGCTGAAAAACAGAGGGGCAATGCCCTGCACCAGACCCTCTGCAATACAGAGAGCCAGCCCTTCCCTGTGGCTGTTCACAAGGACCATTAGTTGAAACGGAGGCAGCGGGGGGGGGGGGGGGGGGGGGGGGAGGAGAAGAAAGACGGAATTTATTTCCCCTTTGGAATTCAGAAAATGCAATGGAATGAAGTTGAGAAGACACTTTCAGGTTTTAGATGATGTGAAACAAGTTTTCCCACCCTCCAGGACCCCCACACCCCCTTCTCAAGGAAGAAAAAATTCCACTGGGGCCCTAGCCACTCAAAGTTGATCCAGGACCAGCTATAGCACTCCCCCAGGGAGCTTATTAAAAATGCAGAATAGGGGGCACCCGGGTGGCTCAGTGGGTTGAAGCCTCTGCCTTCGGCTCAGGTCGTGGTCCCAAGGTGTTGGGATCGAGCCCCACGTCATCGGGGGTCTCTGCTCGGCGGGGAGCCTGCTTCCTCCTCTCTCTCTGCCTGCCTCTCCGCCTGCTTCTGATCTCTGTCTTCCAAATAAATAAATAAAAAATCTAAAAAAAAAAATGCAGAATGGTAGCCCCATCACAGACCCCAGAATCAGAATCTGCATTGTGACAAAATTCACTGGTGATTTGCAGGCACATCAAAGTTTGAGGGTTTACTATAGTCTCCAGACATTCAAAGGAAAGATTTAGGTGTGCCTCAACCCCAGCTGTGCCATTCACTCACCATGGGAACAGCCAACCTTATCTTATCTCTGTGAGCTGCAATATCTTCATCCAAAGACTGGGAACTAAATCCTGAGTGTTAAATTAGATAATGCATTTAAAGCATTAGGAAATAGATCTGACACATAATAAGAAGAATTCAAAAAGCATTAGTGAATATGTAGGTTACTCTTGATGTTTGTAATCATCCAACACCAAGAAATGGGAAGATGGCTGCAAGAATGAGACTGGTTTGAAGAATGGAGAAATTAGGGGCACCTGGGTGGCACAGCCTGTTAAGCTTTTGACGCTTGCTTTAGGCTCCTGTCATAATCTCAGGGTCCTGGAATAGAGCCCTCATTCAGGATCCATGCTCAGCAGGGAGTCTGCTTGTCCCCCTCCCCCTCTGCCTCTTCCTCTGCTCACAAATGCCCGTGCACTATCTCAAATAAATAAAATCTTAAAAAAAAAAAAGAATGGAAAAAAAAAAAAAACAAACTGCACAAGCATTAAGATCAAGAGACAAGGATACTAACTCAACATCCCAGCTGTGAGTGAGATGCATACAAGAGCAAGGGACAGCAGAAACGGGAGAGTGTTCCAGAGTATGTAAATGACTTTATGTAAGTAAGGCTAGCTGTGAACAGACTTGAGACACAGCTAAATGGGTTACAAGTTCATCAAGAAAGACAACACATGGCTCTCCTGTGTCTATTGTATGTGTTCTTTTCTTGGTCATTTATCAAACATTTTGGTATTATTTGATTTGTTCCTAAAAGTTGTTAAGATAAATTAATTGTTTTATATATCCTAAATAATTATTATTTTACTTTTTAACCACCACCACAACAAAATACTGCATGGTAATCACCTAGAATTTCTTACCAACTTTACAAAGCAAGATTCAACCTGAGATTAAAATTATTCTTGTAGTAGTTACACAATCCCAATATTATCAGAGGAAATAACTTGGTGATGATAGTAAAATAATAGATTTTCATCAGCCTCAAATGACCAAAATAGTGGTAAGAAGGCATCACAGTCGAGGCACCTGGGTGGCTCAGTGGGTTAAAATCTCTGCCTTCGGCTCAGGTCATGATTCCAGGGTCTTGGAATCAAGCCCAGCATCGGGGTCTCTACTCAGCAGGGAGCCTGCTTCCTTCCTCTCTCTGCCTCTATGCCTACTTGTGATCTCTGTCAAATAAATAAGTAAATAAAATCTTAAAAAAAAAAAAAGGCATCACAGTCATAGAAATGATACAGGCTGCACCTAGAGTTCAGGTTAAGTAGGATTCTGGGAGAAGATGAAACTTGAATTTGGAGGTAGGGTCATCAAGTGACTTGAGGCCAGTCTCTTGGACCTGTGTCCACAGTCTGAACTAGGTAGCTGAATATCCTATCCATGATGGAGTCACTGTAATCACTTAGCCCATGCTCTCATCATTTAGATACCCTCTGGAGCAGATCCTCCCTCCCGTCGTTATCCTTCACCTAATTAATAGCATGAGTAATAAACAGCCACCTGTTATTCACAGACAGGTGTATACCCTTGTCAAAGGTCTTGGCTAAATCATTTGGATTGTCTCTAATAACAATGTTAATGACCCTCTGCATTAGCTTCAGGTTGTAAAATATCTTTCCTTGATGTTTGTTCAATATTTTCATAAGAATTAGAAATATCTATTAGAGACTCTAAGATACTAAAGGGCTCCTGGAACATGGTGCTATAATTCACAGTGGGGACTCAGCTAAAACCACACTACTTGGACCCCTGCTTTATCACTGACCAGAAAAAAAGAAACGCAGTCCTGAGACTGTCTAGAATTTTTCTCCCAAGGAATATATACACACTCATAACTGGAAATCATGGATTTCTAAGTAGATTTGTGTGGTTCACTAACTTCCTAAACAGAATAGTCACAATGTGTAGGTGAGTTTTGCAGCCAAACTGCCTACTCTGATACTGAATTGTGTATTTTATCAATATGTAAATATGCATTATAAGAATCAGAAGAATAATTTAACTGATCAGTAATGTGGATAAACCAATGGGAGACATTAAAAATAGCCAGGCGCACATCCAGGAAGTATTAAAGAACAAATAAAGGTCATTTCTTTTTTTTTTTTAAGATTTTATTTATTTATTTGACAGACAGAGATCACAAGTAGGCAGAGAGGCAGACAGAAAGAGAGGAGGAAGCAGGCTCCCTGCTGAGCAGAGAGCTCAATGCAGGGCTCCATCCCATGATCCAAGCTGAAGGCAGAGGCTTTAACCCACTGAGCCACCCAGTCACCCCGGTCATTTCTTTTATAAAAGAACGTGTTCCCTATTAGTAAGCTTAGTGGTCCTGAGGTTATGAGGGATCCAGGAAAATGAGCAGAAAGGATACCCCCTGGAGAAAATGAACAAATATCTTCTGCTTGTTCATTTGAAATCTTTTTGAACTTAAGAGTGAACTTAAGTCATATTTGGACAATTCAGAAGGCAGAAACTTTGAGTTCTAATTCTTGTTTTCATTTGGTCCAAATTTCTCATTATATCAATTAATGCCATTTTAAATAGCTGTCAAATCTATGTTAATGTGTGAAATTTGCACATTCTCTAGCCTATGGACTGGAAGCGAGGCTTGATGTCCTTCCCCTCCTCTACCCCAGATGTTTCAACCCATATTCTGTATTTTTAAACTGTCTGGGATTGTCTTCTATCACCCAATGTTATCTAATGTAAAATAGAATTCATAATATGCTCTTCCTCCTCCCCTATGTGTCTACATTCCAAATATCTCAGGCCAGCTCTGTTATCAGATGACAGATGCTACACGAAGTCTAGAAACTTTTTTGCAATTTATGATCCATCCTTCTCCTATTTTCTTGACTCTAGCTTATTACTTGGAAATAATTATTTTTCTGAATTCTCCATCACAGTTACTCTCCACGCCCCCCATTCCCAACATTCATTCACTTTATCACTCATTTAATAAATACTTTGTGGGCATCTATGAAGTTCTAGGTCTCAATCAGCACCTTCGAAGGGCTGGACCCTATGAATGGGAGTCAGAAAGTAGCTTTGTAGTTTGAAACCCTGTCTTTTTGTTTTAGCTCCTTCTCTGATTGAATTGATGTGACCTATTTCTATTCCAGTTGGCTGCCACAGAGTAAAGTGAACTACTCTGCAAAAAGATAACATTATCCAGAGTCTAATTCTTCATACTCAATGTCTAGAATTTTTAAAAATTACTAGACATATTAAAAGACACAAACAAAAGCAAAAGAGATGGTAGAAAACAATCACAGGTCACACAGACTTGAGTTTACAGAGATGGACTTTAAATAACTATAATTAATATGTTCAAGAAAATGGATGACAGGATAGAGAATTTCACCAGAAAATGCAACATATGTAATCATGTCAAACAGAAATTCTTGAACTGGAAAAAAAAAACCCTGAAATTATAAATCCCACAGATGGACTTCACAGCAGATTGGCTCTAACTTTATGAGGCCAACATAACTTTTTATAGAATATGACAAAAACATTGTAGAAAAAATGAAAAGCACAAACCATTTTTTTCAAAATCACAGTTTCAAAAATTCAAAACAAAATAATATAATTCAGCACATATGTATATTAATTAAAAATATCGTTTGATTAGATGCAGAATATTTGATGACATTCAACAATTTTTATGTAAAATTTAAGGAACTCTTATCAAAATAGAAATGACATTTCTTAATTTTATAATTATTATCAACAACAACAAAACTACAGCAGTAATATTTAGTGGAATTTTGAAGACTTTCCTTTGAGACTAAGAACAATAACTACTATTACTATCTTTATGCTACATAATAGTGGACATAATAGCCTATGCAATAAAGCCAAAAAAAAAAAAAAAGGATTATCATGATTAGAAAGAAAGAAATAAGGCCATCATTATTCACATTATTCAACTGTTGATGGTATGATTATGAGCCTAGAAAATTTTATTTTTCAGTTCCCACACTTTCTGAGCCTAGAAAATTTTAAATAACTTATGGAAAATATTATAATTAATAAGTAGATTTAGTAAGATTCTTGGATATAATTAGAGTTTTATAATTATATAAAAATCAATTATATTTCTATCTGCTACAAACAATGAGATTATGAAAATTACAAAACCAATCTTGTTTACAACTTTATATACCATCAAACATGAAGGAATAAACTTAACCAAACAGGTAGAACATGCATACACAGAAAACTACAAATTACTACTGAGAAAATTTAAAGAAATCCTAAATAAAAAAATATATTACGTTTATAGACCAGTAATTCAATAATTAAAAATTGTGAAATACTAATTCTTCTCTTATACATACATAGATTCCAGGTAATCTGAATCAATATGCCAACAGTATCTTTTGGTGGAAAATGGCCAATTAAAACCAAAATGATCAAAATAAAAAGATCTAAAAATAACCAAGGCTATCTGGAAGAATAAGAAAAAAATTTGGAAAACTTGAATTGCTAGATATCATGACTCATTGTAATATAACTTTTTTTAAAATCTACACTAATTGAGAAAGTATAGTATTGTGCAGTAACAGGATAAGGAACCCGGAAAGAAAGCCACTAAAGTCATTTGGTTTATGACAAAGGTAATACTCTGGTGGATGAAGAAAAGACAAGCTATTCAAAGAATGGTATTGAATAAATTTAATATTGATGTTGGAAAAATAAAACTTTATCAACTTTTTCACACTATATACAAAAGCAAATTTCAAATTGATTTTAGTTCCTAATATAAAAGAAAAATAAGACTGCTAAAAGTTAGAAAGAACACTATTTTTACTATTAAATCGATTTAGGGAGATTTTTGACAAGGACATAAATAATATCAATCAAGAGAAAATGATTGATTAAAACAGACTTTGTTAAAACTAAAAATTTGTTTTCACAATTATGAAAGTAAAAATCTCAAGTCTTAGAATGGAAGGAGATATTTGCAATATATCTAACTGACAAAGGAGTGGACTCATATCCAGAATACATAAGTAATAGTTTTAAATCAATAAGAGGAAAATAAACACAAAATGTCACATAAAAATGGGCAAAAGATTTGAACAGGCATTTCACAAAATGTTGTATATAAATGGCCAGCAATCACATAAAAAATATTCAATTTTATTAGCCATCAGGAAAACATGAATTTTAGAATACTGAAATATTACCACATTGCTTCCATTGAAATGACAGATAATGCAAGGGTTGTTGAAGGAATAGAGCAACTGGAACTGGCATTCAGGATTTGTGGGAGTCTAAGTTGTTATAACATTTTTTTGGAAAATTGTTTTTCAGTATTTCCTGAAGGTGAATATGTGACCGAGAAATTCCACTCCTAAGTAAATCCCCAGTAGAAATGTGTACGTATGGGGTGCCTAGGTGGCTCAGCTGGTTAAGTGGCTGTCTTCAGCTCGGGTCATGATCTCTCAGGCTCCTGGGATAATCCCCACATCGGGCTCCCTGCTCAGCAGGGAGCCTGTTTCTCCCTCTCCCTCTGTGATCTCTCTCCCTCTTTCTCTCTTTCAAAAAAGTAAATATTCTTTTTTAATGTGTACGTATACACAACAAAGGTACACATGATAGTTTTCATGGCAACACCATTGACAGTAGACACAACTGCAAATAACTGAAACATCTAATAACACTACAATATTTAAATTATGATATGTCCATGGAATGGAATCCTACACAACAATGATAAACTGTTGCTATATGCAAACAATTGAGCACTAGAAAGCAGATACAAAAGTGGGCATGACATATAAATCCATTTCTGGAGACTGAGCAAAACAAACTGATGGTGGTAAAAGGACAAAGGTCACTTCTGGAGATCAGCTGGGTAAATAGGCGGGGTTTGAGAAGAGTTCTGTGGTGTTGGTAATATCCTATTCCCCACCCCCCAGGTGGCTATTTAATGGAAGTTTTGACTTTATAAAAGTTAATTTATGTGTACACTTTTTATTTGAGCACTTTTCTTGATAGTTATACTTGAATTTCAGAATTCCTTAAAAGATGACTTTTAAAAGGAAAAAAATAATTGACAGTGTCTATCTACAATGTTAAGTTAAATAAACTGAAGACAGTAAGTGAATATCATATTTTTTAAAATGGATGTTATTGACAATCTTGACAAGAACAATTTTAGTTTCCTCATATTAACTACAACAATCTTCAACTTCGGTATTTAATTGCAGTAACCTTAGAGCTCCTCCTGACTTGAATATTTCCCTGATTTTAATTCACCAAGAATTTTTAGGCTAGACAATCCTCATTAAAGACTTCTTTGCATCATGTGATTTCCTTAGGAATGTAATGGTTTTCTATTTTCAACCTTACCATGTCCACATTCCTCCTCTTAACATTAAGATTCCTCCATCGCTTACTTCTCTCTCCTTGAAAACTTACTTTTGATTAGCTGTCATGAGTTTTCCACCTTAGTCTGGCTGATTTCTTTACCAAATCCAGTAAGTTTTATTTTCATTATCATCCACATTTCTTTATGACCTTTATTATTTTTTTTTAAGATTTTTTTTATTTATTTATTTGTCAGAGAGAGAGAGGGAGAGAGAGCAAGCACAGGCAGACAGAATGGCAGGCAGAGGCAGAGGAAGAAGCAGGCTCCCTGATGAGCAAGGAGCCCGATGTGGGACTCGATCCCAGGACGCTGGGATCATGACCTGAGCCGAAGGCAGCTACTTAACCAACTGAGCCACCCAGGCGTCTGACCTTTATTATTATTCATGCATTTATACCCAACATTAAAGTTCTCTTCTGCCACTGTAAACTACTGCAAAAATACTAGAATGCCTTGCCATCGTAGATGAAGTTTCCAATGTCCATGCCTACTGGAGAAAAGAATTCTATTGCACAGAGATCTTAGAACAGAAGATTTCATGAGAAAGAAGTCAGAAAACTTAAAACTACTTAAATTCAGCCACAGAAAGAATTAGTTACCAGCTCTGAACCTATGATATATATGACAAGGTTAACAGGGGACAACCTTGATCTCAAAAAGGATCCCTGTGAGTACTTGCTTTTTGTTTTTGAAAGTTATGGAGCCTTTAAAATGAAGTTTTGAGGGAAAGATTATGGTATCTTTGGAGGATAATATTATCAGCCTCTTGTTCACCCAAGTGCTGAGACCTCTTTGGCTCACTGTTCTCCTCTTCATCCCCTTATTACTTGTCAAACCTCCATGATTCTAACCTAATTAAATCTCTTGCACCAAACTCCCTCTTTTTTGACTCTATTGTCTTCGAGTTGGTTTAGATCCTTACGTCTTGCATACACCATTGAAGCAAATTCATAACTGAATCCTCTCTCTTCTATGTATTCCAGGTTCTAGAATACTAGAAGAATCTAAGTGAAAATAGTCCTCCAAAAACTCCATAGGTCCTATATTGCCTACAGAATAATACCAGTAATAGAGCATCCTGGGTCCTATGTGAACAGCACCAGTTCATTCTTCTAGCTTTGCCTCCCATGATGGCATTCTAACTGTGGACTTCCCCAAATACCCTACACAAGATTACCTCCCTTACCTTTGCTCATGCTGTCTCTTCCCCTTAAGCTTCCTTAATTACCTCTACACTTATCCATTCCCTTTTATGTCTATGAAACTCCTGGCAAACCCTCAAGGGTTTATTAAAATTCTGTTCTCCAAAACTCTTCTCAGATCTCTACTCCATATTCATTTGATTTTCTTCCTCCCATTTACCCATGAACTCTGATCATGGTTTTATTTAAGCATCTATCATGGTCTGGATTATATCACAGGTACTTACATGGGTTCACCTGCCACTCTAGGAAGTACATCTTTAAAGTGAACAAATGGTGTCTTAATTACCTTCAGCTTCACACTTCTTTCTCCATTATGCTTGATCTGGAAGGTATCAGTTGGTTGTTAATTGGGTTGTCTCTTCATGCAATAGCCATAATCATCATTTTCATATTCTGGGGTATCTGTTACATGGATTACACCATTTGATTTTCAAAACAACCACATAGAATGGTATTATGCTATATAAAAAGTAAACCCATCTAGGAGTCAAATCATCTGGATCTGAGGCTCTATCTCTGCCATTAATTTTGTGTGTGTGAGTCTAACTTCGAGGGGCAAGTCATATCTTGTTTCTGGTTCTTCATGCCCTGAGCATTAAAAAGAAGGGATTGGACTAGCTCAGCATTTCCAAAAGCATGTTCCACGGAGCACCAGTTCTGCCTGATACTCTCTCCAGCAGAAATGACTCTATGGTCAAATAAAGTGGGCAAATATCAAATAATATGTTCCCCTTGCAGACATTTGCACTATACTAGGTTTTCAAATTGCAGGTTATAAACAATTTAATAAATAGGACATGAAATTAAGTGGGTCTCAATGAATATTTCTCAGAATAAACTGGAATACAAGACACCATTACATATAGAAAAGGTAAATACTGCTTCATGAAATTCCTGTTTAAGTTGTATATGATTGTGTGTATGCATACATGTGTGTACACATGTCTTTTTTATTGATGGTTTTAGTCAAACATGCTTTAGAAGCACTGTACTGTATACTAACATGTAAAAAGTTCTAAATTATCTTGCAGTAAACTGCCCTTTAATTCTTTTTTCCCAATCTTTCTCAACTTTAAATATTGCCCACCTAACTCTATGCGCATTCCTAGAAGTCCACACTCCTCCCTCACACTGTGGATGTGGCTTTCCCCTGCTTGACCTGGGCTGTGACTCCCCGCTCTGTCCCTTCTGGCACAACAGAGTCAATAAATAAAGAGACATCAACTGCTGTAGCAGTCTGGAAGAGAGCCTTGGAGTAGAATTGTATACAAATCTTGGAGTGGAATCACAGTGACGCAGCTTCATATATTTTCAAGCATTTGACATAGTTGTCCTTCTACATCTGCCTTGGACTGATGCTCAGAACCTCCTATTTCTCTTTTGCTTCAGCCCCAAAGTGCACAAACCCATTTCTCTTGATTCCCTTGGCACCTGAGAAGTACAGTTTATCCTTTCTATGGCAAAAGCCCACCCCCAATCTCAGGTTAAATTGTTTTTCCACTTTGAAATCACTCAAGGCCCAACTCTGTGGGATCACTAAGTTTTCACTACAGATTACCCTGAATTAGATTTCTCTCTAGAGCCCAGCCCAGAATAAAGTGTCAAATGAAGTTTCTCTCCAGTAGCACTCTTCTCACAATGCCCTGTGCACCTCTCTACCTTATCCACATTCTATCCTTTATCTCAAACCAGCTACGTGTGCATGAGTGTGTTTTCACAAGTCCACCAGTAGATCTTTAGAGGGGTACACTTTTCCAGATTAATGTCCTCTCAAGTCAAATTTCAGTAAAATCAACTTAGTTTGGTTCAGAGGAATTAAAGAATTTTAGAATGTTAGTTGACAGTTTCTTCTAGAACAGTACTGATTGGAATGTATGACTCAGATCATGTATAATTCCCATGTGTTCGTTAAAACAATAAGAGAAGGCTAATATATTTAAAGAAAAAAATGATAAAAGGGTCTGACGTTTTCTTCTGAGACAAACAGCATCCAAAGATAGGTGTATTAGAACTCTCCAAAGAAATAGAGCCAATAGGATGTGTGTGTGTGTGTGTGTGTGTGTGTGTGTGTGTACAAAAGAGATATATTTCTTGTGATTATGGAGGTTGAGAAGTCCCAAAATACGTAGTCAGCAAGATGGAGACCCAGGAGAGAAAATGGGATAAGCTTCCCATTGGAAGGCAGGAAAAAGCCAATGTCCCAGGTCAATAGTCATGCGGGAGGAATCCCTGCTTATTTGCAGAAGGCTTAGTCTTTTGTTCTATTTAGGCCTTAATTGATTGGTGAGGCCCACCCACGTTAGGGAGGACAACCTGCTTTACTGGATCTACAGATTTAAATGTTAATCAAACCCCAAAACACCCTTATACAAAGAGCCAGAATAAAGTTTGATCAAATGTCGTGGCACCACATAACCCAGACATGTTGACATATAAAGTTAACTATCACAAAAGGGTTATTGGAACTATCATTGGCTTTTTCATTCAAAACACAGAGGACAAGTAACATGGTCAGGACAGTGGGTGAAGAGGAGCATGTGAAATTAATTGACCAGAGGATAAGCAGTGATGGGAGAGAGAGAGGAGCGGTCAGAGATGGTAGCCTTCACACTACAACTAATGCTGTTCCTAAAGGGGTCAGTTGGCTAGTAGTTGCTATTGTCACTGTGGCTAGGCTGGACAGCACAATCAGAAAAACATATAGCCAAGGATGTGAATAACCACAGAAACGTGCAGGCAGAGTAGAGACTCTTAAAGATCCAGAAACCAAAACCTAAGTTTAGGAGACAAATGACTGAAGGGAGTATCATGGACTACATGTTTGTGTCTCCCCAGGATTCATGTATTGAAACTTTAAACCCCACTGGGATGGTGTTAGGCCTATGAGGCCTTTAGGAGGTAATGAAATTTAGATAAGGTCATGAGGATAGAGCCCTCATGATGGGATTAGTGCCATTATAAGAAGAGAAAGAGACCAGAACTTCTTCTCTCCACTATGTGAGGATACAGGAAGATGACCTGTCTGCAAACCAAAAAGTGATCTCTCACCAGACAGCAGATCTGCAGGTATCTTGATCTTGGACCTCCCAACCTGTAGAACTGTTAGCTCCCGAGTCTATGATATTTCGTTACAGCAGTGTGAACTCACTAAAACAGGGAGATCCCTCTTTGGAAAGTAGGTGCAAATGACCCACCAAAAAATGTCATGCAGATTAGTATAGCTCGGGTATTAGGGAAGCTCGGGGAAGCCACAACCAACACGCATCAATGATATACATCGAATATCAAGTACGGCAGATTGAAGCAATATTACTTCTCCTTCCTGACAAGACAGAAGCAGATGTCTCATATCCGCAGTGCCGTGTCATGGGCAGATGTACACATGCAAAAATATAGAAACAGCTGGGAAAAAAAATTAATAATGCCATAACACTAGCAGCTGTGGCTTTTAAGAGAAAAATGGTAAAAACAATATAAATTGAACTTAAATAAGCAGAGAGCAGTATTGTGGTGCACTGGTAGCCAATGTGCTCTAGATACATGATTATCACATAAGATGATGACCAGCCTGCAGGGATGAATGTGGAGCCTGAGGGGAAGCCTGTGAAGACTGGGACCAACTCTGAGATTTTGCCTGTAGCTGTCTGTAGCTGCAAGAATGTGTTAATCCCTTTGTGAGATGGCATCATTCCTGTGTTATAAATATTTCAATTATTGATATAGGTAGCTTGGCTAACTATTTAATAAACCTCTGTATAATTCAGTCATCATCTTATATGAGCTTTGTTCAATTCTTTAGCTTCCAAATCTCCCATTATATAATCAATGTATTGATGGGTTACATAGTGTTGGTGCCAAAGTCACCCAGACAATGCCCCTCCGCCCTTATAGAAACACTCTTGCAACTCACGGTTCTTGACTTGTGTATCAGTTAGTTTTTGCTGCATAACAAATCACCCCCAAACCATGGCTTTAAACACCAAATGTGTATAATTTTTTTACAAGCTCTGGTGGGTTCCCTAGGTAGTTCTTGTCTGGAATTGTCTGGTTGATCATTGTGATCAGTTAATGGCTCCGCTAGGGCTATACAGACTAGGATGGCTTTCCTTTCTTACTGACGGATTTTGTCTAGGGGAGTTGTGGAGGGGGCAATAAAGATGACTTATTCACTTGTCTCTTCTTACCCAACAGCCTTACCCGGGCTCCTTCACACGGAAGTGATCACAGGACTCATCAGAGCAGTGAAAAAGAAGGACAAGCCACAAAACACAAGCAATTTTCAAGCCCTTGCTTATGTGATGTTTGCCAGTGTCTCATTGACCAACACAAGTTGCCTGGGCAAACCCAGAGTCAGGGCAGGAGAAGATAAAACAACGGAAATTGCTGCTGCCATGTTATAAATAGGACACTACAGCTGGGTATTGCCAGCGAGACCTGCTTCTTGATTAGCATAGCTGCTGCCACAGTGAACTCAGTTATGGCAGGTCCCAACGATCCTTTATATGAATTTGCAGCTATGGATTATGTGCACCACATATGACCTGTCATGTCTGATATGTTGTCACTCCTACATGACACAAGGGTAACCAACACAAATGCACAGTAATTCCACACACTTGAGTATAGCCCCATAACCTACAAACGAGGCCCCTTTTCAGCTAGATAATAGTGATCACGTGCAAACTTCTATCCAAAGTTTGCTTGCTGCTTCATGCCCTTTGATGACTCAGGAGAATGTGGGTAATGTACATAAGGTAAGGAAGACTTAATATGCAAAATTCCAAACCCACAGAACAGAGAAATTAGGGAGTAGAGAGTGAGTCATCCTATCACAATAGGCTTCTTCACTCTTACATCAAGATTCTTTAAAATAGCCAGCTCCCCAGGGCCCCTAAAATAAAACTCATCACCAAACCTTACATCTGAATTCCCGGGACAACACCCACAGGTTACAATAAGGGATTTCCATATTGATTATTCTATGCTTGCTTGGCCTTTGCTTGACTTAACCTCTGCCTGCCTGAAAGGGTCAGTAAAGACTGCGTCGTACTTGAAAAAGTATACAAATCAAACCAGTAATACCATGCCCAGAGGACATCTATAAAGCTCATACCATTACATGATTTCAGACACGTGAGCATTTCATCTCATATTATAGTCTTGTGGAAACTGAACCTACTTCCCTTCCCAGAAGGAGAGAATTGAGTTCAACCATCAACCTTCATTGGTCAAGGTGGGTGGGGGAGGGGTGGCGTCCATCAGGTAGAGCAAGGGCCAAACTGGAGTGGAAATCCCTGCACTTCCCAGGGCACTGTCTCAAGTATCCAGCCCCCCACCCCACACATGCCACCTGCTTCCTCCTCTCCCGCTGGCTCCCAACTTTGCCATGATTCATTTTCTTCTCTTGACTGACACAGCCTTTAAAGAGCAAGCATCGCCATCCCCTCGCTGTGTGTTCAAGCATGGCAATGCAGGGGGCCTGGAATCCATTAACAGGAAGAATGGCGGTTCCTGGTCCTCCACCTCACAGCCCCTGCTCCGTGCTGCCCTCCGTTCTGTTCCACTGGGGCCATTGGGAGCTAGCAAGTTAGGTAACATCCTAGAGAAGGCTCCTATTTAAAACTCTGATAGGTGACAGCCCAGATGACAAACAGCCTTCAGTCTGTCAAGCGAACACCCCCGAAGCATCTGCATTGACTGGGCTGCTATTTTCTTTCTTGTAATTTAGCAGGGCTGCGCTTGGCTATTCAGACCCTTCCAGGGGATGGGAGCTGCTGTGTCTCAGCAAGGGGCTGTCAAATTGACCCACTTTTCCTGCCTAATTCATACAAGGGTATCCATATTTATATTGATCTGGGCACATGAATGGCATACTCATGCTAGGCATCAGCTCGGCAGAGACGATCCAAAGCAACTTTGCACTCACTAAAAATTTCAAGTTACTCACAAAACACATATATTTAGCCTTGTCACTGATGCGATTTGTTTCCCCACTATAAACAGAAATCACATCCGGGACTGAATATATATGTGAGATACACACACACACACACACACAGTATATAATTATATGTAGTTTCTTTAGTATGTTAACTTTTTAGAAATCCTGTCCGCTGTTCAGTCTGTCAATTTCCTACTGCCGCTCGCCTATAAATTAAATGCTTGTAGCTTCCATTGTCAATACGCCCCCTTAGAGCTCTCTTCCAAGCCCATACACAGATGTAGCTCTAAAAAAACGCAAACCATGGAGGGAACAAAACATTATGCTGACTGTCCCAAGCAGCCTGTCGCATCACAAATTCACGAGGGCCAAGATGGAATGTGCGTATTTCCCCCATTACTGAACTCTCCTATTTTTACTTTTGTGGCAAAAACGTAAGCTGGGCCATTTGAGCTCATCTGTTTCTTCTGGCTTAAAACTCAGTATCTTCTAGCTAAACACTCACATCCCATGCCCCGCTCTGCCCTCCATGTCTATGACCCGGGTGTGGAGAGGAGAGAGGGTGGCATGCTCTCTCATCCAGGACTGTCAGAGAAGTTGTTACCTGGTACATTCCCGTCCGCCACCTTTGTCAGTTACCTGTGAGGTGCAGCTGACCTCTTCTGGTCCCTGTCATTTTCCTTTGGTGTCTTCTACGGATATCTCCCGTTCTGGCGTCCTGTGATAGCCCGGAGTGAACAGTCCACATCATCTGTGTCCAGTCACAGGCTCTCTCATTCTTCAGAGCCTCCCTGGGGGCTCAGCCCCACCCCTCCCAGATGCTCTTCCATGACTGTGAGTGGGTGTTGGGATTCTGCAAAGCTGTCCGTAGATGGTTTTCATTCACTTGGGTTACTCCACAGCTAAGGTGCTCTACAGCTACTGTATATAGTGAGTTACATGGGGTTGGGCGGGTGGGGTGTGGGGGACTATATATGTCTCCTCTGTTCACCTTGCATTGAGTTTCCTGGGATATCTGGCCACCATCCATCATCTACCTTTCATCCACTGTTAGCTCTGAGATGGTGTAGAAGTGGGCTCCTATGTAGTGGGGTCCATAACTTTGACATTGTCTTAATAGCCACTTTACATCTCTCTGGAAACCATTGCAATCAGAAAGGATTCTGATCCCTTCTTCAGGCTGGGTAGAATCTCACATTTCCATTGTTATGTATTTTCTACTCCATTATTGCTGTGAATCACATTTTATGCATTCACACTTTTCTTCTCTCAAAAAGCCCACCACTGGCAAATCAAAAATTTACATTTTCAAGACTTTTGTTTCTGCTCTCCATTAAATTATGTACTTACTAACAAAATGGACTCATATTTTAGTATCTACCCACCTTCTCCCAAGAACAGTGCCTGTAAGAAACTGTTGTTTAAATCTTGGCACAGAGAGGGTCATAAGGCCCGAAAACTTGTTGTTCTGTTATGGGGATAAAAAGAAAGAGTTTATATCTAAAACCTGTTTCTATTCCTTTCTTGTGAGAAATCCATACTCATATTCTTTCAGGACAAAACCCCTTAATACACAGATGGGTGTTGATTATTACCACTGTTACCCACCATAAATTGTGCCATTACTAGTACAAAATGGCACACCTTTAACTCTTTCATCAGAAGGACTTATTCATATCTATTTTAACAGCATGGACTTCATCGTATTTGCATGCCAGCAGGACTAAATTCTGTACATAACATGTCACTCATGGCAGCTGCTAGGTGGTCACCTCTTTGGGGGCAAGGACAGCACCTACCTTGCTCCCTGTGTATGTCTAGAGCCCAACATGATGCCTGCATGCAGTCGGTGCTCTGTAGATGTTGGCTGATTGAATGAATCACTGACTCGCATCCCCTTCATGACAGCTGAAAGGGGGTTCCAAGCAGAACAGGATTAAAATATCCAGATTGATGTTTTGTCTGCCCGGTATACTCTCTAGAAGGGAGACATGAATGCGTGACAGACCGGAATTTTAGACTCCATATTGGCTCTGCTGACAGGAAATGTAAGGTGGCTTGTCAAAATGAGCCAGGACTACCATCCAGAAACCTCCATAGACTTTAATTTAACCTTCCTTTTCAAACTGATAGCCCATTTCATCATCTGTCACCTCCAAAATAGTGAAAAGTATTTATTTCCTTGGCCCTCTTGCTCAAATTGTCTTCTGTTTTCTCCAGAACCATTTCTGCTAGATAAAAAAAAAAGAAGAAGAAGAAGAAGAAGAAGAAAGAAGAAGAAGAAAAAAAAAAAAACAGTGGTGCCTGGGTGGCTCAGTGGGTTAAGCCTGTGCCTTCGGCTCAGGTCATGACCTCAGGGTCCTGGGATTAAGCCCCCCAGTTGGGCTCTCTGCTCAGCAAGGAGCCTGCTTCCCCCTCTCTCTCTGCCTGCCTCTCTGCCTACTTGTGATCTCTGTCTGTCAAATAAATAAATAAATAAATCTTAAAAAAAAAAACAAACCCTAAAACCAAAAACAAACAAGCACACAAACAAGCAAACAAAAATAGTGGCTAAATTCATCCTGAGAAAATGAAACAAACACAAAGCATGCCGCTAGAGAAAAAGAGAAGTTTCTTGAAAGGGAAATTCAAGACCAAGGACACCGGTGGTGTTTCTTGGTTGCTGTAATCTGAGGGCAGGATGAGATGCCACCCCTAACCAAAACTTGGCCTTCACAGACCATGCTGGTGCTCAGTTAAAAAAAAAAGAAAGAAAGAAAGAAAGAGAGAGAGAGAGAAGAAAGAAAGAAAGAAAGAAAGAAAGAAAGAAAGAAAGAAAGAAAGAAAGAAAGAAAGAAAAACAGTCAAGCAGAGTATTTAAATATCAGCTCTTAACAGCGTTGCCCCTCAGGAGAAAGACAGCCAGATTTCATGCACCCACTCTCCTTAGGCCAAGATTAGTGTGCGCCTGAGAGAAGAGAGAAGGCTCTTTTAGGACATAGGAAGGGATTTCAGGAAGGGGTGGGTGGAAGCTTCTCTCAGAGCTCAGAGGCGGCTGGAGCAAATTGATCAAACAGAGCCGTCCTGAGGTTTGCCCGCCAGGTAGGCAGCTTTGCTAGAGTTTGCCATGCTTTGTGCTTAGAATAGCCCCTCAAGGAAAAGCAGCCGTAGAGAGCCAGCTCTTTATATGCTCAGACATTTAACCTTCCCCCAAAGCCCATGGTCTATCCCCTATACCTGTCTTTGCTTTATCCCCTCTTTATAGCTCGAGCCTTATTCTTCTTTTCACCCTTCCAATATTTGTTAGATTTGTAGATAATATGTCCTATAATTTCTGAAATATTTTAAATATCAACTCAGCTCATATTATTTAGAAGCGTGGATTTTAAAAATGCATGCGTATCAATAATACATGTATATCAATGAGAGTGATACTAGACACGCATATCTAAGTTTCATAAAACAGTAAAGTACTCCAGGGAGTGCTAAAAACTTGAAACCACACTACCTGGGTTTGAATTCTGCCTCTATTCTTTCCTACCTGTGCGGCTCCTGGAACTTGATTTCATCTCTCCCAATACGGAAATGATAATATTTTATTTCACTGAATTATTCTGAAGATTAAATGAGTAAATTTATAAGTAAGGCCCTTCAAACACTGTGAGGTTATGTGTACGTAACAGAAATTAAATAATATTAGTATTATTTATCCTCTTCCTCCCTTCTTACCATTGCTTTCAGAACCCACTGACGCTGCTGAGATGCCCCACTGAGCACTGGTCAAGATCATGTGTTCATGTGTGGAAACTTCTCGTCTTTAAGTCTCAGCTCGGATGTCACTTTCTGGAAACAAAGGCTCCCTTGCCCATCCTGGGGTCCACCGTACCACTGTCCACCATCGCTCCCATCAGAGCTCTTAGACAAAGTTCATTTCTTGAACATACAACAGTCCATACTGGTTTCACTCATTTATTTGTTAGATGTTTATACATTATTTTTATCTAAATAAATGCCCATACATCACAGCATATTTTGTTCTTTAGACTACAAAATGAGTTCAAAGACTTTGTCTGCCTTTCCTTGGCTATATCCCCAGGGCCTCATGCAGGCAGCACATGGTTAAGAGTTAAAAATTCTGTTGAATGAAGGAAGGACGGATTGCTATTATCTTGCAAACAAAAAAATCAGGCTCAGTAGATAGATAAAAGTACCTTCCCCAAGGTCATCTGATACTCAAGGGCAGGACAGGGAAGAAGTCTAGCACTAATTTTAGTGTAGCAATATCACATGTGTAAGAGGCTAGAATAGTGTGCACAGTGTGATCACAGCCCCCCAGGAGTCCTCAACACCTTTATAGGAGCCCCTCAGGGGACAAAATTATTTTCATACTTATTCTAGGAATGTTATTTGGCTTTTTCACTCAGTTGGCATTCGCCCTGGAGATACAAAAGCAATGGTGGGTAAAAATGCTGACCACTTAGCGGGAATTAAGGCACAGGCACCAAACTGTCTCATCCACTGCATTTTTCATTGCCATGTGCTCGCAGTAAGGAAAATGAAAAAAGCCAGTTCACCTAAGAATACCTTCTAAAGAAACAATAAAAATGATTAATTTTATTAAGCCTCAACCCTTTAATATATAAACATTCTCAATATTCTGTGTGACAGACTGATGTCCAAATAAAACACATGGGCTGGCAAAACCAAGTATTAAGTTTATCTCAAGGAAATGAACATGCATGATTAAGTTGTGAGCTCAACTAGCCACTTTTTCTTGTTTTTTATTAAAGAATAATTGGCATACGTTATTGTGGTTGTTCCAGATGTACAATATAGTGAGTCAATATTTACAAACGTTAAGATATGGTCACCGCAGTAAGTGTAGTTACCGTCTGTCGCCATACAAAGTTGTTAGCCACTTTTTTTCTTGGAACACAATTTTTGCTTGAAAGAACAAATTTCAGACAAACCATGGTTATTCAGAGTTGGGCATTTCGCAGACATTTTCTCAAAAATGAGCAAAGGGAGCCTACCAGTTAAGGGAAAACAACTTAGAGTATTTGTTGCCAATGACAAAATGTGAGCATCTGAGCAAAAATCAGAATTTAAAAAAATGTGTGTCTGCAACCACGAGTTAGACAGCATCCCAATAATCAAAGAGGATTTTTTCTTATATGATCAGTAGTTGTATTAATAAAGGATGTTTTTTAAATATATTAGATTTAAAAACATGTCAACTTTTGGATGATCTGAATAACTCAACAAACCAGTATTTTCCAAATGGCTAATGCCTGATGTTATGAAATCATACAGAGGTAAAATATCCATGAATTTTTAGATAATAGACTATAAGACTTCACTAATGTGGTTTCAGATTCCATATTGCTTTTAACCTTTAAGAAACTACTGCAACCTGTCAAGTTTTGGTGTAGTAACAAAGAGTATCCATAATTATTTGAAAAACGTATGAGAATATGTCTCTTTTTTCCTATTACACATCTGTATGAGGCCCAATTTTCTTCACATACTTCAACCAAAACCAACATATTCCAACAAATTGAATGCAAAAGCATGTAAGAGAATCTAACTGAGTTCTATCATCAGACATTAAAGAGATTTGCAAAATGTAAAATAATGACAACTTTCTTACTAAATTGTTCTTATTTTGGGAACTGTGGTTAGTTTTCATAAAAACATTTTATGAAGGTTTTATTGTTATTTTACAACAATAAATAATTCTTTTTCATATTTTCTTTCTAATATGGCAAATAGTGGTAGTGATAAATCACAAAATAATACTACTTTGAGGACCTCAGGTATTTTGAAGTGTGTAAAGGGGATCCCGAGACCATAAAGTTTTAGGACTGCTGAATTTGAACATACCAGCTGATGTTCAAACCTGTAAGTGTTTATGAAAGTATATGGAGGTCTTCTGGTTGGTGAGTTCCAAAGTCATAAAGCTCATACCATCTTCTGATCTGTATATAGCTCTGCAAGGCCATATTAGTATCACTTTAGAATTAACAAATGATTTGTAAAATTTTAAAATTAGTAAATAAGGGGCACCTGCATGGCTCAGTGGGTTAAACTCTCTGCCTTTGGCTCAGGTCATGATCCTATGGTCGGGGGATGGAGCCCTGCATTGGGCTCTCTGCTCTGCCCAGAGCCTTCTTCCCCCTCTATCTCTGCCTGCCTGCCTCTCTGCCTACTTGTGATCTCTGTCTGTCAAATAAATAAGTAAAATCTTTTTTAAAAAAATTAGTACATAATGCCTATCTATTGATCAGGATATTGGTAAAAAAAATAATCTTCAGGGATAAAAAGAAAAAGATTTATTTTTTCACACACGGTAAATATACATTTTATGATGTCTAGGGGCTCTGATGCCTATCTCTTCACTCCAGGATCCTGGCTAAGGCAGCGTCTAGCATTTGAAATGTTGTTGGTTGCGTTGGCAGGGGAAGGGAATTTGATAATTTGTCCATCCTAAGAGGACACTATTACAGATGGCATAGCAAAGCACATCATTATAAGCAAATTTAAAAGAAAATGATTTATTTGGGGTTACTTAGTTAAGAAGTAGGATGGATTTTTGTAAGGACACATCTTACATAATGCCTGCCATTTTACAAACTTTTGTGGATGAGGATCTGGCCTTATTCATTTCTGTATCCCAAGAGCCTAACAAAATACCTGGAATTTGGTAAGCATTCAATATATGTCCACTGAATGAATGGCTTTTGCCAGATTGCATTCCAGAATTATTACACCAATTTACAACGTCACCAGTACAGAATTATATCACTCTAACAGACTCTTTAATAGTTTGAGCAGTGGTTTTCCTTTCATTTATTTAATGATTAGCAGGGCTAAAAAGAAGTCTAACATTTTTCTTCTGCTACTTGTATTTTCTTTCACGTGTGCTCCCCTTAGTAAAGTGAATCTGGTGATCCCTCTAAGGAATTCATATGCTGTCCCCACATATCTTGCTTTCAAAGATTTGGGGACACTGACTGTGGGCTCATGGAAAGAAGAGAATAAATTAGGAATAAGTGGAGGTGCAGCCAATGGGCTAAGCTGAAGAAATAAAGCAGAGGATTTCATTGTTGTTGTATTATTCCTGCTGCTATTGCTACTAGCTCGGCTGGTACTACCAGCAGACACCACGGACCGAACACACTTTGTAAATATCATCTCTAGTCTACATAACATTGTTGAAAGGTAGAAACTATGAAAGCTCCATTTTTTAGGTGATTAAAAAGTTGCAATTGTCCCAAAGTACACAGGTAGGAAGAAGCAAGTCAGAGGTTGAACCTGTGTTTGTCTGAACTTGGATCCTGAGCTTGTTCTCTCTACTTTCTGTTGCCTCGCACGGCTCACTGGATGGCCTCGTCAACAATCTAGAGTCTAAATCTAATCACGAGCGGGGCTGACATGAAGTACTGGCCCCTTGGGTCAGGTGTCTGCACACAGAGCCGCTGGTGGAGGTCCTGTTGTGATACTAACACGTGTTATGGGGTTTGTGTCTCCTTAGTGTCCAGGTTCTTGGTCACGTGGCTTTGAAGAATGAAGAGGTAGACCAAAGGAGGAGTGGTGGGCAGCAGAGCAAAGCCTACTGAGCAAGAATATAACTCTCCCAGAGAGGGAGGGGGGCCCAAGTGGGTTGCCCCTGAAGTTTCTAGAGTTCAGGAGTTTTATAAGTTCTTTTGCAGAACTATCTTAAGCAATCAGGGTGTGCTGAGTCGTGCCAATCAGAACTTTGGTCATGTATCTGTCTACTATTAGGTTAATGTCCACATGCTGATGGTCCTTTTTTTTTTTTTTTTTTTTTTTTTTGTGGACATCTGGGGGCTTAGGTCTTAACTACCCCTTACCCATAATATTGACAAATGCTTTCGTGGCTAATTGTCTTACCTTAGGACATTTTGCAGAAGTCATTTCCGCAAAGGCTGCAAAGCAAAATGTCAGGGTGATCCCATCTAAGCTGCAGAAACAGGATGTCAGCACTGTTTTATCTTAGTTGTCCTGACTCCATATCTTCTTGTTGGGGACCTTGGCCCTGACTACCTAACTGTCCAACTATCTCCTAACACAAGGACACGTGGCCTGAAGCATGGTCCCCAGGGGCATCTGAGGTCATGCAGCTCAGGACCTAGGCCTCAAGGACAAGGGTGTACAGTAAAGAGGTAGGTTATCAGAGCCCAGTGGAGAAGGTGTCATCTCAAAGCAGGTGTCTTTCAGTGGAAGAGCAGAAGGACAAACCAAGGAGGAAGGCAGCATCCCAGGAAG
The DNA here is from genome assembly GCF_002288905.1 of Enhydra lutris kenyoni. Lineage (NCBI taxonomy): Eukaryota > Metazoa > Chordata > Mammalia > Carnivora > Mustelidae > Enhydra > Enhydra lutris. The sequence continues at coordinate 4,132,831 of NW_019154118.1, forward strand.
AGGGCTGCAGGTTGCTGGGCACTCTGGGCTCACAGTGGGTCTCAGATTTAGGCAGCAGACAAATTCTAGACCTCACCTTCTGCTGATAGGCACTGGCTATGAAGCCAATGCCTGTTGGCTTCCTTAATTCTTCAAAAGGCAGCCTCTAGTCACATATGACTGTTGACATTTAAATTAATTAAAATGGAATAAAATTAAAACATCAGTTCCCCAGTGACACTAGCTACATTTCAAGGGCTAGTATCCACATGTGTCTCGTGGCTACTGTATTGGGCATCACAGATACAGGAGTCTGTAATCACAGAAAGTTCTATTTGGACAGTGGCTAGACCCCTGCTCCTCTAGATGGACCAGCAGCAGCAGCTTCATGAAGGATCTTGTGAGAAACGCAGTATCTCAGGCCCTGCTCCAGTCCTCCTGCCCTGGAAGCTTCAGACTACAAGATCCACAGGTGATGTGGAGACACATTCAGGTTCAGGGGCACCTGTCAGGGCAGGTTCAGGAAATCAGTGGCTGTGCTACCTGCAGGGCATGGGGCTAAGGAAAAGAAACTAACCTTTAATTTGTCATCTTTACTGCAACCATTTCCCCAGGTCTATTGCTTTTCCTTTTATTTTAGTTTTGTTCATTTTTTATGAACATATTTTTGGAACCTATTAATATTTAAAAGATTGTGATGGTGGAAGCCTGCCTTGGCTCTTACATGGGAACAGTCATATCCCTCACCCCACCTTCTACCCTCCTGCTCCTCCTTCCCCTTCTCCACCCTACTCTCCCGCCCTTCTCTGGCCCCCATTCCTCCTGCTTCCTCCCTCCCACTCTTCTCCCCTCTTCCTTCTCCCCTTCCCCCGCCCCTTAGATTTTGGCTCTGTACCCAACAGCCCTGCAGCATCCCTCTGTAGAAAGGGTGACTTCTCCAGCTCAGAGCTGTGCAGTTTTAGCACCATCAGAGAAGTGACTGGAAAGACTCTGCACACCCCTTTTTGCAGCGCAACCCTGTACGATGCTGGAGAGCGTTTATATATTCCCAGGCAGTGATGGGGGCCCATCTTGCAAGGCCTCATAAATATTTAACAACAAGCACTTTGTAAAAAAGAGTGTTATTAAGGGCGGTGCTGCCAGCAGCTTCAGAGGTGCCCATATATCAGGAGCTGCTAATGCTGTGTGGACACAACCCTCTTGCAATAATAGCCCCAGGCAAATCAGCTCCTTATCTTTTAGGGGGAGTTGGGGGAGAATTTAGAGGGATTTGCAAATATCCCTGCTCCCCAGATAGAGAAGTGCCTTCCAACAAATCATGCATTTCGGAGAGAAAAAGCAGTGACCAGAAGGGGGAGCGGGGGAAATACACACACACACACACACACACACTCATATGTGTGCTTGTGTGTGTCTACACAGAATGTCCATACAAAGAAGATGCCGGCGCGCCCCATTTTTAGCGGGGCTTTTATTCAGATGCTAACAGATGAATCTTTTATCCCCATGGAAGCTAGAACCAGGCCACTTATTGCAACACTTCAAGCTTTAATGATACCGTTTCAGTTTTCTTTACTCTGTGGATTGGATACAGCACATTGCAATTCAAATCGCCCCAAACACCATAGTAAGCATGAGGTGATCACATTTCTTCCTAAGTGTAAATGACTCTCCACAGGGGACTCATTCTGAGAGCAGAGAGGGGCTGGGGCAGCACTGCCCTGGCAACTTCTTTTTCCCCAGATGATCATCACTGGAGGCAAATGCTTGGAAGATTAAAGTCCCCAATCCATGAAGCAAATTCCAGTTAGGTTCAGAAAATATCCTCCATTGGCCACTCTTAGTACAACCAATAAATCACCAGGGATTAGAAAATGAAAGGTTGTATGTAGTGTGCGTGTGTGTGTGTGTGTGTGTGTATCATGCTTATTGCATTTTTCCCCGAGATAACTCTTGTGAAGTGGTCTGCAAAGCTAAGTTGACTGGCTCAAGGTGACCCACAGAAGCCATTGAAAGAGCACTTGTGTGTTTTCTACCATAAACACTGCCCCCCAAGGTCTGCCAGGAAAGCAATTGACTTTTGAGCACTCCCATGGATTATGTTCCAGACAAATAAACAATGTTTCCCCCAGAAATCACCTTACACATGAAGACCAGAGTCCTAGCACCATATGCAGGAGTGGGAACTACACATGTAAGGTAGTGATGCATCTGCCTTTTTGTGAGTGATTCTGCACTGTACTTAGCAAATTGCCCGGAGCTTGGCCAGCAGCCCTGTATTTGCTGAGAACAGGTGAGAGAATCTTAAGAAAACCAGGGGTGCTGGGGCACCTGGGTGGCTCAGAGGGTTAAAGCCTCTGCCTTCAGCTCAGGTCATGATCCCAGGGTCCTGGGATGGAGCCCTACATTGGGCTCTTTCCTTGTGTGGGGAGCCTGCTTCCTCCTCTCTCTCTGCCTGCCTCTCTGCCTACTTGTGATCTCTCTCTGTCCAATGAATAAATAAAATCTTAAAAAAAAAAAAAAAAAGAAAGAAAACCAGGGGTGCTGACTGAACCATGCCCTAATGTAGCCATCACAAACCTGTCCTACACATTCATGAGCAAGCAGTTTCCAGTATATACACTTTGTTCCAAGTCATAATCAAAAAGTTCATTTTTAAGTTAGCTGCTTGGGACCTGGAATAAACTTTCCCATAGAAAGGATGTTATAAATAGAGCTTGAGCCTAGCCCACAAATGATTATCTAATCTGTAATGTGATTCCAGTATTATATAGTTGCAAGGAAACTTTGTGGAAAACAATAACTGTGCCATACCAGTAATTAAACCAAACAGTGGAACAATAAAATGAAATGTCTTTTTCTTTTTACATGGAAGCTCATTCGTGAAGAAAGTAAGATTAATTGGAGAAGGATAAGCAGTTAAATGGAGACCGTGTGGTGCTCTTGAAGGCGGCTTTGGGGTTACCTCAAGGGCTGTTGAGGCTGATGGCACAGGCTCTTTACTATGTCTCATTTCACTTCAAAACTTATGACTTGCCTTCTGCTTGATACAGGTATATAGCTAGCTAGTGGTACTTGCACTCATCCTCCAAAATTAGAGTCAGTTTTTATGTTTTCCTCACCAGCTGAAAAAAGAGAGCAAGGGAAACTGGGAGGAGGAGGAGGGAAGAAAAGAAGAGAGAGAGCATGGAGGGAGGTAAGGGGTAGGGAATTTTCTGGACACAAGTGAAGCAAAAGTTAAAACATGAAGAGTATGCACTGGGAGTTTAAAGAAAACCTGTGAGTCAAAGAGTGCTTTCAGGTGTCCAGTTAATCAGTCAAAAAAAGGGGAGGAGGGGCACCTGGGTGGCACAGTGGGTTCAGACTCCCTCTCTTGGTTTCAGCTCTGACCCCAGGGTCTTGAGATCCAGCCCCATGTTGGCTCTGCATTCAGAGGGGAACGTGCAAGAGATTTTCTGTCTCCCTGTGCCCCTCCCCACTACGTTTTCTCTCAAATAAATAAATCGGAAAAAAAAATAAAAGGGAGGAGGAGAAAGAGAGGAAGGGAGAAAGAGAGTCTGAGTTAGAGAAAAGGGACCAGAGAAGAGAGTGAGGCGTGGAAAGAGGGGAAGAGAGCGGGAGGGAGGGAAGAAGCTGGAGAGGCTTGACCCTTGAGTAGTAAATCCTGCAGGAGGGAGGGAAGGGGGAATGCCATAAAGGAGGTGGCAAGTTGAAGGGGATGGGATGGTTTGGATGAAAGAAGGAGGTTTTCAAAGAAGGGAACCTGGAGGCTCCCCAGAGTCACTGAGTGTTCAAGACCTAAGGGCTCTGTTCTTAGACTCTGGCAAAGACAGACCCAAGAGATGCAAACCTAGAACTCCGGTTTGGACCGTGTGGCTTTAAATGCAGCAACGCTCTGGGATCACGTGGGTCAAGGCTTCTGCTTTATTATGCAGAGCGATTTAATTCTCTTTTGTCTCAATCCTACTCTGCAGACTAGGCTTTGGAGCCTAACCCAAAGGCCTATTAATTGGCTTTCCTAAACAAAAGAGCCATCTTCCCTGAGATAAACCTGCACTCCCTTATAATGCACAAGTGGATGAAGTCATTTATTTTTTTAAAATAGCAATCTTTTCCCCTCAGATTACACTTATTATATGTGTTTCTTTACAATGCACACGGATCTTTCATATAATCCCCACCTGGCAAACCCCATCCTCCAAACCAAACGCCCTTTAATAGTAAAAAATATTTAATCACCACCAAAAGAAGTAAAAATAGGAAAATATTGCCACCTGGAAGGCTGGATCAAAGCCAATGACAATTATCTTCCCATTACTGGCTGTGAGGCCCAGGGGAAAGAAGGAACGAGCAGGAAGCAGAGAGACCAAGAAAGGCAGACTTAGCCAGAAGCCAGGCTGAACTGGACTGGGACCAGCACTAGCCTGGAGCACTGAAGGTCTTGGGTCTCTTTTAGATCTCTCTGGACCTCCCTCCCCATAGCCTATTCTCTCCAGCTTGAGCACCGGAACCGGAACCGTGGTGCCCTGCCTTATTTTCCCGACTTAATTCCTGCCGCTGATGGTTTCACTTGACTTTCTTTCCTTTTCCTCCACTTCACAGTTTGGTGCCATGGGGTTAGGTATGAGGGGGTGATGAGTTTTACCTTAAATCCTTTCTTTACCCTCCAAGTCCTGTTGTTGAGACTGAACATGATGTGGGAAACAGAGGCAGAAGAAAAATTATTAAATTTCCTTACCCACTGACAAGCCCTTAAAACAGGCAGAGTGACACTCCTCTAGGGACTCAACTACCCCCACCTTAAGGCTTTGCTAAGGGCAAAGGGCAATCCTAGCCTGACTGACCCCTACCCCCAACCAGGACCCTGTAAGTCTACTTTAACAATTCCTTTGGAAACTTTATCTCTAAACCTCCAAGATAGTGTTGACAATCATTCTCAAGTATCTGGCCCACTGATATACATCTAAAGGGTATCAAAAGAAGGTTTTATTACTGGTAATGAATAACCTTTCCCAAACAATAGCTAGCCCCTCAAAGTCCTAGAAACCTTGCTTCCAAAATTCCTTAGAGATTTACTCCATCCCTAATCCCCTCCCCAACTTACAAGTATATAATAGACCACTCCTCACATCCCTGCTTCCAGCCCACCCATCCTGTCCCCATGCTTTAATAAACCACTATTTTGCACCAAAGATGTCTCAAGAATTCTTTCTTGGTCATCGGCTTGGGACCTCACCTCACTGAACCTCACCTATATTCTAGAACTTCACCAAGCAGAGCTGATGATGTAATAGACATGGTAACTGACCAAGTCTTTTTTTTTTTTTTTTTTTTGGTTTTGGTTTTTTTAGAATACCTCCTTTAAGATTCCATTTCTGAGAAGAGTAGATTACAGATTTTGTGTTGTTATTTCAGTAGTGAATCCTATATGAAAGAATTGTTCAGAAAGTAAGTTTACATGAATTTAAGAAAAAAAATCAATTGTAAAGCAAGACATAAAGATTAATGCAACTGACTATTTAATTTGAAATTGAGTGATTTGACCTGACTTACAATACAGTTACAATATAAAAAGTACTGTTACTTTTTCTTTATGTCATTTTACTTTTTTAATTTTTTTAACCTCATGTCATTTTAAATATTTTTCATAAAGTGCCAGCATATAAAAATTTAAGTTTTTGCAGAGGTGCCACAATACAGTAGGTAGGAAATTTTGAAGTCAGTGGTCAAAGCAATGTAGATTACTAAAGGAAATTAGTGAAAACTCATTGCACAGCTCTAAGCACTTGTCATGTTTCAAGACACAAAAGAGTCAAGGGAAGATTTGGTGAGTGTTTCTCTGGAAAGAGCTGTCACCTTGCTTCCATACCCAAGCCCTGAGGGGAAGGAGTATACTTCCTTCTTTAACCAAGATTCCTGGCCAGGTTTTTAGTGGTCAATGGGAAGGAGAGCAGACTTGTACCCAACTTACAGGAAAAGGATAAATCAGATCAGCCTGCACTCCCAGATACCTATGGCCAGACATGCGCCATGTCAGAGAAGGAAAAGTTAGCCAGAGCCAGTTTGAATCCTGCCTAAGATGGCTCCTTCCAGAGGGTGAAGATGATGAAGTTTTTAGAATATAGGCGAGATTCAGTGGGGTGGAGTCTGGAGCCAATAATCAAGAAAGAAATCTTGAGACATCTTTGGTGCAAAATGGTCATTTATTAAAGCACGGGGACAGGACCCCTGGGCAGAAGGAGCTGCTGCCCTGGATTTGTGAGGAGTGGTAGGTTCTGTACAGGGGACTCCCTGGAGATAAGGAAAAGGGAGGTTTCAATAGAACTTTCATATGCTAAAGAGACCCACAAGATACCATACCAGAGGCCTTACCATTGCCAAGGTCTTTTCCCCCCTTCTTAGCAAGGTATTAACATTAAAATAGCTGGGAGATTCCTAAAGACTGTCATTTATGTCCCACCCAGGAGTGGGGGTGGGGGAAGGTTGCAGGGTGTCAGCCTTTTGCTTAGTCCTCAGCCAGCCCTCTGTTCCCTCAAAAACAGACAAGGGGTCCATGACAGTCCTCACTTGGGACCTTGCACTCACTCTGTCAATGTGGGTATGCACCTTTTCCTCAGGGGGTATGTCCTAATCTGGGCCTTGAGAAGCCTGGCTCAGGTCCTGTGACCACTTCTCTCTCCTCAGTCCCACAGCCCGTCACCAGCAGAGGCTACCTGCAAGCTGGAGTGGAGAGAGGAGAAGGCTACCATCTTGCTGGCAGAGTGTTGATTTGATCAAATCAAGTTCCAAATCCTGATGAAAATCTTAGGCTGCATATTCTAATTTCCTAATTTAGATTGCATTTGTGACTTCAATGGATGTTTGGTTATTTACAAACCGATCTGATATGGAAACAGCCAGCCTCAGTACACTCGCGAGGATTGCTTACTGCCAATGCCTGTCTTGATTTGCCAGTCCGCACACCTGTTTCAGAGGAAGCAAAAGAGTCATGGGCCTGCCGGCATCTACATCCAAATGCATGTAGGAATTGTAACAGAATAAAGAATACATTTTATATATTGAATAACATGTGAGATCTCCATTTTCAAACTAATTTCATGTGGCTGCTTCCACAAAATCATTTCAAACTTGTTCACGTGCTCTTTAATACGTATGATGGGTCTTACCATTTTTGGCCAAGATTTCAAGGAGATAATCCAATTAGGAATATTCTGGAATCAGGTAGAAACAAAAGACCAAAAGACCACACAGAGATGGGACTAATTCAGAAGTCAGTAATCATCGAAAACGGTTTTTCAAACCACCAACTATGATCCATTCATTATTTAGGAAATGAATCTGGTGGCTTATGACCCAGTGAACTATTTTTAAATGAAATTGAATGGATAGGATAGGACAGAACCGAATAGAATACAAAATGTCACTCATGGTAAGGTTAAATATGGTTCAACATGTCTTTGTTTGCTTTATGTGTATGTACATATGTATTTGTGCTTTTGTGCTGGGGTAAGGACATAAAATATAGTTCATACTTCATCTTACAGTTAAAACAAGTTTGAAAGATTTAAAAAAAAACTGCATACACCAAATCTATGGAGAAGAACTGAGTCAGGAATCAAAGGTATTACCAGAAATAAAATAGAGAAAGTGAGAGACAAGAGAGTGACAGACGAGTCAGACAAGTTCCAGATGTGTCTTCAGCTGTCCCCTTACGTCTTTTTTTTTCCCCCTCTAGTGGAAGGTGGTGTTCACATCCCGAGATTCTTACAGGCATGTGATACTTTTTGCTTTTGCCAAGGGAAGGAAGAAGGAAAGGGGAAAGAAGGGGAAGCAGAAGGGAAAAAAGTAAGTCTGTGGAAGACAGTTGGGGACCATTTTACACCCACCCTCGATCTTCAATCAGTCTCAACCTACTCAGCCTCTGGGGAACTTGTGCCTATAAAAAGCCACTTTAAAATGATGGGAATTCCAAGTTACAATCAACGCACGATGCATTTGCTGAATTGTCACATGTGACATAGTTTTATATGGTTGTGGTACTAACAAAATCACTGTACTATGTATAATACTCTGTAAACTTTTTTTTTAACACTCATCCTATGCTCATCTATTTCATTGCAGATAGCATCTTCCCAGGGTATATGCCAACTGCAGAAGGTACCATCCTAAAGATGAACTACACTTGGGGCTGCCACCTTGTGTTGACTCCGGAGGGTACTTTCCCCAGTGTATTCCATATGAATGGAGCCCCTGGAGTTGTAAAATTCAGTGACCCTGACTGTGCACTCCTGGTCCTCCTAGCACTTACTGTAATTCCCCCCTGCTGGCCAGGACAGCATCTGCAGAGCAGTGTATAGCCTTGACCTCTGTGATTGGAAGTATGGGCACTGAGTTCCAGGTCTCCTGTGGGTCTTGACCACTATGGAGGTCAATGCTCAGTCTTCATTCACTCTTGTGTGGCCTTTATCTGGACTGGTGGGCTCTCCTGACTCCAGGTGGTATATACAACTTCTTCATCTTCGTACTACCTGTAAGGCATCTGATAGGTCTAGTCCATGGAAATCCTTTTTTTTTTCCCCCTGTACAATATGCTGACAGCAAATGTCTCTCCCTATGTGCTCCTCTCACCTTCATTCTTCAGGGCCAGTGAATCTTCCAGGCCATCTTCAGTAGAGCTCTTTCTAACCACTCAGCTCTCACTGACCTTCCTGTCATCTGAATGACCACAGCACTGAGATTTTACTCTATCTAATTTAACTCCGTAAATGCTACCTTGTGCTACTCACTGGTCTTATGTATTAGTGAGTCTAGACTATTACTTAGACTGGGAATTTCATAGTCTCTGGTAGTCTTTGCAGCACCCAGCATCCTGCAGTGTCTAAAGGTACAGGCCACACTCAGGGTTGGTTGTGAGAAGTCAGTTCCTGGAACATATTCTCTTCATCTGTGAAAAGTAACTTCGGGACCAATGGATCTCTCTTGGAGAACTAATGAATGGTTGGACATGGTTTCTGGAAATAAGAAACAGAAAAATAAAATTAACTTATATGCCAGGCAAGATAGGAAGTGCTTTATATACATCATTTTTCTTAATACTGATCACAACCCTATTTGGTATTTTTTAAACCACAATTTATTGAGAAAGAAATAGAAAATTGGGGGTGAATCTCTCTAAAATTGAACAGCTAGTAAGTGGCAGAGCCTGGATCCCAAGTCTGTGCTCCCTTTACAAAAGCAATACCTCTTATGTAGATTCATCCTGTTCTGAATTTCAAATAATTCAGGGAGAATGAAAAGTGCTTAAGGTCTGCTAGGGAGGTCTTCCAGTTCTCAAGAAGGTCTGAGGACGTCCTTTCCCAGGCACTATAAGCTAGCTATCCAGGAGCTGGTAGGACTTTGGACTGTACCTTGTGGATTCACACTGGGCATTGGTCATTCATAAGAAAATCACCTCCAACCATCAAGCTGAGATGAGGCTGCAAAAAAAAAAAAGAGCGAGAGAGAAAGATGCCACAAGTGAATCATATCATCTGGGGGAAAATAACAAAGAAAGATTGGAATTAAACAATGACAAAGTAGCTAGGTGAAATTAGTGAAGAAATTCATGAAACAGGTCAGAATGTGTGGATAACTTTCCACAGACCTGACAGTCTTTTAGAAAAGCTGTTGTGTGGTTGCTACAAGAAAAAGTAACACTCAAGGCTGACATGGCCAGAAGGCTTAGTACTCCTAAGCCCAAGGGAAATGATGATAATGATTAAATAAATAAATAAATAAATAAATAAATAAACTTTATTTGGCACTTACTCTGCCAAATACTGTGTTAAATTTCTAACATAAATGTATTACCTAAACTAATGAAAACCTGGTAATGTGGATTGTTTCTACACGTATCTTTTTTTTTTAAGATTTTATTTATTTATTTGACAGACAGAGATCACAAGTAGGCAGAGAAACAGGCAGAGAGAGAGAGGGAAGCAAGCTCCTTGTTGAGCAGAGAGCCCGACGACGACGCGGGGCTTGATTCCAGTACCCTGAGATCATGACCTGAGCCAAAGGCAGAGGTTTTAACCCACTGAGCCACCCAGGTGCCCCTCTGTATGTATTTATCGATCCTTTATTATGAGGGTATGGTAGTGAACAAAAGAGACAACATTGTCTTTCCTCTGCATCCTTAGAAATATTATTATTCCTATACTACAGATGAGTTAACCAAGGCTTGCAGAGGTCAAGTAATCTGTACAAATCATACACAGATAGTCGATGGCAGAGGGCTTGAGTTTGAATCCAAATCTGTCTGACTCCAAAGCTCAAACGGAACCCCGCCCTGCCACCGCTTCCAGCTGTACTCAGAACACAGCCAGGCGTGTCGCCTGTAAGACCCCTTTCTTAATTATCTTACTTGCTGGAGCATTATACATGTGGTCTTTATGGTCTGTTCTGGCCCTTGATCATATTGTCATTTACTATTTTCTAAAAGTTTCATGGATATAAAACTTGCTTGCTCACCTAAATTGAAAACTCCTAGAAGGTTGGGCAAGAGAATATATTCTGCAGCATTTCCCAGAGGGCTGGGTGCATTTCACACAGGTTTTAAGCACCTGTTATCTGCCAGGGCACCGTGCTCAGCACCATGGGGAATTTAAAAAATTGAAAAATAAAATAAAATATTGCCTCTGCCATTCAGAGTCTTATAACTTAGTGGGCACTGTCATTAAACATTGACTGATAGAATTTTAGTTTTAACAAATCCCATTTTTGAGAACTCATGACTGACAAGATAAAGTTCCCAAAGACGAGAAAGAGACCCATGCAATGTGTGTTTTCAAAAAGTCAGAAAGATTAGGGCTCAGAAAAGTAAACCAATATTGGTAATAAGACCTAACTTGCCTATGAGAAACAACTTCAAGACAAATGAAGAAAGAATTAATTGAGAGAAGATCACTGGGTGACAACCAACATAGCTTTGAAAGGAATACATCTTGTCTGACCAATCCAGGTTACTTTTATCCCAAAGCAAGGTGGACCATGTAGAAATGGTGAGTTAATGAGTAAGCATAGCTTTACTACAGCAAGGTTCTACTCACTGTGATATGCTCATAAATAAGCTAATAAAACATAGCCTAGATGACTATGCTAGAAGGTGGGGAACACTCCAAGGAAGCCACAGAAGAGGTGTTTAATAAGAACGGGTTGGGTCCTGGAATATTTCCAAAGTCCATTGATGATATGGAGGATAGGAGCACAGATGAGCTTATTAAGTCATGAGGAGCCCCAAAGTGCAGTGCAGACATTCCCTGTTGACCAGGCCTGGAATTTTCTATAGCTCAGACAAATTACTGAGGAAATAGTTGAAAATGGAAACAGGTTGTATTTTAATAGAGAAGGAATATAGGGAAAACCACTTCTGATCTTTTCCTCTTTCTCTCTTGAATTCTGGGAGCCAAGTGTGGAGGAAGCCTCCTCTTGAAGCCAGAGGCTCTAATGTGGGAGAAGGATTATCCGGCTTTGGGTTGTGAGTCGGTCCACTGGGGCCTCGGTTTTCCCATCTGTGCAATGGGGTAACAGCTGGCCTGCTGTACAAGCATTATCTTGTGTGGATTAGCTAATTAATGATCATTTAGGGTCTTAAAAATGCCAAGTGTTGTATAAATGCTAAGTATTATTATGCTTCATGTTAAGGGCAAAGATCTTGACTTGGAAAGAAAATGGGAGGAAAAATTACAGGAGACAGTAGGAGAAAACACAGGAGAGAAGCTATTAGCCAGTTTGGGGAGCACAACTGCAAGGGCTTGAACATCATAAAACATCTGCAGGTAATTTCCACTCACCTCTGCTCCTGCAGTGGCCGTGAGGGAGAACGCAGTCTGTTGTCTTTAAGTAAAGAATCACGGAAAGCAATCAAGTGAGGGTTTGCCCTTGCCAAGGTTGAGGAACTCTCTCAAATGTCATACAATTCTGGATGTTCTAAATGAAGAAATTACTTAATCTACCTGGGGGATTGTGGCTGTTACATAAACCAACGTAAACAAACCTCCAAAATCCAGCTACTGAGGATCCTTTGGCCACACAGCAGACTGCTTCAAACTGACAGGTTTCCTAGGCTGCCCTTGAAACTAACTCAATTTTCTGACTCTCAGTTCATCCCAAATTAATGAAGTCGCCTGTTCAATGACCAAAGCTGCCCTTCTGGGTGGGCCTCAGGTGTCTTCCCTGGGGCATAAGGAAGGCCATTAGAACAAATTTTAGACACCCAGGTACCATGGGGTGATGTCAATTAAATAAAATACATTGGCCTCAGAGGAGGGGAAGGGGCACTTTGGCCAAGTCTTCTCCTATTGGAAGTCATCTGCTGAGTCACAAAAGTGTCGAAGAGATTGGAAGTAGGAGTTGTTTCTGAAGCTGATGCCACAGGCAAAAAGAGACACTATTTGCCCACTTTTTTTTCCTTCCTGGTTCCAACCATGTGCCACCTAAAGCGTCCCTCTAATAAATTAAAAGAGCCTCGTCAAGTAGCTCATTCTATTATTAACCAGACATGTCTCTCCTGGGCTTCCTGGCAGATCAAGAGGACTGTCAGCCTCCTCCACAGGGTTCTAAGACCACTTAGCTGTGCTCAGCAACCTCCACAAGGGAAGGGCAAGGAAGACAATGCCCTTAATGTGGCCAAGTGGCCCAGGAGGGGCCCAGCGATAACTATGTGATCACGGTTGGACTATTCTTGCTGCTGTCCCTCTCAGCTTCCTCAAGGGCACTGGTGCTGGGCATGAACTTGGAGTACAGGCCTTAAATGTCCTATCTGAAGACCCACTGTACTTTTTACCTGATTGCATAGCTCTAGAGACTTGAGAAACAGAGAATTAACTTTCTGTCCTTAGAACTCAGTTGTCACTACCATAATGCAGTACAAATTAGCATATGTCCAGGACACAACGAAAGTCAGGACGGATGAAAATGAAATAGGCAGGATTCTAGATTACTTTTTGAAACTTGACCTTTTCTAGGATCGTTTCTTGACTCATGGGTACTCTTGTTTATTAGTAAACATATATTTTCTTATGCTGGCAGGAACAGAAAGAAGGAAGAGTCCAGATGTCAGGAGGCAGACATGAATGTGGATGGAAACATTATCCATACTCAGTGGTGCTCCTTGAGAAGCCCTGTCGCTCTTCAGCTCCAACTAGTCAGCTAAAGGAGCGAAAGCTACAAATACCGAAAGAAAAGGATCTTGCTACTCAAACTTTGGAGAATGTTGACGTTGCCCGCTAAACTGGGAACTCCTCCAAAGCCAAGATCACTTTTAAATCTTTCTTTCTTTTTTTTTTAATCCTCTACCACAATGGCTAGTAGATGGTAGATCTCCAACAGCTGTTTGTGAGCGAGCAAATATGAAAGGGTAAATTACAAAGTGCCCGGAAATGTAGTATAGGGACTTAATATTTGCTTTAAAAAATGGAGAGGATCACATTCTACTTTTATTTATTTTATTTTTTTAATTTAAATTCAATTAGTCAACATATAGTACATCATTAGTTTCAGATGTAGTGTTCAGTGATTCCTCATTTGCATATAGTACCCAATGCTCATTACATCAAGTGCCCTCCTTAATACCCGTCACCCAGTTATCCCATCCCCCACCCACCTCCCGTCTGTAACCTTCAGTTTGTTTCCCAGAGTCAAGAGTCTCTCATGGTTTGTCTCCCTCTCTGATTTTCCATTCAGTTTTCTCTCCCTTCCCCTATGATCCTCTGTGCTATTTCTTATATTCCACATATGAGCGAAACCATATGATAATTATCTCTCTCTGACTGACTTATTTCACTAGGCATGATCCCCTCCAGCTCCATCCATGCCCATGTAAATGGTAGATATTCGTCCTTTCTGATGGCTGAGACATGCTATTTTTACAAATGCAATTTAAACAAATGCATTTTTACCAAAACATAATCTAGATTATGTCCTTGAAGCCATCTTCCTTAGAAGCAAATTTCCACAGGCTCCCCTTGGTTGGTGAGAACACAATGTAGAGCTAACAATGGCTGTTTCTCTCCCCTTACTCATGTCAACTGCTCAGGAAATCAAAGATCTGTGCGGCTGCTTAGGCTATCCTGAGCAGAATTCATGTTGGTTTAGGATTTAGGCTTATAGGATTAGACTGACGATCATAAACCTTGCCCATTATAAAATCCTAAAATCATTATTAATTTTAAAAGGAGTATAAAACCTTGGGCAAAACGAATAACAAATGTATGCCAACTCTAAGACCAATACGAGACCTAAATCCTGTCTAATTTGGAGAGCTCAGGCTAGAGCGGATTATCAAGCGAGACTGAGGATTGATTCTCCCTCCCTTGGAGAGCTCCAGGATGAGGAGGACAGGCTCTTCTTGCCCAAAGTCAGGGGACTGACAAAGATCAGCCTTGATAGTTCTCTAGCCTGCAGCTTGGACAGGGAAGGGTTAGGGGAACTAGAATTGAACTCCTAGGCTGAGGAATGTCCACGGTGGGGGGGCGGGTGCGAGATAGAGAGAGCCGAGATGGAGAGAGCCGAGATGGAGATCGGCATCCAGGGAGGTGAAGGCAATACTCCTTATTTATGGGTCTTGCAATTTCTTCCTGCTTTTCATAGGTATAAAAGAGAAGAAATGGAAAACAAAAACAAAAACAAAAACAAAACAAAAAACATGCATTAGCATCCTGAGCATGAGGTTCAAGATCAAAGAGAAAAACGCTTCCAACAAGATATACCATGAATTTGCCTATGCAAACAGTCCACTGCAGAGCACTTAGAGCAAGATGTACAAATGAAGGGGAGGAGAGGCCAGTCTCAACTAGGGGTGTGTGATTTACAGCTGAAGTTCAAAGTGATGATAATACCATGTTTTTACTTTTTAAATTGTCTTATCCTATTTTTCCAGCCCATAAGGAATGCACCTTGGTGTCAACAGAACCCCTTTGTCTTTGTAAGCTATTTTGAAGCAAAATATCGGTAAATTACTTCCCAAACCACCACACAACTAGATCATGCTGAGAAAATGGGCTTTGCAGGAATGCAGTAAATTGTTTCTGTCACAGAAGAAAATACAACCAGTAGAAATCGTTATGGATGAGTCATTATGAGAAGGGGCCAAAAAAATTAACCTTCATCCGTTTTCTTTGTCTTTGTGCATTCAAGGGAGGGTGTGTGTATATGTGTATGTGTTTATTTGAATTCACCCGCCACACTTAGGAGTCTGGAGGTGGGAACAGTTTCAGAGATAAGCAAGGCCAGCCCCTTCATTGACATGCACACAGGAGGGGGAGAAAGAAGAAAAGCGACTTCAGAATGTGGTATTGCTGGGAAGGTGTTTAGCATGGTTGAAGAACAAGGGGTTCTGTGATCAAGGAGGAGGGGGAGAAAATCCTTGTATTTTAAAACATTCATTTAGTGCTATTGACTGAATGTGTCACCCCCAAATTCCCATGTTGAAACCTAATCACCAGTGAGATGGTGTTGGGAGGTGGGGTCTTTGGGAAGTGATTAAAGCCTGAGGGCGTTTGGTCACCAGTAGGGTTAGCATCCTCCTAAAAGAGGGCCCCAAGTGTTTCCTCATTCCTCTCACCGGTGAAGAAACAACAAAAATGAAGGAGGAAGTTGGTCATCCTCACCAGACACCAAAGCGGCAGGCACCTTGCTCTTGGGTTTCCCAACCTCTGCGACTGTGAGAAATAATGCCCATTGTGTATAAGACAGCACTGTTTTCTGTTACAGTAGCCCAAATGGACTATGACATTAATATTTATGAAATAGTATCAGGCACAGGACGGAATGTTTTGCACACCTCCTGACAGTTCTGTTGGGTAGGTGCTGTTATGACTGCCATTTCACAGATAAAGAAACTGAGGTGTAGAGAGGTTGGGTGCCTTGTCCAAAGCCTCACAGCAATGAATGGCTATCAAGGTGATATCATTTCAAGCCCGTGCTTTCTTTTTTTTTTTTTTTTTTTTTTAAAGATTTTATTTATTTATTTGTCAGAGAGAGAGAGAGAGGGAGAGAGAGCAAGCACAGGCAGACAGAATGGCAGGCAGAGGCAGAGGGAGAAGCAGGCTCCCCGATGAGCAAGGAGCCCGATGTGGGACTCGATCCCAGGGCACTGGGATCATGACCCGAGCCGAAGGCAGCTGCCCAACCAACTGAGCCACCCAGGCGTCCCTCAAGCCCGTGCTTTCAAGCAGGCATTTGTACCTCCTCAGGTAGGGAATATGTGGTGTGTGGAGCACCATGGGCAAAAGCCAGCACACTGGAGTCAATCTGTCCGCCTGCAAGACTCAGAAGAAATTATTCTCATCATCCACCAGGTTTGAACAAACATTTTTACAATTGCCTGGTATATCCTCAACCCAGCGTGCTCCTCTGAGAACCCTCCAGTGACTGGGAAACTGGCCTAGGGATTCCACACAGCGCCCTCGGACACTCTGAATTCACTTAACTTAGCTCCTGCCTCTTGTCCCTTTGTGCTGATATAAAATCCATCTCCAATCACTTGATAATGACTCTTCCTGAACCCCCCATACAAACAATAGTACAGAAAGATGCTCCGTTAAAGTGTTAAACATGCCCTAATGTGCGGTAATTGATTTCACATACGGAATCAGGGCCAGGGTAACAGTGTGCGACAATGGATTTGACACAGGCGCTGTCTGACTTGATGAACACAGCTGCAAGGAGCTGATTCTCTGTGCAGGTGCTAATTGCCTGGCAAACCTGGCCAAGGGCCTGCTTCCATGAAGCAGTGCCCTAGGTGGACAAGATAGGACTCAGAAGGTCACCTTAGTCCCTGTCAGGGACCATTTCGTCTCCTAGCCAGTGGCAAGTCAGAGTGGTTTACAAGTGACATGAATTTGCAGGTTCTGTCCTGCCATGCAGATTGGTGGCACGAAGCCATCTCTGAAGTCAGGCAGGCTCAGGAGACATCCTGAGGCAGGTGCAGGTCAACACTGGTTGCCTGGGGAGAGCTGGAGAGAAAAGAGGGCGAAGGCATGCAAGTGGGAAGGTTAGGACTGCACAGAGAGAGCGTGCTCACGGACAGCACCTGCGTCTGGACTCAAACTCCAAGGTCTGAGTCTAAAAGCCAAAGGCGACAAGAAGCATTTGTACGTACGCTGCTACCTAGTTTACAAAGAATGTCCACAGACATGATCACATTTTGAATTTCCTCATCAACCTTGCAAGGTTGGGATTCTTCCCAACGTAGAGTGAGAAGTGGATTTACTAAATTTCAGCTTGGGCCACATCGTTCCCTGGGAAGCTTCTGAAGAGCTACTACTACCCAAGACCCCTCCTCCCATGCCCAGCCCAGATCCCTTTTCAGTGGTCTGAGATGGGACTCAGGTGCTAGTATTTATTTTTGTATGTATGGTATAATAAAACTTTATTAATAGACACTAAAATTTGAATTTTATATCATTTTCATGTGTCACAAGTGTTACTTTTCTTCTAATTTTTTTCCCCAACTATTTAAAAATGTAAAAACACCCCTAGCTGTAGAAATAAAACAGACAGAAGGCTGGATTTGCCCCAGGGATATCATTGGCCAACCTTACTTTAAAACAACACATATTTGTCTTCAACTTGCTAAAATCCCTCCCTGCCTCCCATTCATGTTCCTCATGTGCTCTGTGCTCTCATTTTCCTCTAAACCCCCTTGATGGCCACCTGTATAGGCACCCCCTACCCCAAGCATCCCACACTCAGATGTCCCTGCCTTCTGCATTCCGTATGTGGAGCTTTCCAGTTAGTTCTTTCGTTGTTTGGTTTTGGACAAATGAAAAGTTGTATGTACTTAAGGTGTACAATGATGATATTGTGATTGTATACATTGTGAAATGATTATCATAATCAAGCTAATTCACAGATCCATCATCTCACACGGTTGGTTACGTTTTGTGTGGGTGAGTGGTACAAGCATCTGCAATCTATCCTTTTAGCAAATCTCAAGTATACAGCACATTATTGTTAACAATAGTCACCATGCTGTGCATCAGGTCTCCAGAAGGTATTCAACCTTCTAACTGAAAGTCTGTATCCTTTGACTAACATCTCCTCTAT
This sequence comes from Enhydra lutris kenyoni, assembly GCF_002288905.1. Lineage (NCBI taxonomy): Eukaryota > Metazoa > Chordata > Mammalia > Carnivora > Mustelidae > Enhydra > Enhydra lutris. The sequence continues at coordinate 4,150,897 of NW_019154118.1, forward strand.
CTCCCCTCCCCCTGGCCTCTATGGACCAGCATTTTTTTAAAGTTCCCCAAGTGATTCTAACATAACCAGATTGAGAGTCACCAAATTAGACATTTATAGATGAATTGATCGAAGAGAAACATATTAGAACTAGAGAGGGACATAAAATCCAAGTAAATAAATTTGGGAGACAAGGGCAGAAAGACTAAAGACATGAGAACACTTCCATCCGGTCTGGTCTAATGGACAAAACCTAGAAGATATAGACAAAGTCCTGAGTTCCAGTGCAAGGGGAACACATCCTCTATTGTCATTAGCAGAATGCTTTCTCAGGTGACATGCCTATACCCAGAGCCATGCTTCCATCCATGTGATTTAGAAAAGAAAGAAGAGAGATGTCCTCTCAGAGGCAGGGTGTGCTTGGCGCAAAGTGAGCACAAAGGAGGCCTGAGGAAAAGACAGTTCTCATTCTCTGTCCTTGCATTATACTCCACAGATTAACTTGAAACAATTTTTAGAAATGTCCTCAACTCCTAGGGGACTCATTTAGCAGCACACAGCCTCTTCTAATGAACTATGAATTGTACTGATACACTAATCTCCAGGAAAATACCCTCTTGTAGCCTGAGTTTCCACAGGAGTTAGGACAATTCCTCCATGACTTGATGCAATGATGATGATGATGATGGTGATGGGGATGGTCTGATGATGATGGTGCTCAGCAAAATCGGCCATTTCAGAGCACCTCTTCAGTGCCATAACCATGCAGCGTACTTCAGCCGGACCCTCGTGCTCCTCTTTCCTTATGTACTACCTTATGAATCTCCCCATCTTGCCAATGAGGAACATACATCACAGAGAGGATAAACATCATGGCTGACGTCACGAGACTGACAAGCATCAGACCCAGATGGGCTCTAGACGTACCTGGCTCGAACTCCTGACGCCTACGGGTACAGATGTGCAGCATGAAATGGAGGTTTGCTCCCTGTCACTTGGAGGAGAAAATAATTAATAATAATACTGTTTCTGGAGCAATTCTTTAAGCCTGGCACTGTGTTAAGCCATTTAAATATATTCTCTCATTTAATGCTCACAAGACCCTGAGAGGCAAATATTTTATCTGCAATTTACTCTTGAATCATTATAGGCTCAAAGATGATGATGTAAGCGAGCCCACTGCTGGTAAGGAGTAAAGACCCCAAGAGGATGGGCACCGCCCTGTCTAGCTCTGAAGCCCGCTGCTCTTCACCCCATGCCCTGGTGAACACAAACACTCTCAAGACCGTCTCTCCTCAGCATTGCCCTCACCCGTCAGAGATGCCCTTACCCATCATTCTGTCCTCTAGTTGGGGAAGCACATGGAGAATCTCAGGTTCTAGAGGAAAGGAGAAGCCCTTTGTTCTGACAGTCTTCCCAGTCAAGTTTGTCCTGGGACCACAGCATAAGGTGTCCCCAGTACCCAGATAACAGGCTGCATGACCGCGGTGTGTTCGGAGCAAGGGTTTGACCATCAGGCAGGATGAGGCTCAAGTCCTGGCTGTGTTGTGTGTAACTGAGTGAGTCATGTGGCCTCTGGGTCTCAGTTTCTTCATCTATAAGCCACTAATTAAAATAGCAACTTCCCCAGGGTGTTAAAAGAATTATAAGAAATAATGTATGCAAAGTGCCTAGTGCCTGATTGCTTGATGAATGGAAGCTATTATTATTCTTAATGGCTAAGGGAACTGGGGCACTGACCCCATATTTTACCCCTATTTCCAGGAGTGGAAAAGCTCCCATAGTTTTCCCATCAATAATGGTCAATTCCATCCCCCCAGAGAAAGCCCAGCTGTACCTGGGCTTGAGAGGAGGGTAAGGCACCCAGGTATGGATGGAGATGACCTAAGGCAAGAGGCCCCCTGTGCTTGAGGAATGCTTATGTCCTTACACATGATCCAGGCAAACCAGCTTGGATGGGGTCCTGTGCCCAGGGACTCTGTGGATGCACAGATCCTGCTATTCCTTCCAACCCCCAGCACAGGCACACACGCTCTCACATGCACATGGCAGACATATATGTATGCATGCACACCAAACACATGCATATAGGTGCCCACAGAAACACATGTGCAGGGGTGCCTGGGTAGCTCAGTTGTTAAGTGTTTGCCTCCAGCTCAGGTCATGATCCCGGGATCCTGGGATCGAGCTCTGTGTCAGACTTCCTGTTCAGTGAGGAGCCTGCTTCTCCCTCCCCACTTCCCCTGCTTGTGTTCCCTCTCTCTCTGTCTCTCTGCCAAATAAATAAATAAAATCTAAAAAAAAAAAAAGAAAGAAAGAAAGAAAGAAACACATGTACAAACATGCACACAAATGGATACACGCAGCAGTCAGGATTTCTGCTGAGAGAACCCTGTTTATCAGACACTGGAGCTTCCCTGGGGTTGCAGGGGTGGGGGGTCCCCTGAGGCATTTGCAGCCCCTTCAATGGCTGTAGAAATCTGCTTTCCCCTCAGCCTTCTTTCTGCCAGTCACCTTCTGTCAAGGAGTGATTATGCTCCTTTCTGTCAGGAACACTGAGTGATTGTGGCAAGAAAATTGCCTTCAGCGATAGGGATTTAAGAAACGCTTTTCCTGAAAATAGTGCTCAAATTAATTAACTTGGAGGAAAGGATTGCTTTTTTTTTTTTTTTTGGGTCTGGATTTAATTTATTTTTTCCCAAAGAGTTTTATGTTGTATGATAAATGGTGAGGAGAGTGTTACCTCAAGTCAGGGAGGCCTTATGGACACCAGTTCTGAGAGACACCAAAGAGATCTGGAGCTGTGGGCTTTGCCGAGGGCGGAGGAGGCACAGGCTCAGGTCTGTTGGTTCTACTGAAGGAGGCTGCTCAGGCAGGGGGAGCAGGGTGTGTCTGAAGGACACAGTAGGGGCTGATGAAGAAAAATCTATAACAGGAATATGAAATCGTGGAGGTAGTGGAACAAGAGTAGTCACAGGGCAGCCTGATTCTAGCACTCTGGTACTAACCAGATAATCTCATTTCATTTCTCTAAGCCATGGTCCCTTCATTTACACAACGGAATGGTAATTTAGATTGGTTCTGCCATCCAGGCTGGTGCTCATGAGGATCAGGTGGTCTCTCTGTCACTGCATTTCGTGTTCAGCTCCACGATTGCTGGGTAGGAGCTGGTGGAAGGGCAGTTCAGGCAACCACCAGGGCCAAGGCTGGAGGGTAGAGAACACAGGCTTTGTAGTCAGAAAGACCAGAAACCAAGGCCAGTCCCCTATCACTAGCTGTGTGACTGTGAGTAAGTAATTTAACCTCTCTGAACTTTTATTTCTTCATTGCAAAATGGGGAAAAAAATAAACATATCAGAGCATTGTTCTGAAAAAAAAAAAAATCAATGGAAACACCCAGTGTATAACTGATTGATAGGTGTTAGTTTCTTCCTCCACCCTAATACAATCCAATACAACTAGTAGGCACTCAAAAAAATGTAGGTGTATAGTATATATTTGAATAGACAGAAAATTAAATATTATACCTTCATTTTTTAATAACTATTATTTTTTTCTCATGCGCATTTCGATCCTAGCCAGACCAGAAGGAAAACCATTAAAATGTCGTGTAAAAGAACTCCCAGTTCCTGCAGGAATTTTGGATTAAGGTACTCCAAATCAACTCCGTGATCCACATTGGGTTGCCACCCTTTCCTTTTATTTATTTATTTTTTTAAGGTTTATCTATTTGTTTTAGAGATAGGGAGCTTGAGCATATGAATGGGGGGAGGAGCAGAGGGAGAAGGACAGAAGCAGACTGAGCTTGGAGCCTGGTGCTAGTTCTGTGTGGGGCTCCATCTCATGACCCTGAGACCATGACCTGAGCCTAAACCAAGAGTTAGTTGCTCAACCAACTGAGACACACAGGCACCCCAAGAGTTGCCGGCCTTTCTGATGACCATCTTTTCTGGGTATTGTCTCTAGATTATATTTAAGAGATGCAAAGGCATTTCTTAACCACTTCAACCAACACGTCTTAACCCAGAGTGTGTGGATGGACTTTTCAGGGCTCACAATCCTTTGAAATTTAAAATACTGCATTCAGTTTGTGTAAGTCTTCTTGGGAATTACATTCATAGCTTTCACTGGGGCAAGGATGGGGCTGATTTGTGATCCTCCTCAAACAAATTAAGATAATTTGGCTTATACCAAATAGAATATTGATGGCTCACCAATTTAAAATATGTAAAATTCCCAAGTTGATTATTACATCAAGAATTTTTCAATACTCCTTTTATAAAATTTTAAAAAGCTGATTTGAAGAATTCCCTTCAGAAATCACTCTTTAAAGTAGAGGTCTACTCCACATACTTAAATGCAGATTTCACACACACACACACACACACACACACACACACACACACACACACACTTGCTGCCCCAGTCTTAACGCTCCCCATGGCATCTGCTTACTACAGAGAACTAGAGAACTGAAAACTGTGTTTCTGCAGCATCCTGCCTCCCAGGATCACGCAGGCCTTTCAGAGCATCTCACCAGCCCTGACCCTGCTCTAGGCTGGTCGTTCATTGCTTGCAGGTGGAGCAAAAAGAAGGCAAATATCTTGCCCCAAAGCACACGGCAAGGATGATTTCACTAATCCCTGACTACCGTATCATAATTAAAAGAGGAAGGCAAAAAACAGAATTCAGATGATCAAAGTGACTGCTGCAGAGTTTGAAAGCAAAAGGCAACTCTCCCATGGGAAGCTTTGCTGGGACGTTAGGGTTTATACCCAATCTTCTGGAATGTAGTCCTGAGATCCTGGCTATGGTCAGATCAGTATGGCAGGCATACAACACCATTCTGATCAAAGGCAAGCGTGAGATACAGAGTCTTTCCTACTTTCAAAGAACAGTAGAAGAAAGGCCATGCTAAGATGTGCTTAGTACCATGTCCATATGGACTATAAGACATTCTTACAGACTTTCATCCAGCTATTATTATTACTGCTAATAGTATAGTTATTACCTTGTTTTCATGACTCATTTGTGTGTTTGTAGAGTGGTCAGACAGCCCATATAAGAGGCCTAGGGAAGTGAACGCAAAAGTGCGTACCCTAGTATATTGTGACATGGATAAATTACCCCAGTTCCAAACTTGGAGGAGCAATTAAAAACAGGTGAAGGACTGCTGACACAGATCTGGGTTTCTCTTTCCTTGCCTCCCACTCAGTGCCTGGCAGAGAGCTTTTCATACAGAGAGTACTCAAATTCTTGTATAATATCAAGGAGTACTCCCAATTTTTTCCCTCGCCCTCATCTCAAGGATAACGACAGCATTTGCTCATGGAAGCAGCGTTTCTTGGAGTGTCGTCCATGAGTGATCTGCTTCAGAATCACCCAAAGACCCTCTTTAAAATGCAGCTTCTTGGACCCCCTTCTGAGATATCCTGAACCAAACTGTTTAGAGATGAGGTCCAAGAATCTGCATTTTAATAAGCCTACCAAGTGAGCCTTGTGTGCTTTGAAGTTTGAGAACCACAGACATAGAAAAATTATTATTTGTCCAGTGGTGACCTTTAAGTTTTCTCTGAGAGCCCTTAGTAATCAATTAAACCATGCATCGAGGCATCTCAAAAGTAGCACTCTACAAAGGCTTTCTTTGGACTGATTGAGAATTGAGTATCAGAAGGTTTAGACAAATCAACTTGGACTGTAAGTTTACCTGTAGTCCCTTCATGGAGAGTATTTGCCTGCAAGTAAGAGACGGTGGGCCCAGAATGTTCTTCTCCTATCCATAACTCTTCTCCTTGTCTGATGGGGCACATGGGTCAAGAGACCCCCACTCAGCATTGCCAGTGAATTTCCCTCAGCCAGTGACATTATAGACCAACTCTACTAGTCACTGCCATTTTCTCGATAAAACTATTACTATGGGAGGAATTGACTGAGATTAAGAAATGGAAAGAGATGAAATTAGTTAAAAAAAAAAAAAAAAAGAGCAGGAGAGAGAGGAAGGAAAGAAACCAGACAAGAGAGGAAGGGAAGTGGAAGGGAGGGCAGGGAAGGGGAGGGGAGAGAGTTGATTCTCTCCCCTAGTGAGAATAAACCCCTGTTGTCTTGAAAGCATTCCGCATCAGCAAATCTTTTAATGGAGTAGGGATTGAAGGACTGGCCCAGAGGAACAAAAGGGGGAAATGAAGAAAGGTGACAAACAGAAGAAAAGAGCAAAGAGAAATAAGGATTGGCAAGAGTAAAAAGAATGTGAAGTACAAAGACTCCGGAGAAGTGAGGGTTTTTTTATACTTTGCAAACACTTCGTTTTACTACACTTAATTAATCATAACACAGGAACATAAATGTTTAAAGGGTGAAATAAAAGGTACAGAAATACAGTCATACTCAACAAAAATGAGAACACATAAATTTTACATAAGGTTGTCATGCCAGCGCTCTCTCCCAGCGCACAAGACGACAGTGCCCATTCCAGCTCTCTGCTGCCATGGGTGAGACCACGGTAATGAAGCTCTCTGTGAGCTCCGGCTAAAATCAATGAGTGAAATGCAGAAGGGAGAAAAATGCTCCAAAGAGAGAGGGAAAAGGGCAGAGAAAAAGAGCGAGCATGACAGGGACAGAAGTAACTTCATTCTCTCCTGCCAAGGCTGTTCAGACCAGGAAGTCCTCTGACGTGTCTAACTCAACCTCCCCTGTGATTGCAGTCAATTTCATGTTCTTGTGGACCAACCCAGTAAGAAACCGTGACAATTTACTGATTCAAAATGCTACAGCATAAAAGAAAGAAATTTAAATGGTATCCACCAGGCCCTGTTGCTGAAATCTTGGCTCTGTATGAAAGTAGGGCCTGACACGAACAGGCATAGGCACGAAAGACACTCAAGGATGAAGAAATCTCTCCCCTTCACCAACTGTTAAAAACCATCTTCTGCCACAGCAACAATTTATCATTCTAAGTCTGTGAATTCAGGCCTGCCGTGTGGAGTGTGACCAACACAGTCCTCCACAGAGGGACAGCTGTAGAGTCCTTCCAGTTGACTTGTTGTTCGCAGCTCTCGCCTTTGAGGGTCTGTCGTGGGTCTGGTAACTGAGGCTGAGGAGTGGGCCCACCTTGCAATCATACTTGTCTTTTGGTCTCTGTGGGGCTAATGTTCTCTGCTTTACTGTTGCTGGTTTCACCTGTTCCCCATGACCTGTGTGCCCTGTCATAGTGTCCCCACTCCATGGCAGAGCCAGCTCATGCCTGTCTGATCACTCCACGCTGACTGTCCAAGTGGACTTCTATTACCTGTTTGCATCTCCCCAGTCACTCCTTCCTCCCCCTTCCTGCTCTGGTACACACTATATCCCTCTTACTAGACTTGTGGGATGGGTAGCTTTTTACCTCTGTCAAGTCCTAAGAAGACTGTGCATGTTCAAATCCCACGCCTTAAGGTTTGTCATGCACCTAAGCCCCGAAACTTAATACCCTTCCCAGTCTGCATACTATTGGAACCCAAGTCCTACTTGTTTAGACAAAGCACATAGGGAAGACCCTTGGAAGTCTGTTGGATCTTTGAGAGACTACAGAGGAAAGCAGATCAGATCCATGCTCTGCCCATGACCTGACCGTAGCCATTTCAGTCTTCCCTGGTGAAGCACTGCTTCCCCCACCCCCCTCCATTGAAGTTTATCCTTATCCCTGGAACAAACCACGCTGACCCCAAGTTTTATTAAATGTTTAAAATTCTTGAGAGGTTATAGAGTATAGTGGTCAGGATATAGGTCTTAATGTCACATGTCTGAGTGGAATACTGACTACAACTGATTCCCCATGGAACCTTGGGGTTACAATCTTACAGAGTTGGCGTAAAGGTTCAATATGATTATGTGAGATTTTTATCATGGTGTCTGGCACAGGGATACTGATGGAAAGAAAAATAAAAGAAGCTGATGAATAGTTTCTGCTTTTCTTAAATCCCCAAGGCTCCATAATTGTTCTTTGGGAGCTTTATCATTGTTACAGAGACAGACTTCAGCTAATGCCAAGCTAGGGAGACCTCTTACTTTGTTAATAATTCCAGCAAGTCTTTGTGGCTCACCGGTGCTGGATTCAGTCATGCTCTCTGAACCTGCTGGCCACTCTGAGGAGCCACTCGCTAAGAGCATAATTCCTGCTGCAGAGAAATCCTCATCTTCCTGTGCAGCTCCCAGTTCCCTCTACCTTATCCTTCTAGCTTCTAGTGCTCCAAGAGAACATCCAAAATATTTTATCCACAGCCTAAATTCAGACCTAATGTGTTACCTAATGTGTTCAAGTTTTATTTGTGCCATTTTTGAGGATTTCTAGTGTTGTAATCACATTTAGTATCCTTGATAATCCCAAAACTAACAAAAATGTTACTGTCTTAACACAGAGAAGCTCCAGGAAGCCCCTACGCAGCCTGAGGCTACCTATGCGGAAAAACGTGCTTTCCTCAACAAAGACCTGACTGTTCTTTTGCCTTTCCATTGGTAGATAAATGTTCACAGGCCTTGTGATTGTCATGGCTACAATTAACCATGAGAGTGTCAAGATTAATACCTGAGGAAAGAGGTACCTGTTACTAACTTCAAGGAACATGCCCCCTGTCCTCTGAGAAGCTGTGGACCCTGAACTACTCCCAACTGCTCATAATTGGAGCACTGAGTGACAGATTTTAATTTGTAAAGCCAATTCTGAAAGATCCTAAAGTCACTTCCAAGTTAATCAGCAGAGTATACCAATCAATTAATGGTGTCTATTTTGGTCACTTGAGGAACAGGAACAGTGTTTTATCAATAGCCCTTAGGGCCAGGAAATCAGGCACTACCATCTGAAATCTGAGATCACCATGGTATCCTGGAAATTGTGGAAGCTTATACAATTAGCCCAAACGTAAGCTGATTGAAAAATGGCCCCAGTTGTTTCTTCCTCCCCCTCCCCATCTCCTTCCTCCTCCCCCTACCCTTCCCCTCCCTCTCCCCTCCTCCCCCTCCTCCTCCACCCCCTTCCCCTCCTTCTCCTCCCCCTTCCCTTCTTCCCCCTCCCCCTCCTCCTCCTCCTCCTCTTTTTAAATCCAGTATCCTATCAAGTGAAATCTATCCTCCTCCCCAGAATCTGTTCTGACCTTGTGACTTGCCTACAGAATGCAGTGACAATGACAATGGGCCAGTTCTGACCCTAGGCCTGAAGAGACCTCGCAGTCTTGTGTGTGCTCTCTTGGAACCTGTGTCTGTCATGGGAACAAGTCTGAGCTGGTCTGCTGGAGCCTGGGAGACCATGCGGGCTAGAGCCTGCCACCTGAGGCCAGCGAGGACTAGCCATTTCCCAGGTGAGCAGCCAGGTGACTGCAGACCTTGTGAGTTCACCTCAGAAGAGCTGCCAGTGAGCTAGATGAATGTGCATTGGTTTATACCACTGGTCCTGTGTGTATTTGGTTCTCTTACAGCATTACTCTTATAACAGATAATGGATTTAAAGGGTAGCAACAAATTACATCTTGATGAGTCTAGCCATAACTACTGACCATGAACTTAGGATTTTTTTTTTTTTTTTAGTTACACTTCCCATATGCATCCTATCCGATGCTTCTCTTAACTTTCTGTGGTGAAGGACCAGCTATATATTTTCACATCTTTTTGTTTTGTTTTTATTTGAAAGAATTATAGAGTCGTAAGAAGTTACAAAAAATAGAATAGTACCAGAGAGCTAGGTTTTGGGGTTTTGGTTTTTTTTTTCCCCCAATCTGTTGTAAAGAATTTTTTTTTTTTTTTAAATAAAATACAACAGAAAGAAATCAACAGGAAAATTTTAAAAAAAAATCATGAGACATAAAAAATACTACACAAAATCTTTATTAGATTTAATAGAACAGACATAAAATTCTAGAAACTTTAATGAGCATTTCTAAATGCTAATTGTCACTTTGTATATGCATCTAACCATAGACCAGTGACAAACCTGTCGTGGCCTGGCACAGATCCAACCACACCTAAATAACATTACTTCAAACTCTTCTGGAGATATTCTGAGACAAGAAATGGAAACCAGGCTTGAGTGTAGCAGAGATAATTTTGGTCTCAAATGATCTTATCACAGAGAAGTTCTCCTGAAGAGGATATTTTTAAAATATCTTTTACCCTAAGTGCTGTAAAAGAATGTTTTTGTGGTTATCTAACACTGGGTGATGGGAAGAAACATTATAAAGCATGCTTCAGACTCTATACAGGAATTTTCCTCTACTGATTTCTTTCTTTATCCCTAAAACTGAATCAAATAAGCAAAACAAAATAAGCAAAAACACAGCCACATCAGTGTTGAAGTGCAGATATTCAATATGTGTGATTCTAAACCATGTGAATCAAAAAGAATTTATTACTGGTTACTGTGCTTCTGGTGGAAGATTGTTTTTTTTATTTGTCTGGCTTTTTGTTTGTTTGGGTGCTTTGTTGTTCTTGTAGTTGTTATTTATTAAACTTGTGTCTCTAAGTAAGAGAGACCTGTTGAGCCAAAGAGAATTGGACCCTGGCATCCCCCACCCAACCTTTTCCTGAATTTGGGGAAGTAAGCCCTGGGAGACAGGTCCCTCCTTCTTAGGTAGGTCAGGATGGGGATCTAGTGAAAAACTAGGTTTTGTTTTTTTGTTTGTTTGTTTCAAAAAGGCAGAAGTGGGAAAGGAATTTCAAAGGTCTGACCACAGACCAGGGCTGCTGAGGTTGGTTACTATCCAGATTGATTACAATGACCCCTGATACACACCTACTTCCTTGGGCTCTCTCCAGGATGGGAAAGGTGGGGCCATGCTCCAGAGGAACCGTGAACTCTGTGGGGATTATAAGTCACGCATACCCGAGGGAGAGTCTGTCAGACATTTGGCATAATGACAGTGGAGGAGAAGTAATTTGTGCCATTTTCTCTTTTCCTCTTTATCCACTCACATAATAAATGGGCATCTGTCCCCTAAGTCTTACAAAAGAGTATTTAATTTGGTTGGATCATGCAGAAGGACCAGAGAATGGCAGAGACCATCAGTAAATTATTGACATCTTAGCTCACTTTTGCCTTTCTGCAACATCTTTCTTCATCCATTCGTACCTCTTTCCAGTCCATTCTCCCTCAGATAGTCGGATCTGATCTGTCATGATCATGTTTTAAAAGAATTTAGTGGTCTCCCATTGATCTTAGAATCAAGTTCCAAGTCTTCAGCATGGTCCCTGTGGTCCAGCTTAATCAGCACCTCATTCTATCTCCCTCCCTCCCACTTTGGCCCCTTCACACTGGCCTTTTCTCTTTCCTCAGACTTGTCAAGCTCCCTCCCACTTCTCCATCTGCACAGCCACCCCTGCCCTTGTTCCTTGTCACCTAACTTCTCATCCTGCATTCCTTGATGTTCAATTTCCAGACAAAAGTAAATCCTTACCATTTGTTCTGAGCACTTTAGATGTATCCCCCCCACTCCCACCACAGACATGATCACAACAGGACTCACATAATCATGTGTGTGATTCCTCTTTAAAATTTTCTACCGTGAGATTGTGAGCTCCATCAAGGCAGGGACCATGTGCACTTTCAACATATTTGTGTCTTCATCACCTTGCAGTATAACTGGTTCATTCCATATAGTTCTTGGATGAATACAAAGCCACTTCAGTACCGGTTCTACTACCAAGCCTGAAAAGTTCAAAGCCAACACACTGTCAAATTCTGCATTCCTCTTCTGAATTTGAACTCAGATGAACACAAAATAGGAGCACATATTTTTTTTCCAAGATAAGAAAAAAATTTCAAATAAAAAACAAGTTTTCTTGGAAAGTACACCTAGATAAAAGCAATCTTAAAATTGAACAGATAATGAAAAAATAAATAAATAAAATTGAACAGATAAACTGAAACTCTATTGATTCTTGATAGACTTTTATCTGCTGGAATGCTGATGGCAATCCATCATGGTGGGATTCCTCCAAATCCTGCTCTGAATCAGAGCTAACTCCCTGTAACTGTGGCCTTACCTAAACTAATTAAGAGGATTTTTCCTTTGGCCTCGGCTTATGGCTGTTAACATGATTTCCAATAGTGACATCTTTTGAGGTCCAGAGAGCTTCCTACTCTGGTTGAGCAGGAAAGCATGGGAGTATTATATATGCCAGCCCAAATTATCCTTTTCGGGCTACATTCAAATAAAGTCTATTCAACTCTCAAATTCTCTTGTATTCAATACTAAGGGTTACTAAATACCTAGGTAGTCCAAGATACTTCCAAAAAGAATAGTAAACTACCTCCCCCATAACCTATTTAAATTAGCTACTAATTACATAGGTCCCTCACTTATTCCCAAGATCAACTTGAAAACCATATTTTTAGGTTGTACATTCTGATGTTATTTTGGCTTTTCTGCTGGACAACTCTGGCCTTTGACCTTTTAATAAAACTGTTGATGCATTGTTTGTCAATACAGTGCACACCTATTAAACTTCAGAAGTATGCCTTATAGGGAAACCCTAACATGACTGTTTACACAGTGTGTGACTCCTTTTAGAGACAGCCTAACAAAGTATGCTGATGGCTTGTTCAAAAAGGAGAACTTCTAAAATGCCTGTGATGTTTTGCCCTTCCCTTCACCATCAAGCCCATGAGTATTAACTTCACATCCTGACAATTTTCCATCCTTTCTGCTTTCTAACCTTGAGGAACTAAAGACAAAGTTGAATAGATATTTATTCTTTCATCTATAGCTTGAGAGGCTGTTCAATATCTTTGTCAATGGAGGAATCCCTGTAGTCATGATTCAAGCTTCAATTACTGGGCTTCAGTTAGAATCCCTGTAAATACATACCACCCTCACCCAGAAACGTGTCTCCATTGTCCCTCATAGTTGTGGATATATATAGACAGGATATATATCATTAATGTTTGTAAACTGATGTGAATGTGGAAAGAAATGAGTGATGGTGAACTCATACCTACAACAGTTATTTTGAGTTTTTAATAAAAATTATTTTGTTCAACAATATTCCTCCCATGTAGGAGGCAGTGATATGCAGCAGGATGTTTTCACCAACACATTTTTTTTAATGATTTTATTTATTTATTTGAGAAAGAGAGGGAGTAGAGTGAGAGATCATGAGCTGCAGGGGGAGGGGCAGAGGGAGAGGGAGACAAAGACTCACCAACGAGGAGGGACCCCAATGTGGAGCTGTGGGGCTCTATCCCAGGATCCCAGGATCATGACTAGAGCTGAAGGTAGCCGCTTAACTGACTGAGCCACCCAAGAAACCACCCCCAACCTACTTTAATGATTATTAACAATCCCTTAATTTAAAACCCCCAAAGCTTTAGATTATTATGATTTCTGTACAATCTCAAAATGTCAAACATCACTGAACCTAGAGTAGCATTATTCCATGAAACAAGTCAGAGATCACTGAATCTATCAGCATTCTGTCATTTATTGTTCATTTATTGGTTAGGCATTTTGTCATAGAAGGACACTAATATAATGTAAATGCTAAGTGTAAATGTAGGATAGGCACCTCCTTGGGACAACTCATCTTGGGGGTAACAAAGACTGGGCTTATGTGACTATAATAAATAACTAGAAAACACACACCAAAAAATGTATGAATCCCACTGTTTTTAGATATTGGACAATAGACTAGGAAAAATAGCAATGCCTGAGTGAAGAGAAAAAAATTAGGTGAATTCAGTGATTCTAGAGTCCCCAGATTTCTACATGGAGGCAATTTCTAAACTATGCTTTCAGAAAAGCAAACTCTAACAAAGTGCAGTCTAGGTGAATTAAGGACAGGAAGAATGGAGTGCAAGGAACTGGTGGCAGCTGGAAGTATACATCATAGTTCCTTAAAGGAGGGAGCTTTATAGAAAAAAAAAAATGTTTAGAAATCTACATAGGGTTCCCCTTGAATCTCTACTGAATGGTAGGCTATACAAAAGATACTGCACGCCCTGCAAAGCCTGAAATATTTATTATTCAGCTGTTTACAGAAAAATCTTGCCAATCTTTGCCCTAGAAAAGAAAATGAGATATTTAAAGTGAAATTTTCACTGGATGAAATTAATAACAGATTAGACATTATGGAAGAAAAATATTAGTAATTGTGAAGATAGTAACAGAATCTATCTAAAATGAAGCCAACAGGAAAGAAGTGTTGAAAATCAAATGAAGGGAGCCTCAGAAATTGGGGACCATATCAAATAGTCTAACATACATGTATAGGAATAGCAAAAAGAAAGGAAAAAGAGAATGAGGTACAAAAATATTTGGAAAATATAGTAGTTCAAGTTTTTCCAAATTTGATAAAATCTAAAAACTCAAATGAAATAAGGTCAATGAATTCCACCTAGGGTAAACAGAAAGAAAATCCCACTAGGGTGCACCATAATCACACTGCTTCAACCTAGTGATAAAGACAAAGTATTAAAAACTGGTGGAGATAAAAAGTCACCTACATACATATAAAGATAAGAATGAGAGAAGAAAACTATGCAACCCTTAAATCAATAAAGCAAGGTCTTTAACTAACTGAAAGAAGAAAAAAAAAACCTGTCAACTTAGCATTTTATATTCAGTGAAAATAGCCTTAAAAATGAAGACAAAATAAAACCTTTTTCAGACAAAAGCTCAAATAATTTATCAGCAGTAAATCAATTCTACAAGAAATGTTGAAAAAAAAAGTTGTTTAGGCAGAAGGAAAATGATAACAGATGGAAGCATAGATCTACACAAAGAAATAAAGAGCAATTTAAATGTCAGTATTTGCCTTTATCCTCATCTTCTAATTTCTTTACAAGATAAATGAATGTTTAAGACAAAACAGATAGCAATGCATTATGGGATATTATAATATGCATATAAGTAAAATGTATGATTCTAATAGCACAAAAGGGAGGCAAGAAAATGGAAGTATTCTGTTATCTAAGAAATGATATTATTTCAAGGCAGTCTATGATAAGTTGAATGCATATTATAACCTCTAGACCAACCACTAAAAAAATAAGTAAGCAAAAGATATAACTAATAAGGCACCAGTTGATATAAAATGGAAAAATAGAAAATCCTTAATCCAAAAGGCATCAGAAAACAATGAAATAAGAACAAAGCACATGAGACAAATAGAAAACAAATAGCAAGATGGTAAACTTGAGTCCAAACATATTAATAATTACATTAAATATAAATGGTCTAATAAAAGGCAGAAATTGTCAGAATGAATACAGAAGATACAACTATGTGTTGACTACAAGAAACAAGAAACCTTGAAACACAAATACAAATACACAGGTACATCTTAAATAAATATGTTCACATATATACATATATATGTATAACATATTAAGAAAGCTAAAGAGGCTATATTAATATCAGATCAAGTACTTTTCAGAACAAGTGAATTACCAGGAATAGAGGGGCATTTCTAAATCAAAGGCTAAGGAATCACAAATCTTCAAATCCAGCCCAATTAATGTGAATTGCCTTAGGATTGCCACTATCAAGTATCCTAACTGATTAGAGTTAATTATCATTTAAGCCAGTTTGGACTCAAATTTAAAAAAGAAGAACATAGATGACATACTCCTTTTCTGTTCCAATTCCGACTTCTATAATACCCATATATGTTTGACCCTCTTTTTCTAAGTCTGGGATGACTACTTTTACCTACCTCAAGTTTCATTTTCTCCTTCTCTGTTTTATCCCAATTGCTATTTCAGTCCAAACAGTAGACTAGTATTTAATTTGAGTTCCATGTTGCCTTGCATGCCTCTATGTTTGCACCTGTGGAAGAGCCTATAAATTGTCCACCAATATAATTTGGCCAACCCTCTTCCTTTAATAATAGAACTGCTGTCTTTTATCTGTGAATATTTGCACCCAGCTTCAGTGGGCCATATGGCCATGTGACTAAGGTCTGCCACTTCCTGGTTGTGCTTTAAAAGAAATGATGTGTGAGTCCCTTGCTTTTGTACTCCTCCTTCTGGCTGAGAATCACTTTTGATAAAGGGTCTGAGATTTTTATTCTTGTTAAACATTCTATTGAGTGGGTCTCTTTGTAATAGCAGCTTAGAGTAAATTCTAATATAGTACCTCTTTAATTTTCTTTACCCAAGAGAATTGGTAACTTTGCATAGCAAGCCAAATTCCTCATGCAATTCCTGTGTTATCCCTATTTAAAGAAAACAATCAGAAAATTGCTGTCACTTTTTAACGAGGATAAGGACTCTGAAAAAAGAATCTTGCCCCTACCTCCCCACTTTAATGCTTGCTAACTTTATTCATGACAGAATCAATTTATGACTTAAAAACACAACAGTTTATGGCTAGTCTTTAAAGAAGTAGAGACCCTGTAGGCATAGATATTAAATGTAGTTTTGCAGTAACAGGAAACAACGAACATGTATAGATTCATGTGTTAATTTGTGTGGCATAGAATGAGCCCTTCATTCTTCTAAACCTCTGTTGGTTGTCTAATCCATGAAAAGGGAATTAGCAAGCCTACTCTGATACTCCAAGGGTTTTCTAATCACCTAATCATTTGCCTGGCCCCAAACCCAGCTTTTTCTCGGCCACAGGCTTTATGGTCTCCCAGGTACAGCTGATCCTATTTCTAGAATTTTCCTTTTGTTTTCAGGATTTTTTCTTCTTTCATATGGAAACCCTGCTGCCCTCCAGTCTCTGTATGTTAGGATTACAATAACTAAGATAATGGAAAGAACTGGATTTTGGAAAACACAGCAAAGCTAATTCGAATTCCTGCTATAAATTTATTTGAATCCTTCCAAACAACCTGTAGTATATGCTGTTGAGCCTCCTAGCCCTTTTGTAGGCTAGGGGTTAGCCCCTGGAAAGTCTCTTTTCACAATAATCACTGTCCCTGATTAAAACTAGGGTTCTCAAGGGGGGCTGTTTAGCATCAACATGTTACCTTACTTAAGTTAAGCCATCTCTGCTCTGGTGCCTGGATAGAGAATAATAACCAGGATTGTGTGGAGACCCCATCACTTTGCTTTCTCTGAAGCTGCTTTATCAGGAACAAGCCCCAGGGTGGCATTACTTAATCAATAGCAGAGAGAGAGAGAGGGAGAGTTCACAATAAACTGATTGCTGCATCTGGTTTCCTATGAGCAGTTGCAAGACGAGTGAAAGTCCTCTAATCTCATCAAGCAACCAGACAGATTGATTTTGAGTTCATTAATAGTTGCTGGGGTGGATGAGAGAGAAAGAGAGATGGGAAAGGAATGCATTGTTGGCATCTACACCTTTAACAGAGATCAAGAAGCTCTTAAAAGCAGCTCATGGTCTCTGAGAGCACAGGGCCAGAACGTCTAGTCCCTGGCCTAGAGTCAAGGTCAACATTCATGTCCTCAGAGGAGGATAGAGGACCCGGGAATAGGAAGCCACGTGCTTTTAGATTTGTCTACAAAGCAACCGAAACTCCATAAGAAAAGGAAAAGTCTCAGTTATTTATCCAGATAGTTTGTTCACAGAATATCAAATAGCTTCCCATCCAAATGTTTGACAACATACAGATCTATAGAGGTATTTTAGCAAACTCAAAGTTACTTAGCCTTATCTACCAAAGAAGAAAAGCTGGAACTGTCCCTGAAAAGGACATCAAATAACAATAAGTCAATTCGATTTAGGGTGTAGGTGCTTTTAACTTAATTCAGAACTGGTAGAGGATTCTATCTAGGCTATCCTGTCCTTCTAAGCTCTTTTTATTCCTGTACCTGTTAACCATATGCCAATGGACTGGAAGGGCTAGTGACTCACCAAAAAGTGTTTTATTTTAATGCAGATCCCTTGTTCCTTTATAAAACAGGTATATTCTTTGGAGGTTGTATACAAATTGATTCAACAATAAAATACATGGAAATGGGCAGATTTGCTTAGAAGAATACCAGTCTTCTAACCAACTCACAATATATCAGGTTGCTAAAATTAATTTTTATATATTGCTCTCTCTCTAAACCATCATAATAATTTCCTGCTAATGTGAGTTTCAGTGCAAGGCAAGCAAGATACCTTTCAGACAGGCTCAGTTACAAGTTTATAGCAACATTCTACTAGGCAGCATTGTCCATGTGCCCTCTTTCCTTTTCTGTGGTACAAGGTAACTTATGAGAATCCTTCATTAACTGCACAAATATTTACTGACTGTCTATTATGGGCTGCACATTGAACTATTATTAGTGATATAATGCATGCTCACATAAGCGTGGTCCTTCATCTCAAATGATTCAAGACTTCTCATGGGGGTTGGGAGGTATGCTCTGGGAGGACCAGGAAGTGTCAATTGTTTAGAATTGCAAGGTATGGGCTGACAGAACTTAGATGAGTACGGCTTGCCATGGGAAACAGGGAGATTATTCCAGCAGGACCAACCGCGGAGATGAACTTAAGGGGAAAGAGCAGGGTATGTTTGAGGAAACCCAAGAAGCATGGCAGGAGTTTAGGGAGGAAAGCAGACAGCAGGAGGATATGGGGCTGGGTATGTGCAGATGGGAATGCTGCTGCTAAACTCATAAGGAGTGTGAGTGGATATAGATGATTCTTAGAGAGCAAGAATGGGCCTGAAGACATCCTCACAGAGAACTGACAGATTTGGGTTTAGGAAAGATCATGTGAACGGCAGAATATAGAATCCACAGGGACAGAGATCTAAGAGACTGTGAGGGAGATACTGTAGTCATCATGGAAATGGACAATTATGGGATTGGGTACACACAGTGCATACCTTTTGTCGTCCACCCTCAAGCCCCATACTTCCTACAGCATTGGTGTCCCAGCCAGGCTTTATCTACCCTGACGTGGCTCAGTGAAGGAGTCCTGTCATCAGACCCTTTCCTTTTGTGTTCCCATTATCTAGACTCTGTTAGTGAGGTAGCAATTTGCTCGGTCATAAAGAGGTAAAGACAGTAATAACAACTTAATAACAACTGTGAAACTAAACTAGGTGTGTTCTAAATCTTCTGTGAAGTAGACACAATTTTTCCTTGTAGATAGGAAAGTTTGAGATAAATAACAGAGAATCCGTAAACAATTCAGCCTATGACCTTGATGCTTATTGATTCCTGCAGCTGTTTATCTTTCTCTAGGCTACCCAGAAGAAAAAAAAAAAAAAGCAAAAACTCCAAAAAACAATTATCACTTAATTATAAAATTGCTTGTCTTGGGAGAGCCTTCTGGTTGGTTGCTGAACACTCCAAGGGGGTAAGTTAATCTCTATAAACCATCCAGCCTGACTGAAGCTGCTGCTTAAAATTCCTAACCACAGCCTTCATTATTCTCTGGTATGGATGAAAAATCAAAGAAAGAAAGAAAGAAAGAAAGAAAGAAAGAAAGAAAGAAAGAAAAAAGAAGCACCCACATTTTTTTCTCTTTTTCAGACACTTAGGATGTTTAACCAACAGATGACTTAGATGACTATCTATTTCTCTCCTATGGGATTTGCATGCTGATGGATTCTGGTCATGGGGTACCAGGTGTGGTAGACAGTGAGTTCTTGATCCATGTGAGTAGCAGTGCTGGTGGAAACAGTTGCTGAAGTTGTAGTTAATTTTCAGATTGGGCTGCAAAAGGGAAAATGAATAGAGTAAGAATTTATTTATTTATTTATTTATTTACACACAAATAATTTTTTCTTTGACCTTAGCTTGGGTGAAAGGTAAGGCCTTAAAGCCAAATGCTGGTTCTCACTGTCTTAGGGGGTGGGGGTTGGATCACGCACCACTAGTGTCACAGCCACTCTGAGCCAGAGGTTTAATCGTGCCAATGGGGTAGGGTATAAACTCTTTGAACAGCTTGCCCTATTCCTTTATATTTATTTTCTTATCTTGGTGATCATTAAAAATGTCTGGCTAGTAAACAAACAGCCCTATTAAAAATGGGCAAAGGACTTAAATAGACATTTTTCCAAAGAGGATATACAAATGACAAATAATCACATGAAAAGATGTTCAACAGCACCAATCACCAGGGACAGGCAAACTAAAAATGACAATGAGTTGTACCTCTCACCCATTAAGATGACTACCATCAAAATAAAGAAGGAAGGAAGGAACGAAGGAAGGAAGGAAAGGAGGAAGGGAGAGAAGGAAAAGAGGGAGAGAGGGAAGAAGGAAGAGAGAAAGGGAGGAAGGGAAAAAGAAACCCATTAAATAGAAGTGTTGATGATGATGTGGAGAAATTGGAACACAGTGTCCTGTGTGTGGGCATGTAAAACCATGTGGCAGCTATAGAAACCATTATAATGGTTAAAAATAGGGTTATCGTATTGCCATTCAGCAATTCCACTTAGGGAATAAAATTGAAAACAAGGTCTCAATATTTGTACATCCATGTTCAAAGCAGCATTATTTACAATAGCCAAAAAATGGAAGCACCCTAGGTGTCCACTGGTAGATGAATAGATTTAAAAAATCAGTATGTATAATGGAATGTTATCCAGCCTTAAGGAAGAAATTCTGGCATATATTATAACATGGATGAACCTTAAGGACATTATTCTAAGTGAAGAAAGTCTGTCACAGAAACTTAAATGCCATAGAATTTCACTTATCTGAGGCACCTAGGGTGGTCAAATTCATAGAGACAGAAAACACAATGGTGCTTGCCAGGGCTGGGGAGAGTGGGGAATGAGGAGTTGTTGTTTAATGGGTATAGAGTTTCAGTTTTGCAAGATGAAAAGATTTCTGGAGATTGATGGTACAACATTGTGCACATACTTAACACCACTGAAATGTACACTTGAAAGTTAAGATGTAATGTTATGCATATGTTGCCACAATTAAACATTTTTACAGACTGGTTGGCTGGCTTTGAGAAATTGAAGCATATTCAGCACGAGAATGGACAGAACTGTGGAACCCTATATCTATTTTGGCTCTTCTTCCAAGAGCTGACTTTCTAGAAGACCTCAAACAAAACACTGAACTATTTAGTTTACACATCTTTAAAATGTGATGGCTGTTATTCTTATCTCACTGAGGGATGGGGATTGAGAGAAGGCGTTCAAAGCAAGAAAAATGTCCAATGTGGCATAGAGACAAGACTCCTGCCTCTACCCAAACCCTGATGGGAAATAGCAAGTCATACACTTACTTCTGCTAAAGAGGAAGTTGCAAAGGATATCTGTTTCTATAGGAAAGCTGCCTTTCTTTATTAGCACTTGGTACATTGGCACACAGATAACTCAGCAACATCATGGGGAAGGCTGTGCAAACTAAGGTCTAGGCTGTGGGACTTGAATGCCTATCCTATGGCTTCAAGTTCAGAGCCCATGTTATGGTCTCAAATACCTACCTTCCCCCATGATCATTTCCCATGTGTAGAGCACCCTGATTTCTTTCTGCTGGGTATCCAATGTCTATCCACCTTCCAGATCTGATTCAAATCCTTCCTCTACTCCCAACTCCTTCTCTGAGGCTCTCTACAATATCATTTCAACATCCTACTCTGACCATTCCTTCCTCTTATCCTTTAATTTCCTCCATGCCTACCCCTCAATAAGCACTTTGGTTTTCTTATAGTTCTTCAAATCTAGCAGGCACATTCCAACCTCTAAGGGTAGGTCCTTGGTATCCTCTCTGCCTAAGATGATATCCATCTGACTTCTCTTCTTCAAATGCTTCCCTGGCTTCTCTGCTTAAAATGTTAACCCATAACTCTTGCCCTTGGAATCCCTATCTGCACAGAAGCAGATAGGATTTACTGTTCACCATACTTATCATCATATGATGTATCAAAGGTTTTACATATTTACTTATGGTCTATCTGTCTCTGCCCAGGAGAAGGTAAGCTCCATGAGGTCACAGATTTTTGTCTTTGTATTCATTGCCACATAAGGGCCTGGTGCACAGTAGGTGCTTAAATATATTTTTGAATGAATGAATGAAAGAACCCCAGAACCAAGCACAAAGCTATATGTAACTTTGTCCTACTAATCAGAGTTAGGGGAAACTCAGCTAAATAAAGTCACATGTATTTTTTTTCCTTCAGGACTTCTGAAATCCCTTGGTACTTTGATATGTTAATGTGCGTGGCAGATCTCTACAGGATGGGATACCATAGGCCATATTCTCCCAGGGGTTTGCCTATACAGTCTACGTCCAAGGGGCATCTGCACAGCACACTTGGAAATGCTATGCTGCATGAGTGAGCTCTGCCTGTCAGTGAATTCCTTCCTCTTTGGTGGCCTCAAATTATTGAATTATTTATGGCTCAGAATGGGGTTCTGACTGGTCTAAGGCTTGCTTTGATGGTAGGATTTCAGTCTCAAAGAGCTATTCTTAGTCCTACCTCATTCCCATCCACTCAAAGTTGCTCTGCTCCACAGGGGCACTACTTGTGTCCCCATCAGTACACTTATTCTATCTGCTAATCTGGAAAGTTGCTTAAAGGGGGAAGATCCTGAACTCAGTAAAACCAAAAACCTCTAAACCAAATGCAGCCCTCTGCCCGGCTTGCCACTGCAGCATGAAGCAGAACTTGGTGGGAAGAGTGACCATGAGCCAAGTGGGGCTCATATTAGGACTTGTACTCTGCCTTTTGAGGGGAAGCCACTGGAGAGGCATGAGATCCATGTCTGGGGACTAACTATGGAACTGCATAAGCAGGAATGCCAAATGTTTACACCCTAGAGCCAGAGTTGACATCCAAGCTCCCTGCTTCAGGAGAACTTTGGGACTGGCATGGATACCCAGCCTTGCTTAGCCTCTTCCAGCTGTCAATGGCAAACCCACTAGATGGCAACTTCTTGCCAGCTGTAATGAAGAGAGCCAATATCTAACAGAGACAGAGATGATAATCAATTAACATTTATTGAGTGCTTACTATGCATCTGACTACACCTGGAAGCATTTTCATGACTTACCCATTTAGTATGTATAATAACTGTGAAATAAATATCACATTGTTATTCCACACATATGAAAACTGAAGCTCAGAGAAGTGAACTAATTTGTTCAACATCACACAGCTAGATCTCCAGGCTTTAAGGTAAGGTCCACTACAGCACAGTAGTATCTGGGAGAGAGTGTGAAAATAGAGGAGCAAAGCTCTAGGAGACTGGGTTGGTGAGGAGTGGAGGAAGGGGCGGAAAACACTGGAGGCAGGGCTTACTCACCCATAGACCCCTTGAAGTTAGATGAAAGCATGGTACCTGGCTCCAGAAGACAGAAGGTGACTCAGAACAATTTCAATGATTATATTAATCTCTGGAGGGGAAATTCTAACTTTGACGAAGGAGACAGGGGGAGACAGAAGGAGACAGAGGGTAGAGGCAGGGTAGGTGAAGAGTCTTTAAGTTCCTATCTCCTTCAGATGATCCACTGATCCTTCCTTAGTGTCAAGCACAACCCCAATTCTCAACGTCCGTCTGGTAGGCTTGGTGAAAAAGAAGCAAGCTCTTTGGGACAAGGATGAAATTTAGGAAGAGTGGCATTTAAACAATCAATCCTGACATGTTGGATTCTCACAGTGTGCCAAAGCATTGATTGTCCTATGCAGGAACATGCAAAATGTTCTCTAACCTCAAGTGACCTGCAATAGAGTTCGAAGAATGGGGGGAGAAGTCTCATATGAATACCTAACACTGTTAGCCAATATATAGGAAATGCCAGGAATGATAAATAACACAGGGCTTTAGGAAAGTGTGTCTAGGTAGAGAAGGAGATAGTCAAATTGGAGCTAACACCTGCTACACCAAGGAAGTACCCATAAGAAAGCATGGGAGGATTAGGAAGCAGCGAGTAAGCCCACTGGACTAGGTAGAGAGCTTAGAAAGAGACAAGACGAGGTGAACCCAATCTGTGGTGGCATTTAATGCTTGCCTAAGAAGTTCAGACTTTAACTTCTAAGCACCAAAGATTTACAAGCAGGAGAGTTCAGATCCTAGGGCATAGTTTATGAACTATTGCAGGATACAGACAGGATGGCCCAGGGGGAAGAGGCTGGGAAGCAAGTGGGGAAGTATTTGCAATGAATACAGGTTCTTTTCACCTGCCTGGTATCTATTTCCCCTTCTCCTGGGGACTGTGCCAGAATTTTCCAGTGGAAACCTTTCTCATCAGTCTGAAGCTCTGTCCTCTGGGTGGGGCTGATGTTACCCACTACTCCCTTTCTAAAGATGAATACACAACCCAGACTCAGCCAGAAAAAGGGTCCTTTTCCCGGGCCACACAGTGGTTAAAAAATGAGCCATGCCTCAAGTCGGTCCAGTGAGAATCTACCCTTGCATTTTTTTTTGAAGTTATTGGAAATGAAGCATGTGTTTTGCATTGGGTTTGTCAACTGGAGGCTAAAACCCTGAAGAGTCAGTGGCCATTTTGCCAACACTGGAGAGGGGAATAATATCTAACCAGAGGGAAAAGGAATCAGGAGATGGGAAGAGAGTGTCCTAAAACGACTGAACCTCTGGATTCAGCCATGGCTGACACATGGTCTGGGGAAAAAAAAAATCCAACAGCAGAGGCTAGAGATTGCCAGAAAGGAGGGAGAGTGAGGTGAAGGTCAGCGTCTCTGACAAGGTGACTTTTGATGTCTTTCTCATCTTATCTTCTTGCAAGCTCTCTACCTAGTCTAGCTGGTCTACCCTGAAGGAGGCAGAGGCAGGAACAACGTGGATGTCCTGGGAAGAGTCCTCTAGAGAGAGGGAAGAGCAGGGCAAAGCCTTTGCCTGGGATGTGCTCAGCATGTGTGAGGGGCAGCAAGAAGGCCAGCACGGCCTGAGCCAAGTTAGCAAGACAGAGAGTGATGGGCCGGGGGTCAGGTCATGTAAAGCTTTGTTGTCCCTGGAAGGGAGCTTGGCCTCTCCTCTCAGAATGAGTGGCAGCCATTAGAGAGTTCTGAGTTAAGCAATGACATAATGCAACCGAGGTTTAAAAGGGTCACTCCACTCAGCCTGCGTCTTGAGAGCAGAAGGAGGCAGGGCAAGGGTAAAAGGAAGATGATTCAGAAGGCAGTAAACACCCTTGCCCTTTTGGTTTAACCAGTACGATTTGAGATCCGGTCTCCAGATTAGGCACCAGGTACTTAGAAATAAGGGCCTGGGGTCAGGAAGTGGCTAGGAAAAGGAATGAACGGAAGTGAGGCTTGAACAGAAACAACCCCAGAGGAGCAGGTAGCCGAAGAAAGAAGGCAGGAGAAAGGGTTAGCGGACTCATGGCTGGGCCCTGGCCAGAGGGGAGCGCAAGGATCCCGCAGCTTCCACATCCCTAGGTAATGCAAGGTCACCGGGTCTCCCCCACCTGCATGGCAGCTGCAGTGGTGGGTGCCTGGTGAAGCTGAGGCCCGGCCCAGGCTGCGCAGCCAAGCTAACTGTGTCTCAGCCACAGACTGCCTTGGCCTTGTCCCACAGTCTGCTCCTGAGCCGCGACGGGGAGGCTCCTGGAGACTGGGACGGAATCCTCGCAGAGTTTGTGAAAGCCCTCTCGACAAGGCTGTGCTCCCAACTAGTCTTGGCCCTGATTGCAGGCTGTGGGGTGGCCCAGGCCCTCTCCCAACAGCCAGGACCCAGCGATTCTCTCCCATGACCTGAAGCCAGCCCCCTTCCTCCCTCCACCTCAATCCTTCCAACCCTTTTCTTTCCTTGCTTCCTTTTCCCTGGGGAAGGACTGAGAACCAGACCAAGCTCAAATGTCCACTGGAAGGGGAGCTTGGCCCTCTGAGGGGGCTGGGAGGGCAGAGCTGCAGGTAAATTCCAGCAGTAAGCATGAAACCACAGTCAGCCCCGTGGCCAGGGGCCCCTCCACCAAGGTCGGGAGGCTTCTCCTACACAGAGAAAACATCAGAAATTGATCTTGCTGTTAGCATTTACCAGGCACTCTCGGAGGAGGCCTCTTTGCCGGCTGCACGGTTTATCTTTGGAAAAGACACCAGTTTGCTCTGCCTCCTCTCTGCCATCCTGCCACTGCTTGGTTACGGCTCCCGAAGGGTCCTCCAGAGTCACAGGACAGGGGGCCGGGGCTGGAACCAGAGCCAAGGGTCCCCAACTGGGAGACTCCACCAATAAGCAAGTCAGTATACTTCCTCTCCTTTGTTCTGTGACATCTCTGTGTCGGGCCTCAGGTTTTACCTCACTACCAATCGTAAAATGCCTCCATTGCAAAGGGCCTGCGTGTCATCCATCCCAGCACGCTCATTCTACAGACCAGAAAACTGAGATTTCAAAATGGGAGTACTGCGTCCAGGGTCACAGGTGGCGTTCCAGGCAGAGCAGGGACTAGAAGTCCATGCCCCTTTACTGCCAGGGCGACAAGTCTTTGTCCCGCTTGTTTTCTAGAGAGCAGGAGCCACTGGCTCTTCTGTAGCCATCCCTACAGAGTCTTTGAAGTTGGTGGTGCTTAATAGATTTTTATTTGGTAAGAGACAATGACATACATCTGCACCCGTGATGGATAGAGAGGGCAGAGGCCACCATCTAGTTCCCTCTCCCAGGGAGCTGAGGCAAAGGTACAAGACAAAAGTGACTTTCACGTGTTTTTCTGGACATTGATTTGACTTCTTCTGAGAAGGACAAGGAGCAGATGTGAGCGTCGTATTATAGGATAAGGTGGTTGGCTGTCAGGAGCAGTACTCCCTCCCAAAACAGCATTGAGCAGATCCTTATTTAGATACTCTGTGCCGAACTTTGAGACAGGACAGGGGGTCCAGGCACGAGTAAAAAAGCCTGGAATACGATGTGCCAATTCAAAGCCAGAATCAGGAGTCTATGTATCACGTGAGCTTTCTGATGGTAAGTGTTTCCCTGCATGAAATGCGAGTAATAAGAACACCACCCTCATAGGACTGCTACTGTGATTAAAAGAGTTAATGTATATTAATTTTGACAAGGCCTCTAACTACAGTAGAACTTTAAGAAATAAGCATGCCTACTGACCAAATCTGTAGTCGAGAGCAGAACCATACCATAGAACTTTTCTATGATTGGAAACTTTCCATATCTGGCTTGTCACGTGCAGTAACCACCAGCCAGATGTGGCTGCTGGACAGTGTAAGTGTGGCTAATGTAACCGAAAACTGGATTTTAAATTTTACTTAATTTTAATTATTTTGATTAAGTAGCCATACTGTTTAAGCTTTATGTGGCTCAGGGCTCATGCACCAGACAGAACAGGGCTATACATTAAGTACCAGAGTTTAAAAAGGAACAGTGCGGTGTGGTACATTCAGACAACAGGATATTCATTATTCAGAGCTGAAAAGAAATGACCCATCAAGCCACACAAAGACGTGGAAGAAACTTAAGTGCACATTACTAAGGGAAAAAGCCACTCTGAAGAGACTCTAGACTGTATAACTCTAATTATGGGACATGCTGGAAAAGGCAGAACTATGGAGACAGTAGAAAGGTCAGAGGTTGCCAGGGGCTTGAGGGGGTGGGGTGTGGAGGGAGGAATAAGTGGAGCCCAGAGGATTTTAAAACAGTGAAACGATTCCATGCGACACTGTAATGGTGGATATGTGTCATTATATATCTGTCGCATCACAGAATGAATACCAAGAGTAAACCCTCATGAAACGATGGATTTGTGGTGGTAATGATGTGTGACATAGGTTCATCAGATACCACAAATGTATGACGCCGGTGGGGCGATGTCAATAGTAGAGGAGCTGTGGGTGTGTGTGGGTAGGGGATATATGGGGATCTCTCTACTTTTTGCTCAGTTCTTCAGTGAATCTAAAATAGGTCTAAAAACTAAAATCGATTTACCATAAAGAGTGACATGGGAATGCATGGAAGAAGAGAGATTTGAAGCAAGTTCTTAAGAATGGCTATGGCAGTAGTAACAGGAGCCGTGTTTGCAATGCCCTGCAGGGTCTGGGATGGCGAGTCAGGCCGTGGGTCAGAGCAGAGGGTTTTTATGGGAGAGAAGTGGGAGCCAGGCTGGAAATTAACTGGGGAATTTGAATTCCACATGAAGAGCCCAAAATGTATCAGCAACCAAGTCCCTGAAGATTTTCACACAGGGATATGGGATATCCAAAAAAGTGTTTTAGAAATATCAATATCCTAAATAAGCATCCTCTCTGGGACTTGAAGTTTTTTTGAGGGTCAGATCCATGTCTTTAAGTTAAATCATGTGAGGTTCCTGCTATCACATCAGGAACTCAAAAGTGCTTAAAACAAATCAAACAAATTGATAGCTTAGCTTGGGATCATGCTGCTTTACAAGAATCTTCCATTATCAATGTGGTATGTCCCATATTGCCTGGAAAATTACGGGCTTTTAGGGACTCCTGCTTGATGGGTTTGTCTAAATGTGTTTAAAAGGAAGAGCACAATGGAGACCCCATCAGCACTGGGGACTCAGCCTTCAGAATGCTTAAGTATCAGGAAAAGATTTTCCTCTGTGCTCTCCTATGGTGCACTATCTTCAAAGGTCCCTAGATTTATTATTTCATCAACAGATCGGAGAGGGGAGTTTGTATGAGATCAAACAAACACAAGTACTATGGGAAGGCTGGCAGGTGATAGTGTATAAATTGCCCGATGGAAAATGTCAAAAGTTGACATCAGAGCAGTGGGAGTGGGGGGAGCGTACGGAACACAGAACAAATGACTGTGACTTTCTGAGAGCCAATTCCTTATACAGTCCGGCTAATGCACGGCGAGAAACTCAGGACTCAGAAACCCACTGAGAATCCACTGAAACCCATTAACTCAAAATATACCGTTTATAAAAAGTTTTAAAAACATCTCTTCATTTCTATACCTGTTGTCATTTTTGTTATCTTTGCTTTCCTCTGTCTCTCTCTATCTCTGTCTCTTTGTCTCTATCTCTCTCCCCGTCTCACACACCAAGGTACACACACTCCTGCGTGCATTCTCTTTGCCTACCCTACATTCATCACCTTGTTTTTTTTTCTATGTCATTCTTTACTTCTGCTTGAACAATCTTCTAAGGGTAGCATCTTGATAGTTAAAGCATCTTTCAAGGTAGAAAATGTTATGTCCCTTGTTGTTGCCAGAGCCTTGACGATTTAGACACTTAGATACAAAGTGAGCTAAAGTCTCTCCTACCAACATCCGTGTTCATGTCCTGAGTCACTTTCTGTGTAGCTGAGCAAGAGGGTAGCAAGCAGCGGCAGAACATTCCCTGTGGTCTGAATGGTAGGCTGAATGGTAGTCTGTCAGCTACTCCCTCCCTCCCCTTGCCCCAACCAGTCTTTGTTCAAATGCCGACTCTGGAGAGTGAGCCTTCCCTGACCACCCTCCTAAAATAACCACCACCCTCTGGGCAACTATCCGTCCCCTTGCCCTGCTTCTATTTCACAGCACATTTCATTACTTGCCACCGGAATATATATTTACTTCTTTGTCGATAGCCTATCTCCTCTGTTAAGATGTGAGTTCCATCATGTTTTTAATCCTCAGCAGCCAGGTAAGTACTGTGACGAATTGCATTTTCCACCTGGAGACACAGTAAGACTTGGGAGCTGAGGGACGTCGCTAAGGTCATGCTGGTACCACCAGTTCTAGAACAGAGATCATAAGCCAGTCTGCCTTTTACTCGACAGTCAGTGCTCCCAACCATAGCACTCAACCCACCTTGAGGCAGTGGGGTATGCGTTCTACGGTTATGTGTTTATGTCCAGTGAAAGTTAGGTTTGAAAGTGGCGTCCATGAAAAAAAAACAACATGGCTTGAAAATCGATTGGCTCTCAGCCTACCTTCTCCACTCACTTCTTTCCTAGTGAGAAATGCTAGCGGGTGGCAACCAATTCTAAACTCCCATAAAAACACAGCCAAAACCAACCAACCAAACAAACAAACAAAAACCCCAAAACCCCATAGCCCATCAGAATTGCTTGGAATGCAAGTTCTTCGAGCACAGAAACCATTATTTGTAGGCAGCACTATGTCTAGTGGCTGAAATAGCATGGAGCTTAATCAATAATTGAGTTATTTTCATTCCCATGTTTCTGTGAAGTCCCTACACTCTCTAAGAATACATACGTGGGATGCTACTAGAGTCCAATAAATGTCACCTTACTTTATTTCTCAAAATCAGGCTTCCTTTGCTGTGAGTTCCCAGCTACCTGTCTCAGCAGTTCGGGTCTCCTCCTTCCTTTCCTCAATAGAGCCATAGAGAGGGCCCAATCTTGTTCTTCCTACGCTTCAGCCATCTGCGGACACTGCTGGTCAGCACTGGCCCTGTCCTGGTTCTCTGCCGTCTATCTCTTGGGCATTCTGCTTTGGACAGGCTTGAGTATGTTCTTCGCTGCAGTCTGCCTTGTAGAATCCAGCTCCACGTGTGGGGTATGCTAAAGAGCTGGTCTCTCCTCTCCCCTGTCTCCAGGGAAGTTCCAACACTACCCTTGATACACCTCTACCTCAGCAACGTAACACAAATACACCATCCATGCCTTCCTCTGTAGGGACAGCCCCACACCACCTTCCTCAACAAAACATTGCAAACATCATCCTTCTTTTACTTTGGTTAAGTGCAGGAAGAGAACTTAAATCCAGTTACCTTTTTAAAAAATTAACTGAACTCATTACCAATAATGTGTGTTTTAGATTCATACACGGTTACGAAGATTTCATTAATTCTCTTCACGCCCTCACCATTTGGACTGCCAAATTGATACCATATTTGGCTGACAAATATATTTGCTGTGGCCAAGAAAGAAGAAAACTTCATTCCTTTCTCAGATAACATCAGGCATATGATTTCTCCCTGGATCCGATCGCATTGCCTGCTTCCCCTTGATGGCTGGTGGTACCCCCAATAACCCTCAGTGAAAGAAGAGCCCAAGGGGGTAAGGTCACAGGGGCAGGGCTCCCATGGTGCTGCGCCAGCTCAGCACTAGCTCACGCGGGTGCCTCCCCGACACTACTCACAAGTTATTAACAGCTGAACAGAACTCCAAACCTTCTGTTCCCAACACATTTCTAACACCTTCCATAATCCACAGTTGTTATCAAAAGGCATTTGCAGCTGTGAAGAAAGGTGGGTGGGCAGGCTAAATAAATTAATAAATAAAGGTTTCCATGCAGAATGCTCAGCTCAGCACAGCTTGAAACCTTACCATGACCTATCTTAGAATAAAACAACTTAGGAAGTTTCTTTTCTTGCCCTGCCCTCATGCAGGAGAACACACTGGTAATGTCAGTCAGGGAGTGCATCCAGCTACAGAGCACCTACTGCATGCAATGAAATATTGTGGTGTTGGTGAAGAGACAAGTAACAAACCAGGAAGGTGAAAATCACATAGAATGGCCCAGATCCCACAGCAGTGATTCTTAAACATTCTGAACATGTCAAGAGCACTCTGGATAATGAACAATGAACATGTGTTAGAGTGGGACTTCAAATCCAGCAAAGGCAGATTTGCTTTAATCCTGACATCTACCATGTTCCAACTTCTCTCCGTCTTGCTTTTGAGCATCTGAATGGAGGGAAGAGATTGAGCACTGAGGACCCGATCACTTAATACTGCACAGAGGAATAATGGGAAAGTAGCGGATCCTTCTCCAAATGGCTTACAGATTTCTGAAGCTCTGGTTGAGAGTGTTTCTGGTAGATTCTAAGATTTGAATATTACCTAAGTTAGGGTGTGAAAAGAAGGTGAATGACTGGGCTGAACCAACAATGATTAATGGGTACAGGCAGCCAGCCATTTACACAAACATTTATTGAATATTTCCTCCATTTCCTACATGGCAGGCATGGTAAGCACTGAGGATGAAATGATGAGTAAGATATATTCCCTACTTTTGAGATACTCATGGGCTAGTGAAGGAGTCTGGGCAACATGCAAGTAACTTTCCTTTTGCATCACATGAGGTATCGTTGTGGCCTGCATGGGATACAGTGGAAGGCAAAGGGAGTGCCTGATGTCCGAGGGAGTTAAGAAAGATTTCTAGAAAGAAGAGATCCCTGGGGTGATTCTTCAAAGACAAGGAAGCATTAGCCAGATGGAGAAAAATGGGAAGAAAATTCCAAGCAAAGTGGATAGCAGGTGCAGTAGTTTATAGAGGAATGAGAGAATCAAGAGCGTTTGGACATTTTCCCCCAGCTCCGTGGGACTGAAATAGAAGGTCAGTGTGGGAGTGGCAAAGAACAAGTCCAACTCGTATTAAGAAGTCTTATGAGTTACTCCAGTGGATTTAAGTTTATTCCTGAGGTTTGAGAGGGAGATTCTGGAGCACTGAAAAGGGAGAAGTATAGACAGATTTATAATAGGGAAACAGCAGTCTTATATAACTAGAGAGCAGAGACTGGATAAATGGATGGAGTGGAGACATGGAGACGGAGAGATATGTTTAGGGACCACTAGAAAATTTTAGGTAAACATAGCTAAGGTCCTAAATTAAAAAGCAGCAATAAATATCGATGATGAACATTTGTAAGTATGTCGATTCTTAAGAGTGGTTTCCTCTATTGAGAATGAGCCATATAGAATACCACTTAGTGGTGCTAATTTTACCACAATAACATTATTACTACAGGTACTAAAATAGTGAACTCGTCCGGAAACCTAACCAATGTACACAGGCTCCCCCCCCGCCACAACATTTCTAGTATCAGGAGAAAGGGATATTCCTTTGCTTTTGCCTATAAGGTCTCCTGTTTCAGTCCTATTCTGCTTGAAATAGGAGCCAGTAGAGTAAGATACTTCTTTTCCAATGAATGTGGATTTGTGATTTTTTTCAAACTGAGATATGAACTGGCTTAACATATTATTCTTTCTATTTTCTTCCTCTTCCACTCCCTCCCCTTCCCCAGGTCAACCTGGGGATTTAACTTAAACTAAAGATGGACCCTCTAATCATGGAGTCTTTGCTGTGGCTGAAGCTAAGAAGAGGAGAGAGGGTCTTTCAGACCCAAGGTCAAACTGGACCACAGAAGCGCATCACTATCAGGCCTCTCCATAGCTTTGCCATGCAGGGTCCCTCAGCCAGGGAATGTCCAATAGACTCTGTTCCAGTTGGAGCACTCCAAAGAGACCCCAGGCCTTGGAGTCAGATAGATCTGTGATCTGGTCCCTACCTGCTTTCTTGCCCATCTCATGGATGGAGAGAGGCCTGTCTGAGGTGTGTGTGGTAAGATCACATGCGTAATGCACTCAGCACAAATTCTGGCTCAGAGTTTCTTAAGCAGGGGCAATTTTGCCCCCACAGGACATTTGGTAATGCCTGGAGACATTTTTGATTGTCACAACCGGTACTGGGTGGGGGTTGCTACTGGCGTCTAGTGCATAGATACCAGGTGCTATTAAACATCCTAAAACAGACAGGACAGTCTTCTATAAGAAAGAATTGTCTGTCCAAAATGTCAGTAGTGACTGAGGTTGAGAAACGCTTCTCTAGCCTGGTACACGTTCCTTTTAACTCCTCCTTCCAACTACCCTAAGACCACCCCCCTCCTAGAGTACAGACTAAAAGGAATGCTCCCAAGCAGAGATCCCACCCCATGGGATAGCCTCTGGCAGCCGTCTGGAGAGATTAACTTGATAATCCTCCCTGCGGTTTTCCCTACCATGATTAGAATGACAGGGTGGTGAGAAGTTGGCTCAGTCAGGCTCCAGGCTCGGTGTTCCTCTTTACTACCTTTCTGAGCGAATTTTATTTGCCCCCTTGCTGGCCTTGCCCCTTCTCCTTACTATGCTTTTTGTCCTCCCCCAGCCACCATCCTTGTCATTGCCTTCCTCCCTTCCTCACGGCTCCCTGCCCCCAAGCCCAGAGATGACTATTTACTGACCACAGAGCAGATGTGTGTGTTCTTAGCAAATATTCCTAGGGACCTTTAAGGAACTTTTATTTTTTCCCCCATTTATAAACCAGCTTGTAATGCAGGCTGCTCTGATTAAGATTCCGATTTGCAGATTGTGTTTGAGCCCCTCCCTGTCCTTTCTCCAGCTCTGTATACACACTTGGTACCAGAGAGCTCTGCACCTTTCTGAGCAGGCACCCTCCAGGTGATGCTCTCTTCCAGAACAAACAAATGCAAACCTGTGCAGAGAAGAAAGGAAACAACCCTCTCTTCTTTCCATGGCTCATTATCCATGTGTATGGATGTATGGATGTACAGCATAGGGAATCCACAGATACAGAGACCCATATGCATACAAAAGGGAAAAGAAAGGTGTTCTGGGCAGGACGCTTAGAAACAATGCCAGTGCCAAAGGGAGCCTGGCTTCGGGCTGCAGGGGCCCCCAAGGGCTGATTAGCTAATGGTTCTGCCTGGGGGGACTGGAGGCTGGGAGCACAAGGAGCAGACTTCACCTCCCCCCAGGATGCCAGTCCAGCTGCCCCCTTCTAGCTCTCCTCTGGTCATTTGCTGCGCAGCCTGTTTCCAACCATTCATAAGCTAGCCCTCAAAATCAAGCAAATGTGGTGATGGACACTGATCAGCGTCCCTAATTATCATCAGCTCAAGATTTGCCTGCCAGTGGAAGACCTCTCACCTCCATGTCCATGTGCTGAATAAAGGACCGGTGACAACGCAACTGAGTTCAAGGGAAGGCATAAGGGACAAGGGTGATGGAGCAGGGACGATTCCAGTCACAGAAGTGTGTGGGTTCCTCCACTTGCTTTTCTCTGGAGATTGTTCTCTCCCTGGGGGCACAGAGGTGGGCAGGAGTGAGGAGTGGGGAGAGACTTGTCTTTCCTCTCTCTCCTTGGTTTTAGGTGCTTAGCCTAAATAGGCTTCCGTGAAAAGAAGGACCTAGAAGAACCACGCACACCCCCAACCAAAAGAGAGAAAATTTTATTCTTAAAGTACTGACCTTCATGCTAGAAGCTACTTTGGTTAAAATATGACTGTTTGATCTGTCATTTGACATAATATTTTATGCCACCAGTATTTATTTTTCAGTGCTGAAAGCCGATGGAAGTCAACCCATGAAGAGCCTCAAATTCAACTCCACTCCCTCTGTGTCCTCTGTGACAGAAAGTGGAGGGAGCAGGCAGGTGTCTCCCAAAGGCTGGTCTCCCACCTGTTCTCTTTCCACCCCAGAAACCTTGCCAACCTCACGCCAGCCATCCCTGGAGCTGCGGATTCTAAGGTGGCTGCCGTGGTATGAGAAGACTGCTCTGACGCCGTGCCATGGGAGCCAGTCTGGGGAGTCAGGGGAAGACTTTCTGCAAGAAGGGTTGTCTGAGGAGAAGAGTTTTAAGGTTGAGTGGAAATTATCCAGGTGACAAGGGAATTAAGGGAGAAGAAATGTTGCCTGAGGGAACGGCACGAATAAAGGTGATAGGGCATGAAACAACATGGGAGGCGCTGAGAATTTTAAGCACTTAGCACGACTGGAATATAACACAAGAGGCAGGCAGTAGCGAGGAAAAGAACCTGGAGAGGTGGGGGAGGGCGGAGATCACAGAGGACCCTGCCAAGGCGTTTAGACTTGATCCAGCAGGCAGGCAGAAGCCCTGAGGGGTTTAAATTCTGGAATGAAATGATCAGATGCACCTTTCAGCTGGATCACTCTGGCAGCTTGTGTGTGTGTGTGTGTGTGTGTGTGCGCGCGTGTGTGTGTGTGTGTGTGTGTGTGTGTGAAGCGGGGTGTAGGGAGAGACATGAAACATTGCTTTGTCTTCACGTGAAATTTGAAAGTCTTTGAGATTTATTGGTAATACATGGGGCTGGTGTCTGTGAATCACAGTCCACATATTTAGGTGTGTAAGAAATACATCTTTTTATAATTCACCTTAATTTCTCTTTCAAGTTCCCTATGTGACCAGGTTGCTAGAAAAGTTCAACCTTCATCTTTTTGAAGTTCCTTCCTCCCATAGATCGTGCCAAGGTTTGGGGAATGTTTCAGCCCTTCCAGATAAGTGGACTGACCATTCCTCCACATGGATTGCTTCCAACAAGTCCTGGTCCTGACCGGTGCTGGTGACCTGTCTGTGTAGAGGGGAAGAGAGATAAAGGGAAGAAATCCCAATTAATTCTGTAAGTGGCTTACTCCACCAAGTTTGGTTTTTTAAAAAATCAAGTAGATATGTATGTCTGAGGAAGAAGCACCAAGACTTTATGTAAGCACTAAGAGAACCTCCCTTACTCTTAGGAGTAAGAGAAGGAATAAAAGAATTAAAAAAAAAAATTAAAAAAGTTAAAATAAAATAAGAGAACTAAAAAAAAAAAAGTATAAGAAGCAAAATAAATATGATCTGGAAACTGATGGCAAATGGAGGGCTCTGGGCTCCTGGACCAGGCAAATGGCAATATGGTACCGACAAAGCTAGAAATTACAGCAGGAACAGGAATGGGAGTGGGTTTGGGGCAGGGGAAAGGGATCACCTGGAGACAGCTGAGTTCCA
The DNA here is from genome assembly GCF_002288905.1 of Enhydra lutris kenyoni. NCBI lineage: Eukaryota > Metazoa > Chordata > Mammalia > Carnivora > Mustelidae > Enhydra > Enhydra lutris. The sequence continues at coordinate 4,187,161 of NW_019154118.1, forward strand.
GGGGCCTAGGGCTCATTCACGACCTGACATTCCCAACAGCAAGGCCACCTGCTCAATGCCAGCGGCCCTAAAGCTGCTGTCCCACCAGGGGCTCCACCTACCATGCCCAGCTGGAGCCCAAGCCACCCTTTCTCCAAGTGGCCTCTTTCTCTTGCCCATATTCTCCCACCTCAGTGTCCCCCAAACACTTGTGTTTATCTTTCTACACTGACTCAATTGCATTGCCTTCTTAAAACGCATGTGTATGTCTACTATACATCTTCCCTACGAATAAAGATTATTCTTCTCAGGGTGCCTGGGTGGCTCAGTGGTTAAGCCTCTGCCTTTGGTTCAGGTCACGATCCCAGGGTCCTGGGATCGAGCCCTGCGTTGGGCTCCCTGCTCAGCAGAAAGCCTGCTTCTCCCTCTCCCACTCCCCTTGCTTGTGTTCCCTCTCTCATTGTCAAATAAATAAATAAAATCTTAAAGAAAAAAAAAAAAGATTATTCTTCTCTCCTTACACTGTAGCTTCCATCATGACAGAGCTGCTACATTCCCTGGATCCTGGAGGACCCATCCCAGTGTAGGAGACTCAGGTGCAAAAGCTGGTCGGGTTTGATGCCAGATGGCAGATTGTAAGCAGGTCACCAGCTTTCTTAGCATCAGCTCCCTTATTTGTAAAACGAGAGCAATGATACATACTCTGACCAACTCCCAAGAGTGTTATGGTGATCAAATGACATAATGCCTAGAAAATGATTCTTTAAATGGAATATGTTGCTCAAACGTAAATTATTAAGTCACCTCTACATTACTTATCTCTGCTCTGCTTCTCATCTTTCTTTTGCTTAGCAATCCCCCCACCCTGTGAATCTGAGCATGGAAAACCATCTCAAGAAAGGGAGGTTGTGATTGGAAAAAGCGTGGCACTGCAGAGGACAGGGGTGTGAGGAAAAGGATGGGGGTGTCGTGCTCAAGCATCCGTGATGTTGACCCTCAGATCAGAGCCAGCGACAGAACTCAGCCATCACAGCCAGAGGCCCCAGGCTCTGGACTGAGACTGCCGCAGAATGAATGTTTTTCTTCCTTTTTCACTCTTGGCAACCTGGTAGAAAATGGCACCTGCTTATCCCCATTCCAGACCCAACAAAATACAGCTTTCATCATTTGATAGTGTACATGTACAGCCCATGCAGAGGCACAAAAATCAATGTGCATTGATTCCTAAGCTAGGAATTCATAAAATTCTTTAAGGTCATAGATTGATTTTTTACTTTCAGTAAAAAAATGTAAGACTCCAGACCTTTCCCTTCATTTTGGCCATCTTACTCATCTGCAGGGATGCACACTCTTACACACACACTTCACCTGTGTGTGCCCTATCTTCCCTTGTTAGGTAACACCAGAGGGGAGAAGCACTTAGATATACAGGGTTAGGAAGAGAGGTACTTAAACACTCCTGCCCGCTGCATCAAAGCATCCTCACTCTAACCTAATCCCTGGATTAATCAAATAATAGAACAAATGGATTTGAAGGATGACACCACAGAAATGAGCTCAGTGGTCAAAACAGACTCAATAGCGTTTGCCAAATCAAAGCTAGACAGCAAGAGGTTTGATTCCAAGCTAAGGCAAGGGGCTTGCTCAGTGCTGCCCCCGACATTGGTTCTGCCCCTGGCTCTGAGTGGTGAGTGGGCATTTGAGTTCACATCCAAAGGTAGGCACCATTACCACGGGGGTTTCCTCATCGCCTCGACCTCAGTGGATCGACCTCTAAAAATTGAGAAAATATCTGCCTCCTAGTATGGTTACAATGACCGAATATGATTACAGATGTAAAAGCACTGTTTAGACTGCAAAGCATCAGATGAGTACAAGATAATTATTACTCCAGGGACACAAATCTTCCTTACTTATAATTAGAATCAGAAGTTTTCAAGAAATTTATGAATGATATGACTGATGGCGGTCACCATGAATTCTTTCCTCCCTTCCTTTTAAAAAACATTTATTTTACTGTGGCAAGGAAGCCTAACATGAAACCTACCCTCTTAACAGATTCTGAGGTGTATAAAATAGTATTGTGATTTATGGGCACAGCGTTGTACAGCAGATTGCTAGACCTTATTCTTGCATAACTGAAATTTTGTACCCACTCATTAGCAACGTTCCCTTCTGCCCCTTTCCGCACACCTGCCACCACCATTCTAGTCTTGTGCCTCTATGAGTTTGACTATTTTAGTTTCCTCATAGAAGTAGCATCTAGAACTGCCAAATGATCCTACAATCTCTCCTCTGGGTATTTATCCAAGAAAATTGAAACTAGAAGCTCAAATAGATACCTGCATTCCATGTTCAGGATAGCCAAGATGTGGAAACGACCTAAACGTTTGGATGGATAAAGAATGGTGATACATGCATGCAGTGGAATATTATACAGTCTTTAAAAAGAAGAAATCTGGATGAACCAGAGGACATTATGGGTAAATGAAATAACCAAATGGTAGAAGGAGGGGGAAAAAAATTCCAAGTCATGCTATCTGTGGCTTTCAAGCATAAACTCTGGAGCCGATTACTACTGGGGTTTCATCCCAGCCTTGCTACTTGTTAGCTGTCAGTCACTTACCCAACCCTTCAAACCTTTGGACTCATCATCCCTAAAATGGGGATAACATGCACCATGTGAAGTGGTCCAGAGCATGGAGCAAGGCAGCATTTGTGGCTGCACGCACTGAGCCACGAACGCGGGCTGCTGTCGTTATCACTATCCTGACTCAGAAGATGCCGGTCCTGCCAGCTGGAGGGCTCGCGTGGCAAAGTGGAGCCCGGCAGCCAGGCCTTCCGCGGGACCACCGCCAAGCCCCTTGGATCGGGGCTGGCTCACAGGCCCAGCCCGGCCCGCTCTCCCTGGCATGGCCAGCTTTCTCTGCAGCCCGCAGCATTTGGTTCTCCCTGCTCCCCGGTGAGCCAGGGGAGCGAGAGTCTCTGGTCTCAGCTGCGTGCGGGTCACGTGCTCGCGCTGGTGTCAGGCTGCTCAATTAGCAGCAAATCAAGATGTTCAGATGGTGCAGCCACACACCGGGCAAGCCAGACCCCCCCTCTCCCCCCTGAGGCCAGCAGATTGCGCCTGTGTTGGCTACCGACTTCCTGTCAGCCTTGCAAGCCTCTTTGTTGCACGCCAGTCTCCCCTCTGAATTCTCCAAGTCCTTTTTCACTCTGGCCCGGGTCCTGCGCGCTGTCAGCGCCTGTCCGTGATTGCGGGAGCTCGGTGGCGCCTGCCAACAGGTTCCCTCTCATCAGCAGAGGTCCCCTGCTGGCAGGTGGCTGCAGCCCTGCCTGGGAGGGCCCCCCACCCACACCGCACTCCCAGTCCTTCCCCAGACTCCGCAGCCTGCCGCCTCCCTGGAAGGGGACTGGTCCTTGAGACCCTTTTCCCAGCCAGCCGGTGGCAAGGCCAAAGTTCACAAGGGCTTTCAGCAGCTGTGCTTCCCCCAGGGCATCTGGCGGGGATGCAGGATCTTAGGCTCCTGAGCCCAAAGGCGTCTTTTGATTATGACTCTGGTAGAAAAGGTACCACAGGTGAATCCGCAGTGACCTGGGAAGGAGATGATCACTCCTCCAGCCAACCAGCTGACTACCATAAACACAGGGAGACTTGATCAGTGTGTACAAGAAGTTCTGCCATCTTCCCTTCCCATATAGCCTGTGGTATCCCTTTATCATCTTTTTGACTTATACATGAATGTTAGGGATTTGGAGGAAGGGGGGAGCATATGGAGGAGAGAAGGACCCAGAAACCCCTGTTTCCACACTGCTAGCCTGTTGGCACCCTCAGGGCCCTGCACTAGGGCCACTTGTGCGCACAAAGCCTCTGAACCCAGGAGGTAAGGGTCCTGAGTTTAATGCAAGGCTTAATGCACAAGAAAGAGTCCTGCTGGGGCACCTGGGTAGCATGGTCTGTCAAGTCTTAGACTCTAGGTTTCAGCTCAGACCATGATCTCAGTAGGGTGAGACTGAGCCTCTGAGGGGGCTCCCTTCTCAGCGTGGAGTCTGCTGGAGTTTCTCTCTCTGTCTCCCTCTGCCCACCCTCTCCCCACAAGCACTGGCTTGCTCTCCCTCTCTCTCTCTCTCTAAAATAAGTAAATGTTAAAAAATTTTAAAAAAGAAAGGAAGGAAGGAAAGAAGTATACTGCTGCATGTAGGATGTGTCTAGGTGCAGTGGGGGAGTGACCTGGTCCTGAGGCAAAGGGGTTTCAAAGAAAGACCAGCACCACAGCCTGAAGTCTCACCTCAGGCCTTAAAAACACATGTTTAATCCCAAACTGCCTTTCCCTGGGTTGCCTTTCAGAAGGTGGGTGCTTTAGAAATAACAACTTTTTTTTTTTTAAATATATTTATTTATTTGACAGCAGGAGGGATTACAATTAGGAAGAGAGGCAGATAGAGAGAGGGGGAAAGCAGGCTCCTCGCTGGGCAGGTAGCCCGATATGGGGCTCGATCCCAGGACCCTGAGATCATGACCTGAGCTGAAGGCAGAGGCTTAACCCACTGAGCCACCCAGGTGCCCCTAGAAATAACAACTTTTAAAAATATGTTTCCTTGGAAAACATGATTGAGAAGGTGAAGAAACCACACCCTTGACTGGGAGATTGGGTCACCTGCAGTTACTGCTTCCGATGGGGGTCAGAAAAATTGAGGTCAGTTACAGCTTCCTGTGGATGTCACAGTGAGTCCGTAGGACTCCTGTGAAGCAAAGTCATGCCTCTCCCTTCCCCACTTTTCTCTCCTCATCCAATCTCAGAAAGACTAGACAGCAGAGAGAAACACCCAGAAGCCACTGTGCTATGTGTGCCAGATGTCACCAGCTCTCCGCCCGTCCTCCCAGGAAAAAGGACAACTGCAGGGAAATCAGTCACATCTTGAATAGTTGGAGCAAGACTCCTACGGTGAAGCCCTTTGGGGATTAGCCAGCCAATCTCCTCTGGGGTATTCTGTGATCTCTTCTCTCTTACACACTTCAGCATCCAGCACAGATCTTGCTGGGGCTGTTTCCTGAAGAATGTGGTTGGGATCCTGGTCTTTCTTGTCTGTTACTGCTAAGTAGTCCCAGTAGACAGATGTCCACGGAGATGTGATTCCTCAAAAGGTGATTCCAGTTCAGTTTCAGACTGCTAAGATGTTAATCTACCACAATGATCCTATCACAAAATACCTGGAAAAAGACAGCGTGAAATATATCTCTTCTTAGCTTGGAACACGACCCTGGCTACGGCCAGTTGCCTCTTCTGAGAAGGTGGCTGATAGTGGAGTGGTATGGGAAGACGACCAGAACCTAGAATGGTCAGTGCACCAAACAAAAGTTCAAAAGTTATTTTTCAGTGCACAAAAGAGATCCTTGTTTCAAGAGTTGCTGGGGACTCCTGCACTTGTACTTGGCACTGGTATGCTAGTTCATTGCCATACCTTGTTTATCCAGTCTCTGCCCTCCTTGGTTGTCCTGAGACTAAAGGAAACTTCATAAAGTTGAAAGTTTGTTCCTGTTTTATTTAACTGTAATGACACCTAGTCTATTTCTACTCCAGTGGATTTATTTCCAGGGAGTAGCCACAGCCCAGAGGAAGGCCTTGGGAAAAGCAGGGGAGTAGACACAAGATGGACCCCAGGATTATTCAGGAGCATCGACCAAGGGAAATGGGCTGGAGCAGTTACCAGGAGCTCCAAACCCCAGGACATCAGAAAGAAACCCCAAGGCATAGAAGTCAATAAGACCAAAGTCTGGAATATTTGCAGAACAGGCAGTGTTGGGGTTGGGGTTGGGGTGCAAACCAGAGGCTATTCCTTTAGTGAGCAGTGATTTAATGATTTTAAGTGCAAATCGTAGCCCCATTCTGCCTTTATCCCCAGCACGTCTACGTCTTGCTGATTCTTATTAAAGAAACTCTGTTGGGAGGCGCCCTTTTATAGCACATTAATGACAGCGTGGGAGGAGTAAAGTCCTCTTTAGCCTTTCTGTTTTTGGTAAAAAGTTTCTGGTGACTCACTGTCCCTCCAATTTCCTCAAGTGTCCCTGGGTGCCAGGCTAAGAACCCCTGATGTGAACAAGAGCATCTGGCTTGGTCCAACCTCCTGGATGTTATACTTTGAGGTGGTGGCAGAGTGTCCTGAGGATGGAGGCCCCGATGGCCCTGTGTTGTCCTGAGGACGGGATGTGGACCCAGGGAGCAGGAGCCCCTGGGACACTCAGGTGTGCCCTCACAGTGAGCCGTCGGGCAAAAGAGGTACCAAGGACAGAGCCCTCACCCTGGCAGCAGGCCACAACTTCCTGCCCTCCTCCTTACCCTGCTGGCTTCTGGAGATTCTCCAAAGACAGCAGCAGGCACCAATGGCTAATTGCTCCGAAATAGCTAGTCTCCATTTCAGGGTGCTGCTTGCTTTTGCTTTAGTAGCTGGCAAATGAATCCTCCTAGGGATTATAATAACCCTGTCCTGGCTGTGTTCCCTGGAATCTTGGCCTCTTTCCCTGGCACTCATCCCAAAAGGGATGGAAATCTCTTAGTATTTATCCCCTTGAAGATTCCCTGCGCCTGCCTGGCTCCCAGCCACCCTGCACACAGACGGCCCGCTTCCTCCATTTCTCCGTGGAGCAGATTGTGCCCTGGCTCTCCCCCATGCCGTCACCCTCCGAAGGCTGCCGTTTCCCTGCTGGGGCTGCCCACTGCTCCTACCAAGCCTCTCTGTTGGTACTCTCATCCCACTGGGCAGAAATATTTATTCCCTGTATTTTCATTTCCACCAAAAAGCCCAAGAGAAGGACTGAGATGCCTTCTCAGACGGAAAGATACTAGGCACCCCTGAAACAATGAAAAGAGTTTGCTTCCTCAAAGAGCTGACTGTTCGCCTTCCTTCCTCGTGACAAAGACACGACTCTGAGGACCGGGGAAGCACTGACATGTTGGTTCTGCACCTGAGAATGTGAACATGGTCTATCTAGTAATGAGCGCTAGAGCAGAGGAGGGAGCAGTCAACTCCGCTCACTTACTGTGTGATGTTACTCCAGGCTATTCTGTGTGTCTGTCCTCTGCACCCACTCCACTGGACTGAGCTCCATGAAGATAGTCACTAGATCTTAAAATTCTTTGCAGAAGAATTGTAAGGAATTAGATCTCCTAATCCCTGGTCACTAAGGATGGGGGTGGGGCAGGGAGTACCTAGCACAGGACTGGCATATATTAAAAGCTCAATAAATCTTTGCTGAATGAATGGACTATGATGACCCAGCTCATATGCTCTTAGCATAGCCCTTTCCCAGAGCACTGGGCTTCAGTGTAGGTGGACCCTGCTTGTAGATGACCACTTAGAACATGAGGGTGACCTGTGCACAGCCAGGATGCTCATTTTTATTTCATTAGGTCCTTGGCCACCGATCCAAGTGGGGATTGGGTGAGAGAGTTATGTAGTTAGATCACAACAAAGCCATCACTATTGCTGGAAAAAACATCGAGTATGGGTTGGGAGTGTTATTTTGGTATAGGAAGTGCAACATATTTTCCTTAAGTCAATCCTACAGGTGCCATACAACACTCAGGAAGATTCTCAGCTCCTTGCGTCTAGGAGCACTTACCCTAAATAGACACCTAACTGAGCAACTCAGTGTACCATTGCCATTACACCCCAGCCACTCTGGTCAGCAGGACTGTCCCTTCCCTTCGCTTGCCTCCACTTTGTAATGCAGGCCTGCTGCCTTCCTGAAAACAATATTGTAACATTGTCTTTGGGTGCCCTTTGCCAAGGCACTATTGGCTCTCTATGGCAATTTGAATGCAATCATAATAAATAAACCAGCAATTGAGTCAACTTGTAATAGATCATATAAAACCTTTATATGGCTGAAAAACCCAATAAGTGGCCTATTAACAAAAGAGAAGGGGTGGGTGGGCCAGCTCGGAGGGAGTATGTTTGGAAAACTCAACTGTTTCCAAGCAGCAATTATGAATTCCCCATATTCAAAGTGAATTCACAATTTCACAGCTCCAGAAACAGACTGACTTTCCCTGTGCATCCAGTCACCGAGGCTGTCAGAAAATCGAAGACAGTGCATCAAGGAGAGCCTGAGATTTGGTCAGAAATTTCTTAGTTAAATCAGACACTTAATCAGGAGCCATAACACATGAAGAAGCTGAACGTTACTTGTCCTCCTTCGTGCAGGATCAGACAATTTCTGCAAAAAAAGATGGACAAATCCCCAAGAGGCTGGAAAGAAGGCAGAGTTCTCAGAAACATGTTCTGGTAAAGGGGAAAACTTCCTTTTCCCTGCTCAGCTCCCTGAGGAAGCAGCACAGGGGAAGAAAGTCCAGAGAGACAGGAATTTACAGAGGAATCTGCCATTTTTATGAGATCTTCTCTTCACCTTTCTAAATGTTTCCTTGTCTGTTAAAGGGGATGGAAATGCCTACTTCATTTATTCTGAGAATTAAATGAAGTAACTGATACAAAGGATTTATCAAAGCATTTAGCACGTAGTAGGCACTGAGAGATGTGGTCCCTTTCATGTAGATTCCTGTTCGGAAGGCAGCCCTCCTCACCACTATACTGCCAATGTCCATTGGATTCCCCAGTACTTGCAAAGGTCAAAGGGATCCCCTCCCACAGGAAAGTCATACTTGCCTTGGGAGTCAAGTCTGCTCTGGCCGGCCTCTTTGAGGGCCCGCCTTGTGTCTTGAGAGGATCCTTGGCACCAAGGATGGTTAAAATGAATGCTCTGGAGCCCAGACCTCGTAAAGAAGTTTCAAATGAAAGAAGAATCATCCCCAGGATTGCTCTGTCTGTGTCTGAAGGCAACAGGAAATCAGAGGAGCCTAGAGGTCATTGGGGAAAGCATCAAAAAAGGGGTGACCACTGAGTTGACCTATAAGAGTCCCCACCAGAAAGGAAGAAAGAAATAAAGAAATGGGAAGAGAGAAGGAAAGAAAGGGAGGGAAAGGAAAGGAAATGGCAGAGGAAGGAGCATAAGAGCCATGGAGGAATCCATGTATGTGACACATTTGCATGTTCCCTAGAAGCACCTGAAGCCCAGGGAGCAGGAGGGGATTGGAGGATGTATGTACACGTCAGTGGCCTTCAACTGTCGTCACAGGCCATGAAATCAGGGTAACTGGAAGACCTTCGAGGAAAGGTTCGGGGGCAGGAACCACAGAGGATGCTAGTAAGTGAGTTGGTGGGACCTTCCAGGTTTGGAACTTGAACTTGGGGCAGGGTTAAGAGCGGGAGAGGGGTGGTATTGGCAGTAGGGAACAAACTGACTCCACAGTTCTCTGATTGAGCTGTGATCCACCACCCCCCCCAACCTATTTTTAACACCTTGTAATAGAAAGAGCAGAAATTTAAAAAGAAAGCCAAAGATGACAGTTGTAGGGTAAAAAAGGTGTGGGAAATATGCAAGGAACAGAAGGCTCAGAATTCTGCTCTGCTGTTAGTAACTCATGAGGGGTCCACAAGAAAACCACAATAGCTGAGGCTGGGGCTTGGGGGAGAGAAGCACGGGGACTCAGGGATCTGCAGAATGGAACGTCTGAGTCCCCTGTGGTTTTCAGCCTAGTCCTTTGATGCCCTGCCCCAGGGAGGAAGAGGCTGACACCAGCTGTCCTGAGGCTGCCTGGGTATTGATCCCAAGCTTGTCTCCTTCACCACTCTCTTTAGACTGTGCAGGCTTTGATGGTGGGGATGCTGTCCACAAAATACTCAGCACTTTGAAAAGGAGGAACTGTTCCATAACGCTTTGGTGAAATCATCAAGACGCGTGAATGAGAAGGCAAATTGTGCTGGTTGTGGGTCCTTGAAGAAGTATAAATTGGTATGAGAAATAATGGTTTTGTCTTATGAAAGAAGATGGCCTGTTATCACTAGCCAAGTTCATTTTCATCAGAAGAAATAGACAATTCTAAGTTATCCAATCTGCATGCCAAGATCTTCCTAAATCCTAGACCTTCTTTGCTCTTAGTAATGAAGAGGCCAGCTGTCTTCAGGTCTACACGGGGCTCAGCTCCTGCTGATGTGAACCAGGGAGAAAGCAGCACACTCCCCCACCTGACCACAGTTACAGACTACACTTGCTGCCTTTAAGGTGAGCCAATCCTACTGTCCCCCATTCCTTAAATCCCAGACACTTGCCTTCTTACCTGCCTATGCCCCTTAAGGAGAAACAAGGAGAGCCTCTCTGTAACCATCAAAAGCTATAGAAGATGAACAGTTATTTCTGGAGATAATGATAGGCATTTAAAGTCCAAGATAGCATCATTCAATCCAAGAAATAGCTCGCCTTTGGCTTTATAGGTTCTTGTGGCCACAATAAGCAAGTGGCTACTCCAGGAATGAATGATGTGCTGATGTTCAGTTAAAAGATGACCAGGGGGGAGGGGTAGGTTCCCATACCCAGCTGTTCCCTCCTCGTAACATCGAGAGGCACAGACTGCCCCACCCTCACAGGTGTCACACCACCGGTGTCTGCCTGACATCAGAACCAGCCTTCAATTAGCTGAACAAATGTGTTTAGTGTTGTTACAGATCACCTCAAAGCCATTTATATTTGGCTTCATAATGCATTATGGCAGGGAGGTGGGATGAGGGTGGGAAGTGGCAGTGGAGAGGTCTGGGTAGGAGAGAGTTGCTGAAGATTTATCTTTCTAATTATGCTTTGCTTAGGGCTAATATTAAAATTAGTTTTAATTCCCTGAGCACACAGCAGCTCAGGAACATGCAGGGCATTGGGGAGGCTGGCCTAGGATTTTCAATTTGCTTAGGAGAGACACACATGGGTAACAGCAACTCAGCTGTTACGGCCCAGCTCTCCAGCCACTGGGGCTGGCCTGAGACCTTGCAGTCTGCTGTCCTATAGTCTATACGAGGAGAGAGCAGTCCGACTGCCCTTGACTTGTACTGGCGTTCTCTGGTGAAATAACCCTAGATACGGTAAATAGTATGCAATTATTAAATTAATACAGAAGGGTGTGTCTCCTTTACCCCCACTGCCACGGATGTGTTGTACTAATGACTTTTGCACCTGCTGAGGGTAATTAGTGAGTAATGCACATAGGTGTGTAATTACCGGGTAAACACATATTTACCAATAACTTCCCACCAATGAGCACTGACAGGTAGCTGGTAGGACTAAGTTCAGGTGAAATGAGAAGTAGCTCAGACTTTGGTTTAACTCTAGGCTCTAATGAAAACTTGCTTTAAGGAATATAATTTAATTTATGAGCAAGCTCCCTACCAACAGCCTGCCCCTCTGGCTTTTTAATCAAACCTAGGAGCGTAAATACCAAATATCCTAAGACAACTTATTCCTATATGAGAAATAGCTATGTTCACAATCAGGAGACTGCTATGCAGACATCTAGCAAGACACTTGAGGCTATCCCTAGTTTTTTTTTTTTTTTTCTTAATCTGTAAAATGGAGATAAGCCTATTTCATGAGCTTGTTCTGTCTAGTGAATGAAACAATTAACATGGGAGCAGGGTTAGAAATATAAAATCTCACAAGTGTATGTTATTAAAACTATTATTCCAAGCTGGCTGACACTATGGGGCCTGGGATGTTCTATGGGAAACTGTAGGAGAGACAGATATGGTCAGACAGGGATTAGAATCCCTCTCCACCCTGTTCCCACCCTTAGGTATCTAGAAACCTTCAGTCCTAAAAAGGGAAGTAAAGGTCTTTCATCCTGCAATCTCTCCCTACACACACACACACACACACACACACACACACACCTGCATGCCACTCTCTGAAGGTTTGAAGACTCCCAAAATATGTTTAGTTATAGTTCGAACTTCCAATAAAGCTTTTTAGGTGTTCTAGCCACACAGCTGTCACCAGCCCAACATACTCACGTACTTGCACCAACTCTGGCCATAAAGTCCAAGAATCAAGGATATGAATAGGAAAGGGCCATGCACAGGAAACAGAAGGAGAATGTGGTGGGATAAAATTTGCTAGGTCAGCCTGTAACAGACCCATTCCTGCCATAGGGGCATATTGTGTCTGGGTGTCCTGTTGTATTTTCTGAGTTCTCCTCATTTGTGACACTGCCAGCCTCTCTATTTACCTCCACCCTACATGGAGACACCTCTGACCCCCCAGTTGTCTTTTTACTCAGTGATGAACTTGTGTGGGGTTCATCAGATCTTCACCCAGGGTTGTCACTGCCCAGCCAATGGCCACATACACAATCAGCTAATCAAGGTGAGAGGCATAATCCGTGTCCTCAGAATATAGTGGAGTTGGGGCATCTGGGTGGCTCAGTCAGTTAAGAGTCCAACTCTTGATTTCTGCTCAGGTCATGATCTCAGTGTTGTGAGATTGAGCCCCATGTCAGCCTCTGTGCTCAGCGGGGAGTCTGCATGAGATTGTCTCTTTCCCTTTACCCTCTCTCTAAAATATATATATACATATATGGATTAATTGGCCATCTGTGGGTCAAACACAAGACCTCAGCTTTATTGGGGGGTCGAGCCGTACCAGATGAACTTACTATCCACAGACACACAACAGAATTAACACTGGTAATACTCCACTTCTGGAAGTTAATCTTTGATGGGATAGTAACAGATCTAAAGTAACATGATTTTCTCTGGGTATTCACAAAATCCATATTTCAATTTTGAAGGACATTTGCCATGGCATGATTTTACAAACATTTAAGTAACTGCTTAGAAATTGACAGAAACCCCTTAACCTTCACTAGTGTATCTAGTGTGTATTTCAGCTTTCCCTTTTTAAAACTTTGAATAGCTATACATTTATATATTTCAAAATTCTTTTTTAAATATTTTATTTATTTATTTGATAGAGAGAGTGAGAGAGAGAGCATGAGCAAGGAGGGGGAGAAGGAGAAGCAAGATCCCCACTGAGCAGAGAGCCCGACATGGGACTCGATCTCAGGACCCTGGGATCATGACCTGAGCTGAAGGCAGATGCTTAACTGACTGAGCCACCCAGGCACCTTACATAGTTCAAAATTCTAGAGTTACACAGGGTACCTAGTGACATCATCTCCATTAATTCCTGATGCATACTACCAAGTTCCTCTCCCTTGTGTCACCAAGTTACTGATTTCCTATTTATTGTTCCAGAAAGTCTATCATACATAAGTAGATATATATTTATACACATATATTTCTTTTCTCTCCCTTATTTTACATAAATGGTAAGATATTATGTATATTCACCTAATTAAAATCTCAATGGGAATCTTCCAAATATTTTTAAATGACTCAAACCTAATTTTCTGATTTAAATAATTTTTATACTGGACTTCAGATCAGATGACTCTTGGTTCCTGAACAATTCTTCCAATTCTTTGTTATTTTCCATTTGCATGAATATCCATCCATCCCCAGGGTACCTTGTAGGTCGAATATACTCTTTGCTTTTTCAGCAAACACACTATCTTGGGTTCAAACTTGGAGGCGGTAGGGCTAAAAACAGCCATCTCCCGGGGCGCCTGGGTGGCTCAGTGGGTTAAAGCCTCTGCCTTCGGCTCAGGTCATGATCTCAGGGTCCTGGGATCGAGCCCTGCATCAGGCTCTCTGCTCAGCGGGGAGCTTGCTTCCTCCTCTCTCTCTGCCTGCCTCTCTGCCTACTTGTGATCTCTCTGTCAAATAAATAAAAATCTTAAAAAAAAAAGTACATAAATTAATAAAAACAAAAAACAGCCATCTCCCCACACAAAATAAACACAAAATAATAGCTTATGTTGCTGATTTCTTTCAGTCTCTCCTTTAGCAGAAACAGTGACATCTGATGATTACTGCTGAGGGCGATGGAGCGCAGGAAACAATTAATTCAGCGCCTGGTCTGTGCTGAGCAAGTACATGCCTCCCTCTCCCTCACCCCTCCCAGCATGCTGGTAGGTGAGGATTATGATCCCAGCCTTCAGGTAAGAGAGCAGAGCTCAGAAAGGAGAGTTTGCCTACCATCCCAGGATTCATTAGTGGCGAGTCAGGATTTGAAGTTGAAAATGTTCTCTAAGCCCACCCTTCTCCCTCCTTACTACCCTGCCCTATGAAATCTTCAAAGTGCTGAGAAGCGCAGGAACTTTAGAGCAACACGTGAGTACGGTAAGGAGGGGAATGTAGTGTGACTTATGCCAAAGCCTTAGCGCAGGGCTTCAAAGAAGCTAGGGCTCAGTACTTAACCCCTGTTTGGTGACTGCAACGCTCGGCTTTCCTGCAGAGCGTGTCAGCGTAGAATCCACGGCTGGCCAGCACCCGCACTCATTTGAGGTCTTCCCCTGGAGACTAAAAAGGGGGTTAGCTGCCTGTTAACCAGGACTGGGGATGCGCCTGGAGATAATACCTACTCATCTTTGCCTGGATGTAAAATAAAATAACCTGCGTCTCGATTCCTGCTCTTTATTTTTATCTCCAGCTCATAAAATTTCCAAGTTGGCTTATACAGAAAAAGATCGTATTTTCAATTATATCCCTAAATGATTGGGGGGAAGGGCTCCTTTCTGTCTGCCTAATTTTCACCCTTCCCAATTTCCCTAGAAATGAGCAAGACTTCGGCAGTGGCTGTTTCCACCTGGGTAAACTAGAGGATGAGGACAAGACTTGAGATCTCAAATCTCAGGTCCTCACTCATTGCCTTTAGTACCTGAAGAAGGTGTACAGCTGGTATTTTTCTTCCCGTTTTGCAAGTCGGAAAGCTAAAGCACTAAAGAGTGGCCAGTGGCCCCCGAGGCCATCCTTCTGAAGAACGGCCCCTGGCACAGGTCTCCTCGCAGGAGTCACCCACAGAACACATATGCTGCATGTCAGGCAATGGGGAAAAAGGAAAGGCGAGGTGTCTCCCGTCCATGCTCGGCTCCACGCCCCGAACACACTGTACAAACCGCTCTGAGCCGCTAAGGATCCATTTCATTCAGCAAATACTGTTGGTCCCAGCAAAACGCATCGGGCCTGGGAATTCCCACCACGAGAGGAAAATCACATTTCAGCAGCTGCTTCTAGCCCAGGATGCAATCCCCTGCCGCCGACACCCCTCCTACCTCCAGAAATAGTAAACATCTGCCAAAAGAGAGCCCCGTTAGCGAAATCCCCCACTTCTGAGGATCTCTGACTGGATTTCTTCTGAGCTCCCTGCCCGTTTCCCACCCCCCTGGCAGTGACAGGCCACTTCTCTCAGCCCACTGGAGCGAGCCCAGACCCAGGCCCGTGGGCGACCCCAAGCTGCTGTTCTCCCCTCTCCTCCGCCCTCAGTCGCTTCCCCTCCAGGAGCACCAACTCAGAGCTGTCACGCTCCTGTCAACCAGATGGGAGACCAGCCACTAAGCTGTTAATGCCTCTTGCAAGGACAGGGCCTGTGGTCACAGGCAGGAGAGCCTCCACGCAGGAGCGGGCGGGGGCCTGGCCGTCAGCGTAGGGGAAGGTGGCCTTTTTGTCCCAAGGTTCCCACGGGTGGCCCCGTGCCCCTCCTCCCCAGCGCATGCCTCTCCTGTCCCTTCTGCTCTCACCGCTTCATTGCAGCCAGCCAGCACTGCCGCAGCGTGCTGACGGCGGAGCGGCTACAGTGAGCTGCCATTCCAGATGTCAGCAACATGCGCGCAGGTAGGAGCCCTGTAGGATGTTTATGGCTTTAATTCCTCAGTAGAGGTTTCTGTTCTGTCATGCAGCGACATATGAATTGCTGCTCATTTGCTCCTGTGTTTCCACGTCAGCGCAATTATGGAAGGGCTGCTGGCTTCTTGTACGACCCCACAAGTTATGATCCCTACACATTTCAGACTGAGGGAAGCTGAGAAGGATTGCAAACACCAGTGAGAAAGGGCAAGGAGATGGCAGACCAACAAGGGCGAGGAGCAGGCTTCCAGGCCTTGAGGTGGCTGTCAGCTGGTAAGGGCAGGCGGGGACATGCCACATGTTTCCAGGGAGGATAGACAGCCAGTGCTTCCTGATAGGATCCCGGGGGAGTTCTGGAGGGCCGTTGGGGGATGTGGGTCTAGGCCCGGCTGTAGAGGATGGCCTCTGCTCTGCCCAGCAGTTACTACCTGCTTCGTCCACCTGTGACCTTGGCAAAGTCACCAGATCCAAGTCTTCTCGAGCCTACTTCCTCAGTTTTAAAATGAGGGCAGGCAGCTTCCAGCCTCCAGGAGGGAGGGAAGAGTTCACTGATGTGTGCACAGATGAGATTCCATCCAAAGACCCAGAGCCATGTTGATCTTCAAGGAACTGGGGTGCATTCTGGCTCATCTGTCACCATTTTTGTACTTATAAAAGAACAAGTTCTGTCAAAATCCAGTATGCCACCAACTGGAGAGACTAAATTCCCCCTCCCTCCTTTTTTTATAATCTCCAACAAATTCATAAAACAAAGAGACTTTTTTTATTTCATTTTGTCAATAAACCTGGCAATGGAAATACCAATTTGAACAGCAATTTTCCCCCTGGTCTGAGCTGAAATTGGCTCTGGATGAATTGTTTTTCAGTCTTTACATGTAAATTCTCTCCATATCCTTCGGTCTTACAGACAGTCCTGGGACTTTCCCCTGCTTCACTGCCACTTCTCCATCCAAACCTCTGGTTCCTGGAAACAACACGCTTTTACACGGCAATGACTCCAGTGCCTTCCGCTCCAAAGCCCAGTCACAAAAGGTATGTTGTTGCCAGAAACTGTGGGAAGACCTGGAGGTATCACATAGCCCAGCAGACCAGAGGAGGTGAGCGCCTGTCCAGGCAGGGTGGAGCTAGGACTGGGATACAGATGTCCTGAGGCCCAATGCACATTCCCTCTGCACGTCCCTGACCTTCAACTCTCCCACTTCCAGAACACTCACTGGATCCCAACTAAGCCCAAAGATCAAATCGTAGGTGTAGGTTTTAGCAGATTCTAAACAATTCTGGGGCTGATGTCTTCATACAATAGTGTTGTCATATTTAGCAAATAAAAACAAAAAATAATATTGAGTGTAAAGCATGTTCCAAATTTTGTTTGAGATATACTTATGTTGAAGAATTATTCATTGTTGGGGTACCTGGGTGGCTCAGTTGGTTGGGCATCTGCCTTTTGCTCAGGTCATGATCTCAGAGTCCTGGGACTGAGACCCACATGGGGCTCCCTGCTCAGCAGGGAGTCTGCTTCTCCCTCTCCCTCTCCCTTTGTGCCCCCCACCCCAAATAAATAAAATCTCTAAAAAAATTATTCATTGTTTATTTGAAATCAAATTTAACTGTGTCCCTATATGAAAGAGACTTTGGCTCTTCCTCCCTCACATTCTTATAAATCAAATCAACCAGTTTTTAAGAATTCCAACCACCTGTCCCTCATAATGCTAAAGCCAAAAAGCCAAAGTGGTCCAGGCTTCCAGTTCCAGCTCTGCCATCCAGCAACTCTGTTATCTTGGGGTCAGCTAATTTCTTTAGGCCGTAACTGACTCATATGTAAAATGTGGACAAGAAATAGTATCTATTTCACAAAGGCATTACAAGGATTAAACAACATACATATAATATTTTTAGTGCAGGCACAAACCTAGCATTCAGTACGTTTCTGTCACCAATGTGTTAAGTTTCTGCGTATAAATCAGGTTTCAAACAGTATAGTAACATGAACCACATAGGTTAAACCAGCAGTTACACAATTTCTTAGACCTCATATTTAATATCCATGAAATGTATTATGATTCCAGTTTATAGATCAAGTTAAGTACATTTATAGAGCCTGCTGCAATTAAGTGACAAAGTTGGAAGTTTGAGAAAAATTATTTTGATTATCATGTCAGCATTTTTCTAAGAGTATTTCACTTCTCTGGCCTCTGCCCTCAAGTAGATTATCCTGGGAGGTGTAATGCAATATGGAGTTACTCCCCAAACCAAAGCACATGCCAGTGCCTTGCTGCTTAAACTGGACTTTGGAGTCTAGTCCTTTCCCTTCCTCCTCCTGGGTAATGGGCTATTCTTGATCCAATTAGGAATAGTGTGAAACGCCTGAGGTCAGTGACTGTATACAAATCTGCAGATTATAGGTACATAGTGTGGGTGTATGGTCTGGCTTGACCCAGCTCAGGAAGGTAGTCTGGATCCTCTCCTTCATTCCATAAGACTTCAGCTGTCTAAACTAACCAGAACACTCACTCAGCTTCCATTCCATAAGAAATTCATTCTCCACAATTCTCAAGACCCAAACCATGAGCTGAGATTAAAATCTAAAGTAGTCCTAGGCATTCCAAGTTGATTAATATCCCCTCTCTTCCCGGGTTCTAAATCTCCCTGCACTATTAGAAATTGGATATGCTGCTTTAGTTCCTCTGATGACTGAGACCAGAGGATCCCAGGAGGGTGTACCTAGAAGATGGGCAATTAGACCCCTTCTGAGGGCCAATCACAGCGGTGACCACTTCATTCACCAAGGCAGGAGGATAGTCCACAGTGATGGGAGATGCATTGGTGATATTACAAAGTGTGCCAGGACTTCCGGGAACACACCCAGTCTCTCTGCTTTCTTTTCTTTTTTTTTTTTTTTCTTTTCTTTTTCCTTTTTTCTCTGCTTTCTTGATATTGGTAAAGTCTTGCTTTGATCACCGCATTATTTTTCACATTTTAAACTCCCTCAATAGCAGTGAGGGGTGAATAATACATGAATTTACAAAAAGGACAAACAGCAGAGCATGAGAAAGCCCTACTTCCTGAAAAAATACTACATTCATTCTGAAGTTTACAATAATCCATATCTAAAACCCAATGGCCAGTTCCTGTCCTTGCTTTTCAGCCCAAGACATTCTCAAGAATTCTAACTTCCATTTTGAATAATCTAAAACACTGCAGGTTCATCTTTTTTACGTTCCTAGCCCTACTTCTAATCAATTTTCTTTCGCACTTTCCTGTCCTCTAGATAAATCAAATGCCAATTTATCTTCTTCTTCCTTATTTTCTGCCTCCTTTCATTTCATCTCTGCTCGTCACTAATCAGCTTGTGCAAGCATCCACATGTACATTCCGTGTTTATTTGATAGTTCTTGTTTGCAGCAAGGAGTGGTACCTCAAATTCGTCAAATACCCAAGCGATAAGGAAGAATGCTATTAATTGCAAGGAAACAAAGTAAAATATTTAAGGCAATTAGAGAACAATTCGAGCTAGTAATACAATTAATGACTAATAAAGTTTGTATGCAGCTCTACAAGGCACAAAGCACCAAACACCCTGAATCTTATTCGATCTTCACAATATGTGATCTAACTTGATAATAGAGAAAACAGAATGGTGGAGGGGAGTGAAAATGGCATTTATTGTCAGATACATTAGGTTTGAATTGCAACTCTGCCAGCTAATGCATTGCCTGGTACCTGGCCAGCATGATGCAGGTTCACTTTTCTCAGCTCTAAAATGGGATAAGAATATTCAAGACGCAAGAGTTTGGAGTAATTAGTACAGATGCATACAGAATGCTTCGCTCATGGTTGGTGACTTATTATGATCCTCATTTAATGATTTAATGTATAAGGAAACAGAGACCCAAAGAATATTACAAGTTTATTGAGGTCATATGACTCGTAAGTGTCAGAGCTGGATTCAAACCAGGCTTTTATGAACTAAAGCCTCTGCATGGCCCATCACATCACAACCAGAACCTTTAGCTCAATGCATCTCAGAACCTAGTGTACACACCAATCACTTAGAACCTTGTTAAAATGTAGATCTTAAGTATGAAGTTCCCTGAGATTTTGCATGTTTCACAAGATCTCTCTGAGATGCTGCTTACCCTGTCAGTTCACACTTTGGATAGCAAAGATATAAACTATGAGTATTAACCAGAATTTAAGATTACCCCAGGGTGATGCAGGTGGGCCTTTTAGAATTGAGGTTTTTACATCCGACTCTTGGTTTCAGCTCAGGTCATGATCTCTAGGTCCTGCGGTCGAGCCTCACATCAGGCTCTACACCCAGCGGGGAGTCTGCTTGAGATTCTCTCTCTCCCTCTTCCTCTGCCTCAGTTCCTAAAAGTAAATAAATAAATATAAAAAAAAAAAGAACTGAGGCTTTTAGTTTTAGTGATAAAGATAGAATGCAAAGGTCACAACCATTTATTCAATGTGTCCAGTGTTTGCCAGGTGCATGACAAAGTATCAAGTGCTGGGGATGTGAAGATGAACAAAATATGCTGAGAAGCACATATGTTAGCAACTCCATGGAATGGGCCTAATAGATTTGGAGGCTTATAGGGAGATCCACACAGTAAGAAAAAAATATGGGGCATACGTTTGCAAATGTAGGATAAGGACAGATGACAGAGAACCTTGACAGATTCCTTGAGGGCCCTGTAACCTCGATCCAAGCCCATAGGGATGCACTGTAGCTGTAAAAACAAGGTCAAGTTTAAGTTTGGATTGAAATAGAGAGAAACCAAAGATGCCAACCAAGAGGCCATTGTAGAAAGCAGAGGTGAGCTGTTGTGGGCTTGGCTTTGGTAGAAACCATGGCAACGAAGAATGAAACAGAGCTGTAGGACACAGTGAGGAGAACCATGGTGAGAGTGCTGGACTTTAAACTCCTAGTGAGGCCTGGGATCCATTATAGCTCTGCCTCGTATGAGCCATTTCTGAGCTTCACCTTCGCATCCATGAAATACAGACCATCTATTTCAGGGGCCATTGGGAGGATTAAATAAGATAATGCACGTGGATGCCCTTTGAAAACTCTAAAGCACTATATAAATTAAGGAGCTATTATTATTAAGTTTCTCATGTAGTATCTCACACGTTATCACTGAATTAATTAAGTAATGAAAGAACGGAATTTAATGAATCCTTGGCTATGAAGAATGAAGAAGAGGAAAAAACCAAAGGTGATTTCAAAAATGTCCAGAGTTCCTGAATAAGAAATTAGTTGTGCTGTGTTTGATGGGAATAGGCACAGGGAATCCACAGGGGAATGAGATGGGGGTAGGGGTTTGTGAATCTTAGAAAGACTTAGCCCTGATAAGTCTGAGAGTCCCAGAAAGAGGACATCTCTCTGCCTCTCAAAATCTGTGATTTCTAATAACTTCACTTAATTTTTATCATCCCCAACACCACACATCATCATTTGGTGTCCAGCTGGTTGGCCTTGGATAAGGTTTTACTGAGTGTTTGTCACCTCCTCTATAAAATGGGCATACAAATAATGCCTACCTCAAAGGAGTGCCATGAAGACTGCAAATAATACTTACAAACCCTTCACCCAGCCCATGGCATATCCTGGGTTCTTCATAACCTCTTTCCCCCTTACTACTGTCATCATTACTATTATTATGGTGATGCATGGAGCCCAGTGCCTGGGGCTTAAACCCACAACCCTGAGATCAAGACCTGAACTGAGATCAAGAGTTGGATGTTTAATTAACTGAGCCATCCAGGCACCCCTGTTAGGGTGATATTTAAAACAGAAAACAGAAACATGGAAACAGCCTGTGTCCAGATCAAAACATAAAAAGCATTAAAGCTAGAGGGACCCAAAAGATCATGGGTCCAAGTTGTCCCCATCTATGCTTCTACCATTTTACAGATGAGGAAACTGAGGCCCACAGAAGAGGCTAGTGATGACCAATATCATTTCTTTGGGAGAGTTCCTATTGATTCCGAGGGTGCAAAAAAGTCTCCAGGCAACCAAGAGAAAAAAAATACCTGCTGAAAGCACTGATTTGTGAGTTTGCTCCGTGGTTAAGGCCATTCTTTTCATCTAAGGAGAAGTATATTCCTTCCAAGCTGGACTATTAATTAAAATTCAGCGATGCTAATTTTACTGCCAACTTAGGAGATTCTTATTACATTTATTTTCCAGGTAATTGCTGCTTGTACAGGAGTTCAAATAGATGTCTTTTTTAGATGGTGCAATAGATCAGAATTATAATAGTTAAATTCCTCACCCTTCATTTTGCTCCCTCCAATTCTAAAGCCTGCTAACTCAAATTATACCAAGAACTCCCTCCCTCCTTCTCTATCTCCTTCTATCTCTCTAGCACTCTTGGCTGTACTCTGCCCCATGTTCTCTCTCTCTTTCACAATGTTAAGATCCACAGAAGTGTGGGGTAGCAAATAGAGTTTCTGTTTTGTTCTTTTCGATTTTATCAGACCATTTCCCCTCAGAGGAAGAACCACAAATAATCCTGTACATAGGTATGAAAAGAGATACCAAGTGCTTCTCCTCACACCACCCATTTTTATGTTAATTTATATCCCCACTTTACAGATGAATAAATTGATACTCAGAGGAAGAATTTCCCCAATGTCACACAGCTAATAAAAAAGGCAGATTCTGGCTCTACTTCTTTTTTTTTTTTATCTTATCCAGGAAAAAACTTGTAATATGCTGTGTTCCAAAACAAAAACAGAGATGGTGAAAAGGAGCAACTTCATTCTCAGGGAAGAAGGGCACCTGGGGGGAGAGACGGGGAAGCCAAATGGAACCCCTCAAGTCCTATCTAAAATCAGAGACACTCTTTCTCCCTCCTCTGTGTCCCTGGGCCTGCCTCTTACAGTGAGATTTTCTTCTCCCTTCTCAATAACACTGAATTCTGTGATGATGCTCCAGCAGCATGAGGCCACACCAGAAAGTGCTTTTCAGGAGGAAGCAGCAATCACCTGAGTCCAGGCTCAACCAGCTTCATAGCTATGAGATTTCGTGCTTCTGAGATGCTTGGATCTTCCACTCAGAGTACCAATTAACTGTATGCTGGGGAAGGAGATGGTTGACAGACAGAAGCATATATTAATTTTAGAATCTCAATGCCAGTTGCCATTTACTGTATCCTTATTATGTGCCAAACATGGTACTAAGCATTTTACATGCTCCCTCTCCATTTGCCCCAACAACCTTGTAAATTGGTGACTATTACTATAATTGGGTCTATTCTATGAGTGAAAAAGCTGAGTCTCAATAAGTTAAGTAACCAATGTGAGGTTGTATCGCTAAAAATTGGAGGGGCCATGATTTAAACCTGGGCTGTGGGTTATCTAAATCCCTTTGGTTCTACAAAGTAGTATTAGGTCAGCAGGGAAAGGAAGTATTGTGTTGATAGCAATGGTATCCACATGAGAAGGCTTATTCCTCAAGGGAGGTGTGTACTCTATCCAACAGGGACTTAGAGGAAAATATTGGCTTGTCTATTTATATTTTGATGGCACCCTTTGTAAGTATGTACATATAAGTTTTATAACATAAATAACACATTAGTACAATAGTACATACATAATTCATAAAGAAATAAATATAGGATCTTTCTCAAATTTATTTTACAGATTGGGATCAAAAATATTCTTTGTTGGGCACCTGGGTGGTTCAGTCAGCTAAGCATCTGCCTTCCACTCAGATCATAAGGGAACCTCCTTCTCCCTCTCCCCCTCGCCCCCGCTCATGCTCTCTTTCACTACCTCTCTCTCCCTCAAGTAAATAAATAAAATATTTTTTAAAATATTCTTTGTCTTGAGAACTAGAATTTTAGGACCTTAGAAATGGGAAGGAAGTTTCAAGAAACTCTATCCTAATTGCATGCTTCCACTCATTCTGGCTAGGTTTTCTAGGATTAACCTCCAGCCTTCTCCTGAGTGCTCTCGGTTTGTAAATTTTCAGGTGGTTTTCTTTGCCACTATTTCATAGCTATAGCAACATTAGACACTTAATTTCAGTGACTCAGATCTACGTGTCCCAACTCTAGGCCCAGTGAAGCTCTATGCATTCTGCTGACTCAGCGAACACAGAATGGGACTCAAGTACAGGACATAGACTTTCATGCAAATGGTGCCCCAGGACTGGCTGACATGGCCGCCAAGCAGACATACATGGGGAAACCAGCAAGAAGTAATCAGAAGACAGCAGAGACTCATCAACACTCCAAACACACCTGTCCCTTCAGTGGTGAGAGCTCATCCATCCTGAGACTGCTTGCCTGCTGAATTAACATGGAGCACTGCTTTTCTCTTCTGACCTCAGCCCCTCCCCATTCATTTTCCTTCCTGTGCTTAGGAATTGCAGAAGTCTTCAATCAGCGCCACTGCTCTGGAAGAAAACTGTCAAGGCACTGACAGAGAGCTGGTGGATATGCAGAATGACATGAGTGAGGGACCCTGCACTGATGTGCAGGGTGGGAAGGCAGTCACTGGAACCCCACGCAGGCTGGAGCTGTGACCGACAGAGAAATGACAGGTGTTCTTAGAGCTTGGGCGGTTCCAGAGAAATCACTCAGTGCCAGCTGGTTCCTGCATGAATGGTTCTCTAGACAGACTGACCTTTGTCACTCATTAGAGTGTATGCCACCTCTAAACCCATTTCCAAAG
This sequence comes from Enhydra lutris kenyoni, assembly GCF_002288905.1. Taxonomy (NCBI): domain Eukaryota; kingdom Metazoa; phylum Chordata; class Mammalia; order Carnivora; family Mustelidae; genus Enhydra; species Enhydra lutris. The sequence continues at coordinate 4,211,446 of NW_019154118.1, forward strand.
CACTGACACCCAACAGAGTTTTATTCACCATTGAGCTCGCCCTGAAGAGGGCTGCCAGATGCCCCAGATCATCCATTCATTCAGCAGTAGTCATTGCTGTGAGCACCACAAGACTCTCTGGGTACCCATGCTGATGCTTTAAGTCAAGGAGCCATTTCAGGAAAAGTAAGGGCACAGACTGTTGGGACAAGACATCTGAGTTCAAATTCGGCTTTTCCAGCTACTAAACTGGCAACATCTGGAAGCTGCTGAACTTCTCCCAGTCTCCTTTCCTAGTCTGCGGAAGAGGCTATCACTGCCATACAGAGAAAATGAGGTGGGATGTGCTGCTCCTTACCAGTGTCATGTTTCTGCCTCACTCTGCCTGAGGGCCTCCTGCTGTGACCAGAGACTGCTCTCCCCCATCAAGTGAATCAAGGCTTCCCAATCCCTCAAGAGGAGCCCTCAAGCAATGATTGATATCATTGGCATATAAATATCTTGTTCCCTAGCCTCAGGGTTGAAAATGCTAAGGTATATACCCCACACTGGGCCCAGAATTTCCTAAAGGGCTAAGCTCAGGCAGCATGGTGGTAACTTGTTCGATGATATGCCATGTATTGACTACCTTCCCTTTCCCATTTCAGTCCTCACTCTTCCACTGGTGTAACATAGAATCACTTCCCAGCTCAACTACCATACTTGAATCCTTGCTTCTAGTTTTGCTTCGGAGGCGACCCCAACTAAGATAATATGCATTGCCCCGGATAGTGTTTGATATGGAGCAGGTGATGAGAAGGAGCTGGCACTGATACCATGGAATTCCTGTGCAAATGGTAGACCATATCCTTTAACCCTCTACAATCCATCTTAAACCCTCCTCCTCGCCAGAGTCAAGGAATCTTACATCTTGTGGTCTGGGTAGGTACTGTTAGAAGACTATGAAGTTAGGCTAAGTCAATTAGCTACTAAGAATCTATTGGTAGTTTATAGCATGCCCAACACTGTGCTAACCTCTGGAGAAAACTTGAATGATGAAGACAGGGTCCCCGTCCTCAGGTTGGGGGGATAGGATATACAAAATTAGGAGCAGTACATGTCTAACCCACACTGCTTTGACAGAAATGGTACTTCTCAACACTTAGGCTACATGCAGTGAAGACTGCCCATATCACGCCCAGGTCCTCTTTCCTGGATGGCACACCTGAGCCCCAGCCGAAGTGGCAGTGGGTAACTCAGAGCCATCTGGGCACACCTTCATCTGGGTAGCTACCTCCCACCACCACAAGCCCCTCTGCTAGACCAGACCTCAGCTATGAGTGAATGGCCAAGAAATCCAAAATGGGACTAAGCTGAGTGTTCTTGTACTGCAGAGCTTCCCCATGGGATCAACCTGAAGTCATTCTCCCACTGAGGCCACATCTGGGCTTAGCTTTTTCCATGGGTCACTCTGGTTCACCTCACCTCCCCTCCTCCTGAGAACTATTCCCCAGGGAGGTGGGTACTCTCGCAACTGGCTTCTAAGAAACCTGGTCTAAAACACTATCATCTGTAGAAGTTTGTAAAAATATCTCTACCTGGACCTAAACACCTCAACCTACTGAATCAGGACCTACAGATCTTCATGGATGAGGGACAGACAACTGCATGTTTTAAACTCTAATAGGTCTATCTTGGGCATCACTTCTCCCTCAACTTTTTATTTTGGAAATTTCAAACACACAGTAATAATGAAAGAGCAATATAATAATAAACACCAACACACTCCCCATCTAGATGTACCAGTTATTAACATTTTTTCTTCCATTCTCTTCCTTCCTCTTTCCTTCCATACCAAAAGTAATTTGCAAGTAAATCATAAACATTATGATACTCCATTCTTTGAAAGACATGTGTCTTCCAAAAATAAAGACATTCTATATAACCCTTAAAAAGTTAGTATTAATTGGCTAATATCATCATAGTATACAATCCATATTTAAGATGCACCCTCTTTTTTAGGTGGAGGGTTGAGATTTTCTCAACTGCAGATACAATAGAGGTTCAGAAAAAGGAAAGAGATGTCTTCAAGCAGGAAGTAGGATTTGAATGGGACTTCGAAGACCTGGTATTAGAAAAGAGGACAAGGAAGAAGTAGTCGAATAGAAATAAACAAACATATGCAGAGGTACAGAAATGGGAACCGATACGGCTCTTGGTGCAAGGAAGTAACTGCAGAGACCCCGCGGACTGTGGAGGACTGTCAAGAGAAGTTGCAGGTCACATGGAATCAGAGCGGAGAGATTTGCAATTTAAGCAATCAGAGAAACGGTCACCACATACTAAGACATTTTCAATGTGACTGGCCTCATGATAGCCACATCATATTTTTGGAATACATTCAGATGGAAGAGGGGAGGGACGATGTTTAAAGATTTAGAGTCAAAATTTTGCTGGGAAATTAATTGGTAATTAAAATCCACTCATTCACATGTTTATTCTACAAACATTTTCTAAGATTGTACTATTTTCCAGGTAATAATCTAAGAACAGGAAAGAGAAGCCTTAAAAAAGACAGACAAGTTCCCTGCTTTCCCAAAGCTCAGGCTGTGTGTGTGTTTGTGTGTGTGTGTATGCACGCATGTGTGTGAGTGTGTATGTATGTATGTTGCGTGTCAGGTAGGAGGAGGACCAGGAATCATTCGAGAGTCAAATAAGTAAATGAACAAGAAAAGATCAGATTGACAGTGATCTGGTTAAAACAAAAAATAATAATAATAAAATAAAATAAAGCCATTTAATAGTGATTCAAATTAGATGTTCAGAAAAAGCAGTATGTAAAGCACAGATTGCTGGAACCGGCCACCCATTCAAAAGAACAGATTGCTAAGATTTCCCCAATTCATGTTGCTGTTTGACATTACATTGTTAGCTTTAAGTAGGCCACAGCAGAATATCTACACGAATTGGCAAATGCGACAAACCATGGCTTCTTCCAGAGAGCCACCTGTCAGACAATGGCCAGTGAGCCACTGTCTCCATGCCTGAGCCTGCCGGGCATAGAACTAGCAGTGCAAAGATCCAGATGAGGATATTCTAGGCTCTCAGAGCAAAGGCTCTATAATGCAATATAAGCCTGGTGTATTTGAGGAACACAAAGAAGGCTGAAGTTTTGCGACCCTGGGGAGACAGAGGAGCACGGGTTGGGGTTGGAGATTGGCAGGAGCTGAATCACTTGGGACCATGTGGGCCTGTCATGACATTGGGGCTTTTATTTTGAATGTGACAGGGAGTCATTGGAGGATCTTAAGCATAAGGATAGCATAATTTGAAATATGTTTTTAAAAGATCACCTTGGTTGTTAGAGAATGTTTGGGAGGAAGGGAAGAGTGACAGCAAAGAACTCAGCCAGGAGTTTAGTGCTTACAAAGCAATGAGTGTGCAAGGTCATTCGCTGCAGCGTGGTATCATGGCAAAATACTGGAACCAGCCTAATTGTCCATTAATAGCAGACGAAGTAAATTCATAATGCTCTTTCCATATAATGGGGCTGCCCAAGAGTTGTTTAAAGAGAAAAAGACCCTTTTTCTTAAGATTAGCAAAATACCTTTAAGATACATTATTAAATGAAGAAGAAGTTGATTGTAAAGGATGCTGCTCTTTTGTGTAAAATGGGGGACAGAGTACAAATGAGACCTTGGTGGGATTTGCATGTATATACACTGCAAAATATCTAAAAGTGGTTACAAGAAGCTAACAGGTCAAAGCATATTCAATTGTCATTTTTGGAATTCAAAATGATTTTAAAAAATTAACTATTGCACGTGATTTGGTCTATAGGTTGTTATTTCTTCTTGTTGTTTTATTTGAGATTTGTTATAGGGGAGCAAATGGACGCAGTACAGTACTGTGAGGTGCACTTCTTAGTGTATGCCCTTCATGCTTTATTAAACCACGAAAAAAATGATCTTTTATTCCCTATTTTAAAATTAGGTAGATAAGTGATTGATAGATGACAGAGTGAGGGAGAGATGAGAGGTTCATGCAAAAGTCCAATAAAAGTTTATGGGAGCTGGGGCTAGAGTGGTAGCAGCAGAGATGAAGAAAAGACAGATTTGGGATATAATTTCGAGGTAGGGTTGATGAGACTCCTTGCTAGATTTATGTTTGGGATGATGCAATTAAGAAAGCAAGAGGAAGCAAGGAGACATCCTCACTTAAGCAATTAAATGTAGTTGCTCCAGCAACTAAATCAGTGGTGCTGTCATGTAGGAAGACTGGAAAGATGGAGGGAGCAGGTCTGGTGGGGAAAGGAGATTCTGAGAAATGTTCCATGGGAGAGCACTGTAAACCCTCAAGTGGGCGCGCCAATTAGGAACAGAGTCAGGAATATCTGGGGTTCCGGAGAAAGACTAGGGCTTTGAGCTCTAAAGTCAAGAGTGATCTCAACTGTCAGAAGGGAGAGGAGGATATTTTCAAAAGGGATTATGCGAACTTGAAAGCTCTTTCTCTTCCCTTTGTCCGGGAACATCACAGAGGTCTGCACAATAGGTAAATCAAACCAAATGTCAGGGAGAAATGAGTAAACCAATAAAATCTGAACAGGTGTCCCCACATGTAAATGCCCAGGTGCCTACATATGACATGATATTCCATCCATGTGTGCTCGCAGACATCACCTAGGAAGTTGGGAGGAGAGGTTTCAAGGGTGACACCATCACCTGGGAGCCAATCCAGGCTCTACAGTGGCTGAAGGACTGAGGGTAGTTTCCTCAGTGTTAAATGCTGCACGTCTTCCCACCAGTTCAGTGGGAGGTGCGGAGGCACAAAGTAAGTTCAAACAGGGGCAAAACCGAAATGATTCTATTTCCCGCCTCAAACTAGCTAATCCTACTGTAAAAAATAACTCAAAGAGAAATAGAACTCAGTGGTAGGAGAAGGCAATAAACTGACCCGGTCATATGTGGGACTGGGGATAAAAGAGTAAGTGACAAAAACAAGATAAATGGAAACATGATCAAAATAAAAACTTTTGAGAGAGCTAATGATTGGGATTCTCGGCCGAGGATTCGGGCTCAGTACCCAGCAGGGTTTGAAGTGAGCTTGGCAGTGGGGAATGGAGCAGAGTCTCTGTAGGTTTGCAGAAGAAGCATGAAAACGTAGGCTCTGAACACAACCGCACACACTTATCTTCAGAGAAGACGGTCCCTGGGCGCTTCTGGCGAGTGCCGAGCTGTTAGCCTTGCATCTTCTCTCAATTCTAAAAATGGATAATTAAATTCTATTGCTCTAATGAAATTCCCCCTGTCGTTTACACTGCAGAGTGTGCGTGGAGCCTTCCGGGAGACTGGAGGGAGCCCAGCGTAAGCAGGAGATCATCTACGCAGCACAGAGCAAAATAGAGATGAGTCATTAGCTAATGAGGGTGAGCCCTGGGGGTGACTCCAGTGAGAAATTCAAAACTGAAACTGGACAAGATTAGATCAAAACCTCTTACGTTCTTTAGGTGCAGGGTTGTCCCCACTGAACAAAATCCAGATAATTGCTATGTGTGTACTTAGTCTGGTGTTATGAATATCTGGGTCTTTGCTAGCCCTGGAGAGAAATACACAGAAACTAGCAGGCTAACGGGTCTCTTGTCTCCTCGGAAATTTTCCAGAAAAAGAGGATGTGACCGTATATAGAAGCATACGTTGTTCTTATACTCACTACTTCTATTATTGGATCCGTGACTGACAAGGAAGAAAGATGGTATGAAATGTATGCAAAATTTTAAGTATACATATATTTATGAATATACATTTGAGGGTTCTTGTGGAAAACCAAAAGCTCGGCGCGGTGAAGATTCTTACAGAAACATTTTAAAAATAAGAACTCATATTTCCTCTTTGAGTGTGAGGTCATGAGGCCCTCGAGATCACTGTGGTGCTCTGAGGTTGGCCTGCCGCAGTCAGTGAAATAGCATAGGCCCAGGAGAGCCTGTTTTTTTCATCTGTGTTAGGTTCTTATTCCCTTTTTAACAATGGGAACTTGCTACTGACCCTTACAGGGAGTTCATTAAAAAACAAAACAAAATACATACACACACACACACACACACGCATGCTCACACGCGTGCGCACACACACACACACACACCCACACATAAATCTTCAGGATCCAAAGAGATACCAAAAAATGTACATTGATATTATAACCTAAGACAGGAGCAACGGGTAAGTGGGGGAGGAATGAATTAAGGGAGCCATTGTGACAGTGAAATGCATTATTACCTAGTTATTCATGCACTCTCGGCTTTTCAGGTGATGAACTTTTCACACCAGAAGTGGGGAAATTAATCAACTTTTCCTCCCTGTATGTCTTCTTGTGTCTTCTCTACTGTCTCATCTAATTGTTTTGCACTCAATATGGACATTGTTCTCATTTCAACTTTCTCTGCAAAGCTCGGGTGCCCTTACCTGACCCTGAAACACATTCTCATCTCTTCCAGCATCACGTGTCTCTAGTTTCTGCAGCGGTTCCTCCAGCAGACATGAATGAGGAAGTTCCTTGGCTTCTTTTGTGATAGTCGTGCGATCCCGGAGCCTCGCCTCTTGCTCGATCACGCGAACAGAAACTTCTCAGTTTCCCTTGCTGCATTTAACAAACTCTCCTCTCCTCGCCTCTCTCCCAGTCACCCAGGAGAACCATGAAGGCTCCAAAGGTGTTGGTGACACCTAGGACTGGCTTTTGTGAATGCCCTGAACACTGTCCAACGGCTCCTGTAAGATAATGACCTCGCTGCAAAATATACCACGAATGCTTCTCATTTTGTCTAAATGATTAACAAAAAAGAAAGAGGGCGAAGAAGCCTTTGGATGTATCCCATTTCTGAATACCTCCTGATATAGAGGCTAAACTTCTGGAAGGCTAAATAAATTTTGTCATTATTGCCCAGAGTTTTCACATTCTGTAAGGAAGCTCCTCTCTCCTGTGACACAACCCATTTACATGCCTTCAGAATCATCCTGGGAATTTAAGACCTTTTGAACACCAAACTAATGAAGGCCCTGGACGTCAACTCTCAGGTTTAAAACCGTTTATTTAAGCCAGTGTTGACTTCACTCCTATGTGACAAATTTACAAAGGAAGAGACGCAGCACATGAAATATAAGATGATTCTATGTCTTAAGTACTTAAAGCCTATTACCAAAATAGGTGTGCAATGTTGCCGTTATAAATATCATGCTTAACACCTTTTGATTCTTTTTACTCTGAAGTGTCCAACCTATTATGGAACAAAGAAAGGCCGTCTTTTAAATCTCGCTCACTTTGGCTTCCTCGGAGATGGATGGGCCCCCTCTGAAGCCCAGCTTCACATAAAAGCATGGCAGTACACGGCCATAAATCTGTTTTACATCAGCTTTTATGTGAGCCACGTCTGGGCCGGGCTTCGTTATCCCCTTTTTTGTTTTGTTTTGGTATTTTGACTGGGAAAAAAAAAAGTAGTCTCCAGCAATTCAGATGATTTGCTTTGTAAATAACATGAATGCACTTGCCCTTAGAGAAAACCCCTGGGACACGTGGAGCCTGCGGTCTCTGTTCTGGTATGACAAGATGAGCCATCGGCTTATGGAGGTGCCTTCCTGGGCCATCCCAGGGTCTCTGGACCTGACCACTTTGCTCTGGTGGAGCCATGGCCGGCCTTAACTCATCACGGGCAGGCCCCCAAAATGCCATGTGGAAACCGGGGAGAATCAGTACATGTCAATGTCTTGAACCTATCACGTGGTCTCTACAGAAATGCTCTAAAAACTTGGAGTTTTATTTTAATGTTCAAAGCTATAGGAAGTTGTGATTCTCTGATAAGATCACATGTGTACTTCCCGAGCTGTGCCTATTCAAATGTAGCCTTTTAACCACTGGCTAAAGGATCTGAATTATATTTTAATCAACACCAATTTAATTAGAATTAAGGGTGGTGTAGTGGAAAGAACTGTGGAATGAGAGGAGATGTAGGTTCATTGGCTGTGTGATTTGGGCAGGTCAGTTTCTCTGAGCTGTTGCTTCCTTATTCCTAAATGAGAGGCTATTAGCAGATAATCTGAGAGGTTTTGTCTGATTCTGTCTGGCTCTCTGGGACTGCGGTTTTATGATCACTGGGTGCCTATCACAGAGGAGAGAAACCACTAGTCCTCGACTGGTTTGTATCTGGCTTAGGGTAATAGAGTTTGGATCCCTGACAACTGAGTCCAGAAAATATTTTCTTTCCCAGAGAGCTGTCCTATTGAGGAGAAAAATTCGGACGACTTAAAAATAAACTGGAGCTGAGGACCTTTTTCCCACCAATAATGTAATGTCTTAAAGTACTCTGCTAGGATTAAAATGGTGGACTAGATTAAACTCATTTGCTTCCAGTTTCTTCTAAAAAAACAATTGAAATATAAGTACAGAAGTGTAAAAAGGAATAAAATATTACTAATATTAATAGCGATGAGAAGAGGGGCTTGGATATGGGGGTGTCATTAACAAGCAGGCATTTTAATGCATTTCATGGAGATGGAAAGCAGAGCTGAATAATGAAGCAAGTACAAAAGGCTACCACCTACAAGCAGCAAGAGGTGAGGTGGGATCCATCCCCCGCCAATGGAACCCTATGAGTTTCTGAGCTTGGAAAGAGCAGACATACTGAAGGGAATGAAAAGTCAAACTGAAAACAAAGAAGGATAAGAAGTGAACACTTTGTGGAAAGTTAAGTCTTTTAGTTAAGCATGTTGATACTCTGTTGTGGTTCTGCCTTTCACTGCCCAGAGCCCACAGTCAGAATTCCCAATTATTTTCTTATGTAAATAAGGGTTGCTTGGGGTAGGGGAACCAGAAGCAGGAAAGACAAAGGCTCAGATTAAAAAAACAAACAAAACAAAAAACAAAAACAGGAAAACAAAACAAAAAACAAAACAAGACAAAAAACCCTGCAAGGAAAAGACATGATTTTGAAACCAGTAAAGAACTTTCTTCATCATCACCATCATCACATCATCATCGCTGACAGACTTGACAAAATACTTTCTCCATTATGAAAAGGGGAATGATTGGTGTGTAAGAATGGGCTCACAAATATTAGAAAGACAATTGACAAAATTTTAAGTGCTATAACTAAAAAATGAAATTAAGAGAATAGCCCAGATATAAAACAAAAAGTCAAAGACAAAGAAATTAGAGGGAAAGCTAAGAGGTAAAGAGGAGCAATTCAAAAGATCTAACACCAGCTAAAGTGAACCTTAGAGAGAGAAAATGGAATAACCGAAAAAGACAATCATTGACAAAACAATAGGTGAGAATTTCCAGAGCTGAAAAATAATGAGTTATTAGATAAAAAGAAAAAGGTTTACATCTCCATATATTTCATTGATAAAGAGAGGATTCTAAAAGCTTCCAGAGGAACAAAATAAAGTTGCCTACACGGGTATGAGAATCAGGCACACATTCCATCCTACTTCCAGTTAGCAGCCTACATGTAGGAAGATCCTATAGCAATGTTTATGATGTACAAAGGGAATATAATTTTTTATTTTTTAAAATACTAATAAATATTTATTTTTTATATATATATTATATTTGTATATGTATTATTTGCTTCAGGGGTACAGGTTTGTGAATCATCAGTCTTACACAATTCACAGCACTCACCATAGCACATACCCTCCCCAATGTCCATAACCCCACCACCCTCTCCCTACCCCACCAGCCCCCAGCAACCCTTAGTTTGTTTCCTGAAATTAAGAGTCTCTTATGCTTGTCTCCCTCCCCAGTTCCATCTTATTTCATTTTTTTCCCTCCCTTCCCCCCATGACCCACTGCCCTATCTCAAATTCCACATATCAGAGAGATCATAGGATAATTGTCTTTCTCTGATTGACTTGTTTCGCTTAGCATAATACCCTCTAGTTCCATCCATGTCATTGCAAATGGCAAGATTTCAGAGTTTTTTGATAGTTGCATAGTGTCCATTATGTGTGTGTGTGTGTGTGTGTGTGTGTGTGTGTGTGTGTATAAAATCACATCTTCTTTATCCATTCATCTGTTGATGGACATCTAGGCTCTTTCCATAGTTTGGCTATTATGGACATTGTTACTATAAACATTCGGGTGCACATGCCCTTTTGGATCACTACATTTGTACCTTTAGGGTACAAAATACCCAGTAGTGTGATTGCTGGGTCGTAGGGTAGCTCTATTTTCAACTTTTTGAGGGAATAAAATTTTAAGTCAGAGTGCTTACCTGGACAAGTATCCAATTGTAAGGGTAGAAACTCACTTTTAAAAACATAGAAGCTAAAAAACTTTGTTTCTAAACCACCTTTGTTGGGGAAAATTGTTTGAGAATGTACTGCATAATCCCAGAAGAAGCAAATGTGATCCAAGAAACGGGATTTCATTTAAGAGAGCAGCAGACGACATTTCATGACAGCGGCTATATGTGAAGCCTAAAAAGCCACCCACAGAGACTGGAGTAGAATGGATCTCCAAGATGGAGATGAGCAGGGAACAATGGAGACTTCTGGGAATAGAAGGAGTAATTCAGAGTTTGAAAAACATTTAAAGCCACAACAAAGGCAATAGTACAAGAGAAAGGTAATTATTCCTCACGAAAAAATATTGTATCAGAAATTCATGTTCTAAATAAGAAGCAATGTAAAATGAGGCATGATTCTAGGCAAATGATAGGGTGTGAGAAAAGAGAATCTATTTGACTTTGAATCGAGGCATCGGCTCATCGAGAGGACACCTGTAGAGAAGGAAATGTAATCTCAGCCCTCTCCTTGGCCAGAGATTGAATAATATTTTTCACCGTCACAATAATGTAAATGCTATTTATTAGTTCTCAACTTTTAAAGAAAACCTGTGTATGTTTGTGGGGGGCTGAGACAGAAGCCTTATTTGTGCTGCAGACCAGAATATAAATGATGTATCAGCCTTGTCAATGAGAGAGAAAGGAACATGATACAGAAGCGGAAGTAAAGAAAGAATAAAAAGTTAGGTATGAATGCCCTTCTTTTAATCAGAGAATATTTAAAAAACTACTGTCAAAAAGCAACGCTGTAAAAATAAGGATTTAAGTATATTTAAATAATTTTGAATATAACCAAATGGGATAATTTTTGAAAATAATAATAAAATTTTAAATATTAATAGGACATGTGTGTGAGAGAGAGAAGCAATAATAATCTAAATTTTCATCATCCATGTAAGAAGTAATTTAATATTGACTAAAATTGATAAATCAATTAAGCTTACTTCCTAGGTTAGAGCATGGTCTCAACCTTGGCTTCAGACAACCATCGCTGATGTCTGGGCCCTGCCTGAGAGATTCTGATATCATTCCCGGGAATGATGCTGGAATGTTGAGATGTTTTTAAGTTCCGGGGGGGTGGGTTGGGGAGGGGATGGGAAGTTCAGTGTAGGCTGAGCCCCTGCTCTGGAGGGCCTCGAATAGGACTGCAAGTAGAGGGAGTGGGGAGGCGGCCAGCGACAGTTTATCTGCATCATTAGCTTATCTCACTGTTGGATTTATTACCATGTGTGTATACTAACTTAATAGAAATTGAATTTACAACTTTAAAAGTGGATTTGATAACAGGGGGCATCACTGAGTTACAGAATCCAGGTGAGTCGTGGCTCAGAGCATTATAGCCTCCACGGCCTGGGGTTGAAGAGTCCTTCGATGTCCTCTCGTCCTTCCTCCTTCCTTTAGAGAAGAGGATACTAGGGCCCAGAGAGGCTGAGTCATGGGCTGCCTGCCTCAGGTTACTAAATTAGAAATGGAGCCAGGGCTCCTAGGAGCCAGCGGACATCTCTCTTCTGTCTCTCCCAAGATTTAATCATCCTCTCCCTTTCCTTTCTCTAGTCCTGTCATTCCTCTTCCCCTGCAAAAGGGCTCTTCGTGTTCTACCTTCATCTTCCCGTTTTCCTGACACCCTCCTCTTAATGGCACTGTAAAAAAAATAAAATAAAAAACCAAAAAAAAAAACAACCACAGAATAGAAGGCATGTCTTAGGGATCACAGTTCAGTCTTACTGAATTGGAATGTGTTTTTTCCTCGTTAGCATGGATATGCTTCATCTGCATTAGGCCACCTTCCCTTTCAAAAGAAACTAAACTGTCTTGCATTTTACTTCTACATGGCCTTCAGCGAGCCTCCGTGGAGGCATGGTTCTTCATCCTGGCTGCAAAGACACCTCCTCTTCAGAGAAGGAAGATGGAGAGAGGGGCCACCCGATGCTATACATCACAATATGGAGAAGCTGATTTTACTTTTTTTCCTGGCTGTTTTTTGCTCTGTGTTTCTTCTTTTCACTTAGATCAGTGTGAAGGACATGTAGATCTCCATTGGTCTCCCCACAGCCATGGAGAAATATGGCAGGGCCAGAGACAGAGGTAGGAGATTTATAGACCCCACGAGATCCCAATTAATACAAGCCAGTGGGACTGTTCCCCGCCTGCCACTTCTGAGGACCTTACACATGTAGCCACATCCTCTCATAAAACAGAGCATGTTGACAGTAGAAATAAACTATCAGTAATGGTGTTCAAAAAATGCTTTATATGCATTCCTGAGCCATAGTCTGTATTTAAACTCCAGCTTTTTAGTATAATTTTAGTCTTAGAACTTAACATTTTTACTGCTTTTTTCTCCAAATAATCAATATTGATTTTACTGTATCTGTTATTATCCTGACACGAAGATTTATTTTCTTGCTTTGCTTTGCATGAGATGGTAGTTTATAGAATGAACATTTATTCCATTCTTTCAGGAAAGCTCCTGGGATAATTATCTTGCCCCATTGGCAAATCTTTCAGCCTATATTGTATTGAAAGATAATAATTGGCTTTGCCCCCTCATCAGGTTCGAACAGCTTTATTATGATTATGTTTGCTGGTACACTGTGATAGCATCTTTGCAGATTTAGAAACTGTTAAGGACCCAGAAAGCTGAATCCTTTTAAGTGAGGTTACTACTCCAAGGTTTCCTGGACCCCGTTTGCAGTGAACAGTACAAAGTACACTAACGTTCCACTTCTCCGCTCCAGAAAACTACCGTTGACCCAGATGTGCAGCATCTTGGGTGGTGGTCATAAGAAGTGAGCAGGGACTGAATGAAGTTAATGTTGGCACCAAGGAAAATGATCTTTATATTCACATGCTCACTGTGACTTGTGCACTGAAATATTTCACAAGGAGGCTAAACTTCAGAGGGAGCTGCAAGGTGTAGTGGAGAAATAGGAAGTCAGTGAGCCTGGGACCTAATCTTTACTAGCTGTGTGGCCCTAAACAAATTACCTAACCTCTCTGAGCCTCTAAGTCTTGACTTAGAACAATAGCAGAGGACTATGCCTATTGTTTGGTCTTGTGGATTAAATAAATAACATTTTGTACAGTGGTTCTTAAGTGTAGCTATATACCAATAACATGTGTTTATATGATTTCAAAATGAAGTTCATGCAAAATGTCCAGAGGGAACACAGTTTCAGGGAGATTTACCTATTCATTCCCTCCTTAATTTATTCACTCAACAAATATTTATTTAACCTGTTTTGTGTATCAGGCTCTGTGCTAGGTGTAAGAATTCCAGGAGGGGATAAAACACTCTCCTGCTCATGGGTCTTACAGTTGGTTGCAAACACAGACATTGTTCCATTAGTCCCACAAACAAATGAAATGTCGGCTGTGATGAGGTCTAGGAGAACACGTATGAGGAGTTGTGAAAGCTTATCTTCGGGCTGGAACCCTAGGAGGTGGCACTTGAGCAGAGGATTGAAGGAGGAGGAAAAGGTAGCTACTTGCTAAGATAGAAGGAAAAGCATTCAAGGCCAAGGGAACAGCAGGTACACGAGCCACAGGGCCCGAAGGTACCCCACCCGCGGACATGGGTACTGAAGAAGATGTCTCTGCCCAGGGCGGAGCACGTGGAACAGTGGTCAGAACAAAGGAAGCCCGCGGCAATTCCAGGAAGGCCCAAAGAGTAGGGTAAATTGTCATGTTTGGTCTGGGTGATAGGCTTGTGGACTGTTTGGGTTTTCTTCTTCACCATTTCTGTGCTTTAAAGCAAAAGACTGTTAAATAGCCGCAGGAGGTAAAGATGGAAACGAGAGGACACAGGGCAAGGTGCGTGGCCGATTGCAGGCAGAGCTTGAAGGATGAGCTGAGGGGAGGAGTCCCAGTCGCCGTAGCGCAGGCTGGGCGCGCGCCGGATCCTTCGCGAATACCCAGTGTGCGTCATGGGGCAGACGCGCGCGGCCTTTACAGGCGCTGTGATGGGCACATTACGTTTATCAAAAAGAGAAAGCAAAACAAATAGAAACAAAAACGGGTGGTGTAATGAAAATCACAGTGGGCTGGACCCAGGGCTTTTTCCATGTGGATCTCTAGTGTTTCCTAGAATTCAACAGTCCTCTCCAAAGAAATCATACCTGCTGGCAGGTACCGCTCTGCATCTCAGGGGACCCCACAGTTCCCTCCCGCTGCTGATTTCTTGCCCCAGCCTCCTGTCTCTGTAGCTGAGTGAGAGGATCCTCGAGGCCCGGAACTGCTCCAGTTCGGGGGATCTTGGTTCTAGAGCAGTCTTCAGCGGAAGCCTCGGGGACGCCGGCAGAGCGCATGGACAAGCTGCGCCGGTTGACCTGCCAGGAGACGGAGCGTCTGACCCCGACACTCAATTAGCAGAACAGACGGTGTATAACGTATGCTTGACACTGATATGATTTAACGTTAATAACTGGTTTTCAAATATTTATTACAATGGCTGTTTTAATAAATATTTCATGAACACCATTTTTTTTCAAAAACTCTCTGTTGCCAGCTTTGCTGCCTTAATTTGCCTTAATGAGGATTTTTTAAAATGCAGTGATAAATTGCTTTCCTGTTAGTGTACAGAAGGTGAAGAGGGCTCTTCTGGAATATCCGTCATCTGGGGCAGCGAACCCAGGAAAAGATGAAGAACCAGAAAAAAAAAAAAAAAATCCCCAAAGAAAGACGGACAGTTGTGCTACTCCTCAGAGGAGAGGACTGAATATAGACCGTCAACCCCTCGAGATGGGGCAAACTTTCCATGACAGAGACGGTCACAAAGCCCTTGAACAGGTGACTGAGGACTATGGGACCTCCCTAGGAAATCCTGGAAAACATCAAAGCAAAGGGAGAATCCACGTCTGGTCCTGGGCCTGCTGAGAGGGAGGAGGGGACTCAAAGCCATTCTGGGGCCTTGCAGCCTGACAAAGAAACGTTTCAGAGCTTGAGAGAAGCTTGAGAAATAGAAGAGGGTCCCACAGGCCGGAGAGTGTCCTCTGCCTTCCTTCCCTCTGCCCCACTGGAATCCGAGGGCCCCGTGAATCCTGGGCACAGAGCATCCCAGGACCACCTGCTTCTGTCTTCACCTGCCCAAAGTGCCCACCAATGGGATTCATTTTGCCTCCCTTCCTGAACCACTCCTCACAGAGCTGCTAAAAAGTGTATTCCTCAAAGAAAAATCAGGGTTGTTTTCTTTTCCTTTGGAATATTACTGAAATGAGGACACCTCTCATGATCTGTATGAGAAGTATAACCTCTTTACCCTGGAAAGCTTTTATTTATTTTTAATTTTTTAATTTATTTTTAAATTTATTTATTTGACAGACAGAGATCACAAGTAGGCAGAGAGGCAGGCAGAGAGAGAGGGGGAAGCAGCCCCCCGCTGAGCAGAGAGACCATTGTGGGGCTCGATCCCAGGACCCTGAGATCATGACCTGAGCTGAAGGCAGAGGCCTTAACCCACTGAGCCACCCAGGTGCTCCCTACCCTGAAAAGCTTTTAAAAAGATGCTGCATCCTGTCCCCCAGTTGGTGCTACATCCAGGAAAGAGAAACCATGGCACGCCAGCAGTGCCAGCAACAGCATTCAATGATGTTTGGAATTAGCTGCCTTTGCCCATCTAGGACCCTGGAACCCAGGCCCAGCTGCCTGATGACCCTGTTCCTGCCGCTGCCAGTGACTCCACACCACTCCCAAAGTCTCCCCTGACCACACTCCCTGCCATGCTTTGTGCAGATGACTGAGATCCTGCCTGAGTCACCTCTCCCTGAATCTGGCTGATTAGCCTTCCTGGCAGGACTTGAGCCCAGCCCCCCATACCCCACCCAGCCACTGAGATACATTATTACCCTGCCTTTGCTCAAGTTCATGTGCCCTTGTGACCTGGGAGACTGGTCCCATATGCTTGCCCAAGGGCAGAAGAGTGCACTTGCATGATAAGCAGCCCAATTAAAACCCCTCCATCCCCTACTTTCTATCTCTATTGGGAGCCACTTCTGGAACTGTGCTTGTCCCTTACAGCTGTGCCTCTCTGAGCCACCCCACAGCTGTTTCACTCCCCCAGACCCTGTCTTAGCCCAGTGTTCCAGTCTTCTGCATTTTATCACTGGCCCCTATAGTTTTCACTGATCTCAAACGTTAGTTTTGATTGTGTTCAGAGCAGTTGTTTCTTAATGATTATATTCTTCCTGTCATGGCCTCTCCTGGAGGGCCACTGTGAGGCATGGCTCCAAGAGACACTGTCCACACTGTATTCTATTGTAGTGGAAGCCCCTGGAATTTTGCAGCCCTGTTCTCCCACTTCCCTGATTCACCAACATTGTAAAGCAGTGGTTTCCATGGGCCCATTTAGGGAGAACCTAAGCCTAGAAAAAAGGAGACAATTAAGCACAGCTAGCATTTCGGATATCTACTGTGGGCCACACCACTCACTGCAGGTGCGAAGAAGAAAAAGATGCAGAGATCATAAGCACAGAACTACATATACTGTTGTTGAATTCTATGATGTATGTATGTGCAGAGGCTGTGAGTTGGGGCACCTAGCCAAGTCCATAAAAGTGCTAGGGGTGGTCTGCAGAGGGCACACATGGACTGAGCCTGGAAGTGGCTAAGGTTAGTCATGTGAAGAAAGTTGTGGGTGTGATTGGGGGTGGGGCACATCAGAGAAGGAGGATTGCATGAGCATGGGCACCTATTCCCTTGCCTCCAGTGATGAAGTCATTATCTACACACTTTAGTGTAGACAGAACATAAAATATGAGTCAGAAAATGCCAGGGGCAAGGCTGGAGTATTGGACAGTAACCATGTCATGGAGGAGCTCATTTGCTTTCTTAAGAAACTCCATCTTATCCTGTAGGTAATGGGAAACCATCAAAGAGCTTAAAAGAGGAACGATATGCCTAGATTCAGGTGTTAAATCATCACCTCCTCCAGTAGCTCTGGAAAGAGTAGTTTTGAGTAGGACAAAATAAGGCAAAAAACCCAATAGTCAATAACACAGTTTTATATAGACATAATAATAAAGACCTTGGCTAATAACAATATGGCTAATACCTATTGAGTGCTTATTATGTGCCAGACATCATTCATATTCAGTATTATGTATTCAGTGTTTGCAGTACCTCTATTTGGAAAGCGTTATTAAAATCTCTATTTTGCAGGAGAGAAAATAAAGTCCAGGAAGGTCAAGAGATTCTCCAGGGACTCACAGTCAAGGGAGTTGTAGAAAAGAGAGGGAAAAGATTCCAGAAAGATGTAGGGGGCCAGTTGAGACAGAATGCCAAACCATAGGATAAGGAGAGGGAAGGCTCAAGTTTATGTACCTTTCTGACCTGGGAGACTGGTCCCATATGCCTGCCCAAGGGCAGAAGCATACCCTTGAATGAGAAGTCAAGAGTGATGTCCATTTTCTAGTGTAAGTCACTAGGGAATGGGGCTATTAACAAATCTGATAATTAATTTAGAAAAAAAATTAAAATACAGCAGGAGAAAGATAATGAATTCAGTTTGGAAGCTGAGCATGAGGTGTACGTGGGACATCAAGGCAGCGATAACATCCAGGTAGATGATGGCAAGACAAAGCTTAGGAGAGGCTGAGGAAAACACTTGGGAGTCATCCACACAAAGATGGTAGCTTATCATGGTCAGAGAAGCCTATTTAAATGCTGAAAATACCCCTGTCTAAGTAAGTGTAATCTGGGAAACGATTCTGTTTCTCAGTTTTGAGAGTTGGTAAAAGGTGACTCTAAAAACACAAAAGCACCAGCCCGGCTTATTATAAATAGCCACAGTTTCCAGGATCTGGGGCTACCTCTCCAGCTGAACTAGACAGTGGCTGACCCCCTGACTTATTCCTCTGGAAGTCCTTTTACTGATCCTTTCTTGTTTGATAGCAAATGGAGGAGTGAATGTATCACACGGTCACATGAGTCAGTGCCAAAGGGGCTGGGCTCATGCTGAATGCCAGCCTGCCATATCATCAAGAACTATTGACTGGGCTTACACACACACACACACACACATACACACACACACACACAACACACACCAAAACAAAACAAAAAACACACTGGTGGAATTCTCTGGTGAAAGGATTGAGGCCTGTGTGCCTGCAGAGAAGATATTTCTGGCCCCCGTCTGGCTATGCCATCACAGCGCAGGACAGAGAATGTTTGCAAAGCAAGGACAACAGACAATGGGCTCTGATTAAAGTCTGTGTGCAGGAATCTGGCTGCAGCAGTGGTCTCTTCCGGTAATTTGAATGTGCTTCTTGGTCTAGAGGCAAAGCGTGATTGATACTTCTGATTCTCACAGATCCAGAAGAGGCAAAGTCAGCTGAGGCTTCCAGAGTTGAGGGCAGAAACGAGTAGTCATTGAGGTTTGGAGTAAGACTTGAACAGAGTCTTCCCAGACAACCATGGGCCCTCTAACTAAAACTCTGGGATGCGTGGACTAAAAGAAGTGGTGGACTAAGGAGAAAACCCAGATGAAAGCCAATGTTACTTACACAGGCTGGCAGAGGAAGGGAGGTCTGAAAGGAAGGCCTAGTCACCAGGAAAGGATGGACAAGGCCATCACAAGGGATGTGATGGTAGAGAGGAAGGAAGCAAGAATGCAGCCAGTGTGGCCAATGGGCTAGACAGGTAAGAGGGTACTTATCAGGGCAGGGAAGCCTGACTGCAGGGCAGTGAGGAAAGGCACATTGTGTGAGGAGGTAGAAAGGGATTATGGACCATTATGTTGGCATAATAAGGGTAGGAAAGAAATTCACCACTGCTGGGGGGAGTGATCAGGGACAATGATTTTACACAGTGGGGTCTATTAGCTACATAGAACTGCTACAACCAATTTTCAAAAAACAGGGTGGCTTCAAACAATAGATGTTTATTCTCTCACAGAGCTGGAGCCAGAAGTCCAAAATCAAGGCATCAACAGTATCACCCTCTCTCCAAAGGCTCCACAGGAAAATCTAATCCTTGCCTCTTCCAAACTCTAGGCACTGTTGGCATTCCTTGACTAGTGGCTACATCGCAGCAAGATTGCGATGGTTAATTTTATGTGTCAGCTAGACTGGGTCACAGGATGCCCAGATATTTAGACAAAGATTATTTCTGGGTGTGTCTATGAGGGTGTTTTTAGGTGGGATTAGCATTTGACTCAATAGACTGAGTAAACCAGTCCAATCTGTTGAGGACTTGAATAGAAGAAAAAGAGGAAGGGAGAATTTGCTTTCGGCCAGACTATATGAGCCAGAACATAGATCTTCTCCTGCTCTCAGACTGAGACTTAACTGTATTGACTTTCCTGGTCCTCAGGCCTTTGGACTCAGACTGGAGCCACACCACGGTTCCTCTTTGGTCTGTAGCTTACAGAGAGTAGATTGTGTGGGACTTCTCAGTGTCTCTAATTATGTGAGTCAATTCCTCAAATAAATCTCCCAGCTGTGTAAGACATTGACAGACACAGTCAATAATCTACGTATAACTTTTGACTCCCCCAAAACTTGACTCCTAATATGCTACTGTTGACCAGAAACCTTACTGATAACATAAATAGTTCATTAACACATATTTTGTATATTATTTGTATCACATACTCTATTCTTACAATAAAGTAAGCTAGAGAAAAGAATGTTAGTAAGAAAATCATAAGGAAGAGAAAATGCATCTACAGTATTGTAATATATTTACTTGAAAAATAATCCACATATAAATGGACTCACACAGTTCAAATCTATGTTGTTCAAGTGTCAGTGGTATGTATATATATGTTCTGTTTCTCAGAAAAACATTGACTAATCCAAACTTCTATCTCTGTTTTTGCCTTCTCTGTGTGTATTTGTCTCAAAACTTAGCCTGTCTCTCATATAAGGTCATTTATGATTAGACTTACTGGCTATCTTGATGATCCCAGGTAAGCCCCTCATTTCAAAATATTTAACTTAATCCCACCTTTTGCTGTTTAAAGTAATATTTACTCTTTGCCATACAGGGTCATATTCACAAATTCCAGGGATTAGGAAGGGAATATATCTTTGGGATGCCATTTTTTCAGCCTACCACAGAGGGAGTAGTATACTTTTAGGCAGTGGAGAAGAAATCAAAGGAAAAAAAATAGAGAAATGGGAAAAGATGGAGATGCAACGTTGGGAGTTTGGGGGGTAGGAAAAGAATAAATGAAACAAGATGGAATTGGGAGGGATACAAACCATAAGAGACTCTTAATTTCACAAAACAAACTGAGGGTTGCCGGTGGGGAGGGGGGTAGGGAGAGGGTGGTTGGGTTATGGACATTGGGGAGGGTATGTGCTATGGTGAGTGCTGTGAAGTGTGTAAACCTGGTGATTCACGGACCTGTATCCCTGGGGCTAATAATACATTATATGTTAATTAAAAAAATAATTGTTTTTTAAATGGGGAAAGATGAAATATTGGAGAAAAATTCTAAAAGACTTGGAAAGCATCAGGAGAAAGAACTGGCCCAAACCAAGTAAAAGGACTGATGAGCGGTGTTAAGGTCTGCGAGCGTGAATCTTTATTTTGACAGTAGTATATGCGTCATTTCCATCCACCTGTTGACCTAGGGTAGGAGCAGTCTTTGTGGATCATTAAGTCACAGCCAGCATTTTGTTAGCTCATGCGTTACCTGTGTCATGTTCTGTGATTCCCCCTAGCAAGGGCAAAGGAAGACGCAGTCAGAGTTGCCCAAATCAGCCCACTCCCAGCAGTGCGCCATCATGGACCAGTCGTATGACCCTTGCTAGCTGTCAGGCTGGTTATTTCAGAGGACACAGTCAAAAGGCAATGAAAGTAGATAGGCAGATTTCCAAGGGCAGTGGGCTAGTGGGGAGAAGTATTGCCAAGAGGAAAGAAGTGAGAGCAAGCATGAATCCTGGGTGGACTTGGGACAGCAAGTGTGGAGCGGGTCAGGAATGGAGAGGGAAGTGTCCAATGGCAGGGCAGCAGAAGCCCCCAGAGGGGTGCCCAGGGAGGGGGAGGTTGGTTTTGCCAAGAGGAGGACAGTGCTGGGGGAAGAGATCGCTCATGGCACCCCCAAACTGTTTCTTCACAATCCATAGACCGTTGTACCTGCAGGAGGCTGTTGAGTTTCCCCCATCGCCATGGCTCACCCTAATGGGATGTGTTCTTGGACAACTCACATCACCTCTTAGGCATCAATTTTTTTCATCAACAGAATGGGAATAAAAGAATCTACCTACTTCAGAGTGTTTTTATGAGGGTTAAGAGAGTCATGTGTGTAGGGCGTAGGGCACAGCCCCTGACACATCATGGCTCCTGACAGATGAGTGTTGAAACATTATTACTTATGTCTGGGACTTGGACCTCAATGCGATCCATATACACTAATCCATAGAGTCCCCTCCCCTCTCCGGCAACCACATTTTTCCCTATTTCTGCAAAACCTTCTCCTCCAGGTTGCTAGCCAGTGGACTTGCCCCTCACTCACGTCAGCCCTGGTAGGGGAATGCTGCTCCCCACCACTGAACCCAGAGCCTACACAGCATCCCATGACCCGGCAGGTTCCCATCTCTGACCTGTGGAGTCAAGAGGCTTTGCTTCTTTCTCTGATAGCAGCCTTTTCTCACCAGTTCCTCTGCAGCCCAGGTACCTATACAGCAATTTGTTCCAGACGCCGGGCCATTTGCGTAGTCCTGCTCAGCATGAAAAATATTTCCCCAATGCTTATCGACCTCTGGAAAAGCTGGTGTTTTCAAGCTTGCCAGCCAATCACTGACACTTAGCTGGAAACATGTGGGCCTTTAATCATCGTTGTCCAAACATGGGAAGAGCGGCAAGCAGCAGAGAGAGAATTCTCGCTGGCTAAACCCCGGGGAAGTGGTGAGTCTCTCACCCACCGGCTGTGGATGGAACCCCTCCCACCGCCCCCAAAGAGTCATTGTTCGTTTGTCTTTCTAGGAAATTTGTCTCCAGGAGTTTGAGGAGAATGTACCTTATGGATCCAGTGGGATTCTGAGCTGAAGCAGAATCAGTGGGATGGAAAAAGTGGTCCAAAAAGGAAGTTCAGTGAATCAGGCCCTTCCTGCCTCTGACAGAAGGACTATAGTCCTTGGACATAGGGAGCAGGGATAGCTGCTAAAATGTGGTAATTTAGTTCCTTGTTATTCCCTGTGTGCTCTGAGGGCCAGCAGCACCCAGCACATTTAAAAATGCAGACTCCCAGACCAACTGGATCAGAACCTGCATTGTAACAAGATTCCTGAGTGATCTCTGTGAAAATACACTTTCAGAAGCACTGATTTATGGGGCACCTAAAGATCCTATCCTCTTCCCCACCCCAAAATATCTCCTTTCATTAAGCTTTGCTGGAGATGCTGGCAAGGTATACATTCCTTACTTCTTAATTAAGACTGGAAATGTGTTTTGAAAGAAGTTGCATATAGAGTCATTATTGTAATGGGACCCCACTTCTGTAGGCCTCCGACTCCTTCCATGGACCTTCAATGCAAGATTAGGTCTGATTCTTGCTTAAATCTTGTTTCTCACTCAAAAGGCTTGTGCAGATACTCAATGCTGCAGCAGCACTTCCAAACAACGTTTATTACAGGCCCATATGTTTGTTTCCTTAATCACCAGTGATGTGAACCAGCCCAGAGGCACATGGAAACTGCTCCTAGTACTAGGAGAATATCATTAACATGTTAAAGATGTGTGCCTGCCTCTCGTGCTGCACAACGGATCTCCTGGCATGGCTGCTACCTTCCCAAAGACTACAATGCGGTCTATCATTTCTGTGTGCCAGAAATTAAAAATAATCTTAGATTCTCACGCAGCTCCCTCTGATGTACATCTTTCCTGCTGTGGCACTAGGACCTTGCTCGGTGTCCAGCACGGCATCAGCACTCAGGGTTTACAGGATGGCCAAACACTCCTTCCTTGCATCATGTGCCTGCCTTATGCCAGAGAGTGAACTAGGCACTGCCACTGGCTTTCTCTTTCCATTTTTCTAGGTGTCTTTTTACCTCTCCTGACAGGCATGTGTTCCACACAGCAATCCCACTGAGCAGGTAGTAATTCTCTCCCTTGCTGGTAGCACAGCTGGCAGGGAATAAAGCAGGTGCCTCGGCTCCAAAGCTCACACTGTTTCCACCATGTCACCTTGTCTCCAAGTGAGAGCGCTGGATGGACAGAGGATGGGTGAATTTGAGAGAGCATATTAGGATACCTTAGCAAGGTTCGCTCTTCCAGGGCCCCACCCCAAAATGCCTCTGAGGAGAAAACCCCAAACCAGCAATGAATGGGAGAACAGCAGCCACTGTAGTCGGTGACCTGAGCCATTCTTCCAGGGCCGAGTCACTTCCATCCAAAGACTGTCCTTTACACTCTTTAACTGACACCAACCTCCCTGGGCATGTGAGGAAACCAGCAGATTAGGATTCAGCATGGGTTCCTAAGCAAATGCCCAAATCCTGTGGGGGGAAATCAAGCTCTGGAAATGAAAACAAAAGTAAGGATCAAAAATCAGTTTCAGTAAGTATCAAGGTAAAAAAAAACTAGGATTTGCGGTGTCCCCCCACCATCAGCTTTTCTCCCCATGGCTTGAGAAGTCCAAAATGCCTCTTGGTGCATGATTAAAATTTCCCCTTTCGGTGGCTCCCTCCCTCTCTCCTTCATCTTTTTTGGTCTGAGCCGACACCAGAGACAATTAGGGACTGTATAATCGTTGCTGCTGGGGCTGTGCTTGCACATACATTCTCCTCAGAAGGGGCTGATTACCATATTAAGCATCTTTCACTTGACAAAAATCAGTGAGAATGTTTCCCTCCATTTTCCCCAGAATACAGACAAGAGAGTCAAGAGGGAGAGGCAGCCAGCCACCAATGAGGTCTAAATCATCAGAAACTTCTGTGTCTTTCATAACATTTCTTTCCTTTGATGTTAAAAATCTCTTTTTCTACTTGTGCTCTATTTATTTGTTTTTTATTTCTTCTTCTTCTTCTTCTTCTTCTTTTTTTTTTTTTTTTTTTAAGCTGCCATTCAGAGCAGCTGTCCTCTCTGTGAAGTCCTGAACCTTCCGTCAGAGATTGGAAAGGTCAGCCGGCTCTGGCCATCTGAATCATCCCGCAGCTGTGGCCTGAGGCAGACCCGCCCATCAACTCAGATCTAGCCAATTGGACCGGAGGATCTCACTGTGATTGACAGCTGGCTGGAGAACATCATGTTTCCTTCACCATTTTCCATAAACGACAAGGGAAAGAAAAGGAAACCCCAGAAGCCAACTTTGCAACCAGCACAGCAGTGCTTTCTGACTTGAAGGGCAAGGAAAACGGAGACTCAGATCAATTATCTAAATAATTCAAATCCCAAATATATTTCCCCTAGAAACACTCAAATAATTGAAGCAAAGAGGGCTTTGGGGTGACCTACATCAAGACCTCTCTTCATCTGCCTCACCAATTTGTCTACCTGACTCAGGCGGTGTCAGGAAGGCCAGAGGATATGGAGAGAATGGGAGTCATTTATTAAGTGCTTATCATGTTCATCATATCATCTAAGTACACACCACTAAAATCCAGGCCTCCGTGTGGCTCAGTCCTGGAGTAGTTTTATTCAAAGGATTATAGCCCAAAAATCGTAAATAAGTTTTAAAGGAATTGTAATTTTAGCTCTCTTAAACTACCTTAAGAGAATCTAATTCATAATACAGGACAATATGTCCTAGTAACGAATAAGCACACCAACACTGTGACCTCAAGTCCAGTTTCCCAATGCCCCACAGCCACAGGGAGCTCTTTCTAAGTGCCCCCACACCCTCTCAGCAGCTCCAAAATACCTGCCATGAGGCCCCGGTCTTTTATTTCTTCTCCCTTAACTCCCAGCTCTCTAGACATGTCTCTATTCATTCACTGGATTCTATATCACAAACCTGCAAAACTAGCTGTCAAAGACTGAATTCTCATTAGGAGGGAGGAGAAAGGAAATCTCTGCAGGCTGCTGCAAAGACAAAATGTTCTTTGGTGGGCTGGGGCCAGTGGGACAGGGAACAGGAAAGGCTGGCATGCTCATACACTAATGAAATTTGTACCTACCTCACAAGCTCTGTGACAACTTTCAGAAGACTATATTCTCTCTACTCCATGATGGACAATCTGAACCCAAGGAGAGTTCTCAAAGGTCACAGACCTAACAAGTGACAAAATTAGAACCCAGGTATACAGGACAACAAAGCCCACCATTTTTTTTTCCACCAAGCCACGAGTATCCAGTGGAAGAGATGATAATAAGAATAATAAGATTGCTATGATCAATTTCTCATCATCATTTTGGTGAAGCAGGTATAGGGGTGGGAGCGGTAAGCCAAAGGACACTGCAAGTGACTCCACCTTGGCTTGTGACACAATTGATCTTTCAGCCCTTAGGTAACACTAGCTCATGGCTCTTTCTGATTATATTTGGGTGTGGTCAGCTTTCCATAATAAATGTAATTTCATTCATATCACAAATATTACATTCTTGCCATGTTAGGGATTATGTGAGAGATGGAGGGCAAATAGTAAGACAACAGGATCCTTGCTTGAGAGAGTTGGAGTTGAGTTGGAGATGCAGGCATATAAAACAATACGGACCATGAAGTGCGGTAAGGGAAGCCAGAAACATCCAGCAGAGCCCGAATTGATTAGGACAGATTTCACCAAAGGCATTTGAACTAGTCTTGGGGAATTGTGTTCTACTGCCCTTTTTGGTGGTTTCTCTTAGCTTTCAGGGTAATCTTCAATTACTTAATTTTCATGGTTAACCCTTGTGTTCTACTCAATCCCTGAAGAAATTGTTACAGTGACGGGACCCCAAAGTCACACCCTCCCAATATGAGTCACATAGAAAAGTCATATTTTCTTGGCCTCTCCACAGTTCAATTCTATTATCATTGGCATGACTCAATAAGTGTTTTTTGAGCATGTAATTGTAAGCAAATAAAGACATAGCCTCTGGCTTTGTGGAGCTTCAAGCCCATTGAGGAGATACATATTCTTCAAATATTTGTAAAGTTTATGTGACATTTCATATATATAAGTATAAAATTTGGACTATGCCCTCAGCAGACAGAAGAGAGGGATCTAATCAGGGGTGAGAGTGGGGACGGGATTGTCAGAGATTTCTCAAATAATCTATACTTGGGCCAATATCTGAGGGCCAGAAAGGAAGAGAGAGGATCATCTCTTGCAGAGGAAACAAAGAGGCTATGGTGGGAGGGAGCAGAGGAAAAGCAGTAACTGAAAGAACAGCAATGTGCTCAGGGTGGAATGCACATGGGAAAGCGCAGGGGGAGATGAAGCCAGAGACAAAGGTGGGGCCAAACCCTGCAGGGCTGTGGGCATGTGAAATATATTGGTCTTGATCCCATGAGCAAAGTGAAGCCATTTTTGCCATGACAGACATGACCAGGTCTGCATTTTAAAAAGGCCACTTGTTCTTCTCCTTGGAGAATACGCTGCAGAGTGGCAATAGGGAATGTGTGAGGCAGATAAGGACAACATGCAGTGGGCCACGGGACCTAGAAAGGGTGGAAAATATGATCGCCTTGGAGCGCAAAAGTGGGGCTCTGGTTCTGAGATCTTTGCCTCACTGGTCAAGGCAGCCTGACTAATGGATTGTCTTTGTTTGGGTTTCCCCATCTACAACACTGGGGAAGACACTTCTTTACCTCTTTCTAGGGTGCTCCTGACGATCAAATTAAGTGATGAGAATGAATATACACAATGTACCACAATAGGATATTGATAGCAAAGAAACAATTAAAATAGGCATAATGGGTACCTATTGCTCATGTGAGCCTAGCCCAAAGAAACAAAGCCTGGAGAAAATTATGTAGTTTTTTAAAATTAACACGTATTCTAGGAGGTATCTGCAAGAAAGAGCAAGAAAAGAGAGAAACATACAAGGAGAGAGGAAAGGGGAAAAAGCTAAATTTTCATTTAGCTCTTTAAGCCAGAGCGTGGGGAAAAGGAAGACTAACGTGTGAATACAGAAAAAACAGAAAAAAGTGCATTCCCCTTGTCAGGATGTTAGTTCTGCCTCCTGCTCTACCAGCTCGTGGATCCATTTATGAGTTAGGACCTTTTTGAATAAGTCCCAATGCTATTTATATTTGCTTTTAAAAGGGTTACCTCAATTTTCTGCTTCCCCCATGTGAACCTTTGCATATTTACCCAATTGATAACATTCTCCTGACCAAAACACAAGCCAAGGAAAGAAAGGCTCACTCTGAATTTTCAGAATGCTGATTCCAGAAAGAAGAGAAATGATTTCTTAGTTTGCCCCTATTCTGCAATTGTACAGCAACTTCTTGGCTTTTAAAATGATGAGTAAGTAAACCCTATTATTCATCTTAATAAAAAAAAAAAAAAAAACTCTACCGAAACCCTTTTCAGGCTTATGACAAATGGAGTGTCTTGAATTAACAAAGTAGTTGGAATGCAGAGCAAAAATTCCCCACAAATTTCCCAAAATGTGTTCTCAGATCACTTCTCCTGAAAGTTCTCTTTGGAGAGCTGTTCACCGGCTGTCCCCCACCTTCTTTTCCCATTAGCCCCCTCCCATGGATGGCTTTGTTCCTAGAACTTTCATTCCGTACAGTGTCAAATGCTTCTGAGAGCTTGGAGAGGTGTGCTTCAGGCTCCCAACGCCAAGCCTGGCCGTGCCAGCTGTACAGAAATCCAGGGCGATGGGGTGAATGCCACCTGCTTGTTGGATTCCTTTCCCTCTCCCCCTCCATGCCCACTTCACCCAAGCTATGGCAATCTCTCTCAAAGAGTGACCCAATCACCTTGAAGCAGAAATACATCAGTGTGTGAGTTCTGCAACAATGGGATTGAAATTAACCTGAAATTAGCCCGGCAGATAATTATCTTAATAAGAAATTTCTTTGAAAACACAGATTCTACAAACTACCTCTTGATCTCCAAACTTGAACCAAGCAAACAGCTCCATCTCAAAATATGATCTTAGAGTGAAATTAATATTGATTATGAGGGATAAAAAGTGCTGCATGGAAGATAGTAAAAATTATTTCAGATTAGAGGTTGGGGAAATAAGAGGGGAATAAAAATGAAATATTAGCAAAGCACCATAAAATGACAATAAAGTCCAGTGTTGTTAAATCACTCAGTTAATTAATAGAAGATTCTGGAGGAATCTATTCAGTTACTGCTGAATTGTGTGACTTGTTTTTCGTTGTTGTTGTTGTTGTTGTTGTTGTTTTTAAATATTCAACACACTTGAAAATTCTGGAGGTCTTTGGACAGAGGGACCTGAGGGCAGAAGCCTAAAAACTATAATATAGGATTAATTACATCAAGTTTATGAATTCACTCACTTATCCATCAAACATGTATTTTGTAGGAACCCATCATGGGCAACTGAGAGCTGGATGCTATACAAACGGCAGATCCACTGTCCTCAAGGTGCTTACAGACTAGTGGAAGGAGTCATGATTAAATCACCAGAAGGTTACAGTGGGGACCAGAGAAGGAGAGAAGGGTGAGTTCCACCTAGAGGAATGAGGAAAACCCAACCACCCCATAGACCCAGCTTCCTGATGGTGCTACAAGTGGGTTATTCTGTGTGTATTTCAGATTTTCTCTGCTGATGGAAATATGACTGAGACCTGTTCCCTTGTGGGAAGTAAGACCAACACAGAAAAATGATACAATTCCTTTGACAATCTCCCAGAAAGAACAGATACAGGACTCCAGACTATAGAAAGCAGGCCTTGGAGAGGAAAGAACTGCTTTTATGTCTTTCTCTGGTCTTGGATCTCTGGAGCCTTTGCTTCTAGTGGTAGAGGTCTAGGTGTGTACTCCCAGAGAATGGGTGCTGAACTGATGTCTAGAAAAAGGGACTTGTCTAGGAGCAAAGGGAGGAATTACTCCATACTTGCCATTGACTATTTATGGAGAAGACTCAACCTGAGAGATCAACCCATAGGACTGCAAGTTTCCTCAGTTACCTCTTACTCTCTGTCTACCATTAAAAGGCTATATATCAGAGTAGTTAAAAAGAAGGGTTGGAGAGGCAGATTGCTTTCATTCATATCTCGACTCCACCACAAACTTTATGGGTAATCTTGGAAAAATTATTTATGCTGCCTCCCTTCATTGTCTTTAAAATGGGAATAATCACAGGATTTACCTAATGGAGTTGCTATGAAGATCAAATAAGTTATTGCATGTAATGCACTTACAATCATTCTCTGTAGGGGTCATTCAGTAATTATGTGCTATAAAACATTTGTCATTAAAAAAACTACTTAATTTTAGTTCCATGTCATTGAAGCTACTGACTGTTTGTAAAATTTTGAAATAATTAATTGGGGGCGCCTGGGTGGCTCAGCGGGTTAAAGCCTCTGCCTTCGGCTCAGGTCATGATCCCAGGGTCCTGGGATCGAGCCCCGCATCGGGCTCTCTGCTCAGCAGGGAGCCTGCTTCCTCCTCTCTCTCTGCCTGCCTCTCTGCCTGTTTGTGATCTATGTCTGTCAAATAAATAAATAAAATCTTTAAAAAAAATAATAAAAAAAATAATTAATTGGAACACTAGGCCTTACCACAGGGGTTATAAAGGGTAAGGTTTTAGAGTAAAAATGTCCCTATCTTGTTGAATTGGCCAAGAGAGTAGATGTCAGAAAGAAACTTACAAAAAGGAGTTTCTAAAAGAAGAATATGAATCCTGAGCATGAGGAATCCTTCCCTCCCATGAGACTCTCCTTTCTAAGATAGTCTTAAAGGGTCTGGCTTTTATTTTTATTATGGAATTTCATGCAAATACTCCAAAAGAAAATTGAAAGTCATGTCATTTGCACAAATGACTTCTGATTGGAATTCTGATTGGAATGAATTACATGTTTCTATTCTTCCTAGATAATTTCCATGGAGAGTCCTGTTTATATTAGTCAGAACCTTGGTTTTTAGGTCATTTCATTGAGCCAAGTCCATATGCCCAAGTCAAGCAAGGATCAATGTCAGGCAAAGGGGGTACACACAGAAACACACACACACACACACACACACACACACACACACACACACATACCCTATGCTCCCACTCCCCCCAAGTACCATGCATTAAAAATGTAAGAAAGGGTTATTGAGGAAATACCTACAGTGAGACTTGGCAGAGCACATGCAACCTTCATCCTTACCCACAAGGAACTATGGCTAGGTCAGATATGGCTGCATACACCATGGAAAAGAGCCTCTGAAAGACTCTATCACTTTGTACAAACTCCTACTACATTACACATTTATAGGAGAGGTGAGAAGGAGGCAGGCAATCTCTAGTCAACAATTCACCAGTGGAAACTCCCTTTCCAAGGTATGGCATTATTGGAAAAAGGGATAGACTCTGGAATTCAGCCACTGGTATCCCCCTATTCCATTGAGCTTACTCAGAACTGCCTAGTTGGCATCCTGCTGAGCTGTTGAAATTGGGAGGGAATGAATCTCCAAGGCCCAGAAGACTTGATCACCACAGGCCCCATGGGTTCTCTCTGTTATATATTTAAGGCTTTCCCTAAGCCAACACATCCACTTTCATTATCTTAATTGCCACCCGTAAGTGAATATCTCCTAAATCAAATCTCCAACCTTGACTTTTTACTGAGCTTCAGATGGATATTTTTTCTTGCTTTTCTCACAATATTATCTCACACTCAACTTATCTAAAAATGGGTGACACTCTTTCCCCAAACCTTCTCCTTTGCCTAAATTTTCTTGTCATAATTGATTGTTCCACCATCATTAGCTTTGATTGAAAGCATCCAAACCTGAAACCTGACAGTCATCTTTGTCTCTTCCCTCTGACTTTTCATATTAAATTATCGCTGCGATGGTTAATATTATGTGACTGGGCTAAGGGATGCCCAGATAGCAGGTATATTCCTGGGTGTGTATGTGAGGGTGTCTCTGAAAAAAATTATCATTTGAATCCAAAGACTGAGTAGCTTGCCCTCATACATGTGTGCCGTTATCATGCATTTTTGTTGAGGTCCAAATAGAACAGAAGAGGCACAGGAAGGGTTAATTTGCTAGGGCTGAGCCATCCATCTACTCCTGCCCTCAGACATAGACATCTGTGGTCCCATTCTCAGGCTTTTAGACTCAGAACAGGACTTATATCCTTGGCCCCAGACTCTCAGGCCTTCAGACTTGGACTAAATTACACCACCAGCTTTCCCAGGCCTCCAGCTTGCAGAGTATAGATCATGGCACTTCCTGGCCTCCATAATCCCATAAGCCAATTTACATAATAAATCTCCTCTTTATATCTATATACTGTATATCCTTTGGTTCTGTTCCTCTGGAGAATCCTAACTAATACAATCACTAAATCAGACCCATTGTAATTTCTATTTTTTGGTTTTGTTTTGTTTTTTAATGCTTCTCACCTGCTCCATGCCTGTAGCCAAGGCCTTAGCTCAGATAGTCATCATCCCTTGCCTGCATCATCCCATGTCTCTTAATTGGTCCTCCTATCTCAAACTTCCTGTCATCATTAACCACCTGAACTCCAAATCTCAGCATGTCACTTTGTTCTCCAATTTAAAATTTAAAATTCATTTAAAGGCCCTCATTGCCCAAATTCTTCAAAATGACCTACAAGGATTTTCATCAATCTATATCTGTGATTCCTCTTCCTTTACTATGTCATACCTTCAACATATTGGAAACAGTATGGTGTTTCTTGCTCTTGGGCTTTTAGCATAGTATTCTCTTTCCAGGACTATCTTATTTTATTTATTTATTTTTTAAGTTTCTTTATTTAATTAAATAATCTCTACACCCATATTGGGGCTCAACTCATGAGCCCAAGATTAAGAGTCACAGGCTCTTCTGACTGAGCCAGCCAGGCACCTCTCTTTCCAGGACTATTTGAGAGTTAACTCACTATCACCACTAATCCTTTGCCTCACTAGTGCCAACTCATCCTTTATTTTTTAAAGATTTATTTATTTATTTACTAAGAGAGAGAGCATGAGCACAAGTTGGAGGAGCAGAGGGAGAAAGAGAATTTCAAGCAGACGCTATGCTGAGTGTGGAGACTGATGTGGGGCTTGAACTCTGGACCCCGAGGTCACAGCTAGAGCTGAAACCAAGAGTTGAATGTTTTGTTCTGTTTTGTTTTAAAGATTTTATTTATTTGAGAGAGAGAGAAAGCATGTGAGAGAGAGGAGGAGAGAGCACGAATAGGGGGAGGGGCAGAGGGAAAAGCAGCCTCCCCAGGGAACCTAAGTCGAGGCTCTATCTCAGGACCCTAAGATCATGACCTGAGTCGAGAGCAGATGCTTAACTGACTGCCCCACCCAGGCACCCCTAACTCATCCTTTAGATTTTGGTGACAGAATATGGTGATCATTTATCAAGAAGATGACAAAGTATCTAGTGAAGGGTCTCTCCGTGCCAAAAGAGGATCTAGAAAATATGAAAATCTCCTCCAGGTATTGCCAAACCCTAACTGACCCTATTCCCTGAGTGCCTAGTTTTACCACTGACACCACCCATATCAGGGGCAACTCTCAGTTCGACAGTCATCAGTACACTCATTACAATGTTCCTCTTTCTTTTAACCAAGGACTCCACTTTCTTATCCAAGAAACATTCCACCTCCGTGAATGACCCCACTTGGTCATCTTTGCCTGAGAGCCCCATTTGTTTTCCAGTTTTGATAGAAATTCATCTTCACTTTGCAACTTCAATTGCTCATCCTGTGCTTTTCTTCCTATGATAATAGATAGGAAGAACTAATGGCTTTGAAGAACCTTTCAGTGTTACTCTGTCACCAAACTGATTGCTTATAAGTTCAACTGGGCCTTCACAGAACAGGAGTACTAAGTTGTATACATGTCTTCTTTTCCATGTCTCCACCACTGGGCCAACCACTGACAAACTCTTCCTAGAAATGAGAAGTCTCACAGGCTTCAGAAGGCCAAACAAATATATTGCATTTAAGTCAAAAAGAGGGACACCTGGGGTGTACAGTCAGTTAAGCATCTGCCTTTGACTCAGGCCATGATATCAGGGTCCTGGTGTCCAGCCCCAAGTCAGGCTCTCTGCTCAGTGGGAAGCCTGCTTCCCCTTCTCCCTCTGCCCCTTCCCCCAACTCATGCTCGCTCTCTCTCTCTCAAATAAATAAAATCTTTAAAAATTTTTAAAAATATAATTTCCCATGCAAATAAAGGACAGATCTGTCTTTGTAATAAATTCTTATTCAACATTCTAAAGATAAAGTCAGCTCCATTCCCATCAGCAAGTACCTCTATACCCTCAAAATCCAACTTTGTTTCATCCATTAGTTTCATCTACCCCTCACTTCCAAATTCAAGCATTTGAGAATCTTCCCTGTATGTGCATGTTCTGTGTGAACAATTGGCTTTCACTACCAGCATCCCACTCTGCCTGGCAGATGACCTGCCTGTTGGAGGATGTATAAAGGTCCAGTCTCAAGAGAAATAAATCATATTCTACCTCACAGATCCCTAGGATTTTGTTTTTTTGCTGTGAACCCCCACTGCTCCCCTCCCAGACTCATCTACTGCCCTGTTTTATGGCCTTCAATGACCCTCCACTTCGCACGGTATAAAGCTCAATGTTAGGCTTCAGACCCGGTGTGACAGGCCATTTCAGATCTGGTTCCTATCTATCCACCTAGCTTCATTCACCTCAGGTAGAGACCAAAGGGCGCTTAGGCTAGAGTGTACCTCAAAGACATGTCAGCACAACCAGTTATTTGAGGAACATATTAGGGGGAAGTATAGTTTTCCTTATAACTCAGCTCATAGTAACACAGAACTTGTGGAAAATAAGCTACTTTAGCAAGGCATATTTATACCAGCACAGGTATTTTGAGCTATAGGCAAGGTGGAAAATATGCAAGAGGGATGTGGATTATATCAGAACCCCAAGGGTTAAACCACAGTAAGGATTTTCATCCATTCCTTACCGAAAGGAAACCAAGAATCTGTACTTCCTTTGCTCTGTGTTCCAATGTAAAATGAACTGCAGATAGTTCTCATTACACATTGTGACTTCTGTCACACTTAACTCCTTTAGTCACTTCCACAAAGCTCTATGGTGAAGAATCTCTCCGGCCATTGTTATATATTACTGCCAGGTCCATGAGGTCAGATCCCTCCGGATGATTGTAGTCAAGATTTTGCACACCACCACAACAGGACCAGATGTGTCCTTCACTTCCATGCAGAATGTTGTCCTAATGGCATTTAGTCTTCTCCGGTGATCCCCCATTGAAATGGCATTGGGTTGCAAGTCTCTTTCAATAACACTTCTCTCTCTCTAGAGATAAGTGCCAAGACTGCATGGACCCCAGGTTGCTGATACCCCATATCCTGCCTTCAAGACTCTTTTCCTGACCTCAGTCTAATCACAATGCTCAACCTGTCCCATTCTCCATACCCACATGGATTCAACTGTCATGCAGTCAGGATCTCACTGTCAGGATAGGGCATTCCTACGAGGCTCTTTTTTCCCCATGGTCACCTGACCAGATTAATTTATGATAAGCGGGTCCAACTTTCCAGGCTGGCCTTCATTTGAACTTTATCCTCCCTGTTTCACCAAACCCACATTAAGAGATGGGGCACTCCTTGGCCAGAGTCTGCAGTTCCACTGGCTTGAACTCTTCTCCATGGCCTTCCTCAGTTTGGCTGAGGCATGTGTTTCATGTAGGACAGTTATGGGAAATGGAGCTATAAAAGCAGATTGGGGTCAGTCTGGGGAGGATTCGGAGAGAGAGAGGAGCATCCTTCCTCTGCTTTGAAGCCCTCTTCAGCAGCACAGCACTGCCACACACAACTCCAGATATCATTTACTGGATAGGGAGCAACTCCATTAAACTTCAAAGCATCACTTGAGAGAGGATTATTTTCTTACCAAGGTGACTGGAGGTATTTTGGTTCTAAGACTTTATGATCACATTGTCTCAGAGGCAGCTTGACAACGTCTTATGTCTCTGACACTGGAGGGATTTATTCACTTGAAGCAAGGCATTAAATCCTTGGCGGGCACTGTATGTAAAATCTGGCTTTATAAATAAACACTACTTTGCCCTTCTGCTTTCCTTTCTTCTAAGAATCTGCAAGCCTCCAACATCTCATAATGAAATAAGCCTTATGCTCCCACCTTAATGGAAGGTAGATGTTATCCTTGCTGGGTTGTAGAGGCTCCCTCCTCTATGGGACCAGCATGATAATATTCAAACTTCTTTCCTTCCAGAGTCATGAGCAAGTTTGAGTGGCTAATAGGTAGAATTATTCCACTTGGAGATCTTGAGGAAGAAGTGAAGATCCTTTGTCCTAAGTACCATCATTGTGCCTTACTGCCTCATCCTTCCCCCCAAAACTTCTTTCTGCTTCATAATTCAGCATAAATGTATGTATCCAGTTAAAAACAAAACAAAACACACTGGGTAAAAAGACACCCTAGCCTGGTTATTCCTCCAGACAGGATCAGCTCTGCTTGAATCCTGTTGGTGATGGGACACTCACTACTCCCACAAGGCTACCAGTTCCACAGGAGATAGTTTTCTTCCTCACACGAAGCTAAAATCCCTTTCCTTATAATTGTTGCCTTTGGGTCCCAACCATGACCCTCTGGATTATCTCTGAGGAAGTGTTATTCTTTCTCCATATGACAGCACCTCAAATATTTGAAGGCAACTATCATAGCTACTTTTCATTATTTTCTTCTCCCACATGAGCTAGGGGCAGACCTTGACAAGCAGGAAAAATTGCTCACAGTGACTTGTAATATTTCCATTTCTTAAGGAAGAAATAAACATGGAGCAATTTGTCACCCACTTACTGTCCCATTTTTTCAGGTAGAATAAATGCTATTTTCAGCATTGGAATCTACCTCAGTTAACTCTTTGGTCTCAAAAAGCCACTGAATTTTGTTGTGCTCTGAAGCTTCCACTGACCCCACTCCTGGAAAAGGTTGGTTACTCTCTCCTCTGTGCTCCCAAGATACTCTATTTAAATTATTGCATTGTTTTGTTTCAGTTCATTTATACCCATGCCTGCCTCTCAAGACTTAAAAGTCACAAGCACAACCCATATTTTAGTCATGGTGGTATCCCCAATGCCTAGCAGAGTGCCTAGAACTTGGTAGCAACAAAACAAATGTTTGCTGCTGAATGAATGCTGTCTATACATCATCATAAAGAGGGTTGTCAAGATTTCTTCAATGCCTTAAACTACTGGGAATCTGTTACTTTACAAAGTTGGTTTATTATTTCTCCTGTCAGTTTCAGGTTCCAAAAATATGGAGCACGTGTACAAATGTGGAAGCAACTTTGTATATATATACCCCATAAAGAAGATCTATGCCAGTACTCTGCTGTATTTATCTGGCGACTAGCATCAGTGGTGACACATAAAACTATACAGTTAAAAGACACTAAAGTACAGCTTAGATGAAAACAGATGAAAAAGATAGAAACTGCTCAAAAGGCTGCTGAGAAGAAAAATATCTTTAGGCCCATTCTTTAAAGCATTTACATAAATAATCCTGACTAGTTATGCACTTGTGTGTGTGTGTGTGAGTGTGCGTGCGATGGGAGAGGGACTTGTATGCTTAATTTAAAGTTAACATTAGCTATAGTGCCCACTTTCCTCTCCCACTTCTTCGGTGTTTTAGGAGATTGTCAGGCTGCCTTCAAATATCCTTTCTACCACTTGTGAGGGTACTGGTAGGAAGGGGACTGTTAGTAGTCGGGTGACCCTAAGATAGCACAAATGGATGAGCAAATCTGAGAGCCCCTGGGCAGGGGTGATAAAGATACCTGCTCTGTTCAGTTTCCTATCAGCTTAGAGTGAGAAATAATGGCTTATGCTAGGGAAACAATCAGTTAAGAACTCATCCTAACCAGCCAAATTTGATGTAAGAAAACCGTTGTGCGTGTTTGATGAATGTTTCTCTCAAATTCCATTATTTTGTACTTTTTATTGAAGTATAACTAACAGTTTTATATTAGTTTCAGGTGCACAATATAATGATTCAATAATCTATACATTACTCAGTGAACATCACAATAAATGTACTCTTAATCCCCTTTATCCATTTCATCCATCCTCCCACTCACCTCCCCTCTGGCAACCACCAATTTGTTCTCTGTATTTAAGAGTCTGGTTTTTCATTTGTTTTTTTTTTTTTTTCCTTGTTTTGTTTCTTAAATTCCACACATGACTGACATCACGTATTATTTGTCTTTCTCTGTCTGACTTATTTCATGTACAATTATACTTTCTTGGTCCATCCATATTGTTGCAAATGGCAAGATCTTATTCTTTTTTTGCCTGTGTAATATTATATACACACACACACACATTATATATGTATGTACATATATACACACATACATTTTATATATGTGTGTGTGTATATATGTACATATATATGTATGTGTATATATGTATATGTGATATGATAAGTGGTATACCACATCTTCTTTATCCATTCATTTACGAGTAGACACTTGCATTACTTTCTTTTCTTGATTATTATAACTAATACTGCAATAAACATAGAGGTTTATCTATCTTTTCAAATTACTATTTCCCTTTTCTCTGGGTATATACCCAAGTGGCATTACTGGATCATATGATAATTCCATTTTTTAAAATTTTTTGAGAAAACTCATACTGTTTTCCAGAGTGGCTGCACTAATTTGTATTCCCACCCACAGTGCACAAGGGATCTTTTTCTCCGTATCATTGCCAATACTTTCTTGTCTTTTTGATAGTAGCCATTGTAACAGGTATAAGGTAATACCTCTCGTGGTTTTGATTTGCATTTCCCTGATGATTAGTGATGTTTAGCATCTTTCCATGTGTCTGTCATCATTTGTATGTCTTCTTTGAGAAAGTGCCCATTCAGGTCCTCTGACCATTTTAATCGGATTATTTGGGGTGTTTGGGGTCTTGAATTGTGTAAGTCCTTTATATATTGTGATTATGAACCTCCTTATCAGAGATATCATTCACAAGTACCATCTCCCATTCAGTTGGTTGCCTTGTTGGTTTGTTGATCATTTCAAATTCCACTTTAAATGTTCATTAGATTTAAGAGAGTAAAAGAGCAACCCTAGCCCCAGCCCTTTAAGACAATTGGCAGCAGTGTTTTGTGGAAGAATCTGAAAGATGATTTCTAGTACTATATGCAAATAAAATAACAATATTAATAATTAATAATGATTTATTCTGCCAGTTGAGAGGAGGGCCTTCATAGAAAGATTAGAAGACTGGTTGCTCTGTTATAACTTTAACCTAACTGGACAGAAATGGCCAGGGCATGTCACAGTGGACCCGTCCCCACATTTACTTCCTATGTAATTTTAGACTCTAGACAGGCACAGGGAACAGTAGTGAGCTTAAAGTAAGCTGAGCTGTTGAGAGGTATTTGAAGGAGGGTAGCTCCTTTTGAGCAAAGGAGATAACTGGATGCAAGGAAGAGGTAACAGGGAACAGGAAACATCCTATACAGATTAGGGCAGGCAAGTAAGTACATAGTCCAAGAGGCGGCCCTAAATTTTCTGAAATCCTGAAGTCTCTCAAAGTTTTGACTGTCAAAACTACAAAACCAAGGTGTCAGCAAGTCCTAGCTTTCCTGGAAAGCTCTAGGGAAGAATAAATCTTTTCCTCTTTGAGCATCTGGGAGCTCTTGATGTCCTTGGCTTGTGACCACATGACTCCAACTTCTTCCTCAGACTTCACATGGTTCCCCCTCCATGTCAGTTGCCTTCTCCTCTTCTTCTCTCACAAGGCCACTTGCCTGTGGATTTAGGACCCACTCAGAAATCCGTATGACCTCATCTCAAAATCTTCAACTTAATTAAACCTAAAAGGCGTTTTTCCAAATAAGGTCACATTCACAGGTTCTGGGGATTAAGACATGGACATATCTTTTTGGGGGAGTCACCATTCAACCCACTACAGGTATTGATTAAGCAATGATTGTTACATTTAAGTTAAATAGTAAATTTAGTTAAGAAGATAATTTTTAAAAAAAAAATTGTATTCCCAATAGCATTACACAGTCTGTCAATCAATTCCAATGAAAAAAAATTATTTAATAGAAATATATTTTCAGAGGGCCATAAGATTGGCCATCACACACATCTTGAGATGTGTGTGTGTGTGCATGTATGTGTGTGTGAATGTGAGTGTACAAATGTGTGTGTGAACATCTGTATGTATGTGAATGTATGTGAGTGTGTGTGTTTGGCACAAAACAGGTAAATTTAAACTTTAAAATGCAGGATGCTGCTTTTATTGGTGCCTACAATAGGGTTGTTCTTTTAAATGTTATTTATTAGATCAGAGTCCTAGGATGCTATCAGTTTTAGTGCAAGTAACCAAAGGTTGAATTCAGAGTGATGGAATGAAAACTCTTTAGAGTTGGAGTGGAAGTACCTGGTTTGAATCTTTTCATGACTGTTGACCTTCAAGCAGATATCTAACTATGTAACTGCCTCATATAGTTAGTTTCCCTCTCTGTAAAATCAGGGGAAATCCTCTTTATCTTCTTAACTTTCACCATGAATACCCAGCCCTTTGATTTCCTGATCTGTTCTCCAGACCTGGCTAGAGCAGGGGAGCACAGCGTGCAACCAGAGACATGGGCCAGGAAACTGTTAGGGCAAACTTTCCCTTCAAATCTCTTTGGTTCAATTCACAGAGACCAAGCTTGCTTATATAAAAGAGTTTTACTCTAATATTATATAGGTGGGCTGAGACTGGAACTAAATGCCAGTCAGAATCCAGGAAGCTCCGGGAACCAGCCCTCAGGGGCCCATCTCTCACCCACCGCACCCCACCCCTCACCTCTATCATGAGGATCAACTTCTGCCTCTGTATCAGTTCCAGTCGCATGCCCCTGAGCACCCTCCTGTGCTCACCTGTGGCTTCACTTCCTAATAACTTTAGGCAGCATAGGCTTCGGCTGTCCTGTTGAATCCAAATCTACCTTGTGTACCCTTTCAGCTTCTGCTCCCATGGCTAACACCTTCAATCTCCAAGTTGCCTAGAAATTACTCAATATTTCCTTCTGAACTAGTGCATAAGTTATGAGGAATATGGCTGTGCTGCCCTGGAGCAAAGGCAATATCATCAGTGGATAGAAGGTGTGGCCATGTGGGGCAAGGCACAGCTACTGTTCTCAGAAGGGATTATATGTGGGTTAACTTCACGTAAAAGGTGGTTGAGGCAGACAGCTACAGGATTGTCTGTCACACCCTGCCCTCCTCTGAGAACTATTTTCCCCTAATTCCCTTAATTCTTACAGTTCCACGTGAGCGACTGTGTTTTTATCTGACTCCACCTTCTAACCACAGTTGATTTGAGCAGGATACTACATCTCTGGGTAGTGCTGGGCCAACCACTGCCTTCTCAATTACTGAAGCTGAGTTTAGAAAGGGTCTTATGAGCCTCCCTCTTTTCACCAAAGCCAGGAATCTTGAGTGTCATAGGTGGCCATGTTTGCGTTTTTTTTTTTTTTTTGCCATATGTAGAAAACCAATAGTCAGCATGACAGGAAGATGCCAACATGCAGTGGAGGAAAACTGAATGAGGGATGAAGAGGCTCTTGCCAGCATTCCAAGCACCAGCTCTACTTCCTTCTGTGACCCAGCTGCCTCCTGGCTGTCCCAGCTCTGCTTTGGTGTTCAGACTTCAGGGATTCCAAAAGATATTCCCATCAAGGTGACTACTTTGCTTTAGCTAGTTCAAATGGATCTCTGTTGTTTTCTGCCACAGCCATCCTAAGAGTCTTACAGAGGTATAGGTAGGATGGGCCATGAGACTTCTCTAGAACACCCCCTTTATACTTTTGCATCCAGCTGGTGACTCTTGTGAGTGGTACACAGAGTTGGCCAGGGTTCTCATCTGTAACATGAAGCCTCACATTTGAATTCAACAGAAGCCATATATGGAATTCCCAATAGAATTTATTATATGACCAATATTACTGAGTGCCTATTATGTGACAGGCCCTAGACCCTGCACTGTGAATTTGATGAAGGATTAAACAATCTGCTGGCAGAGCCTTAATATTTTAAAGTCATTTTTATTCTAGAATTCTCAGTAAGAAGTGTTCAATCTGATTGAACATTTCTCCCTAACCCACATGCCACCATTGCAAGACAAGAGCATTTGCAAACCCAGAATTCTCCCCCACTACATATGCTTCGATTATACTGATGTACTTAAGCCAAACAGAAAGCACTGGGGGCTGCCAGCTTTAGTGATTGGAAGGAAGCCCTCTGGAGCCTCTTTTCTATCACTACATTTGGGACTTTGCTTTCTCTTGATTCCCACATGCAATTATAGGAAATAAATATAAGTAATGTCAAGTCATTTAGAATGAGGCGCCTGGGAGAATAAGAGTAACTGTACCGCTACCTGGTCTCTCTTTCTGTTAATCTCCTTGAAGACAGAGGAGTTACTTGATTTCCTTAATTTAATAAACATTTTCTGAGGGTCTTCTAAGTGCCCTCCCCTTTTCTAACAGCTGAAGTTCAGTGGTGAGCAAAACAAAAACATTCCCTTCCACTGGAAAGAGTAAGCCAACCACAGGTAATATAAGGTCAGGTGGTAAGTAGCATTATGAAGACCAATCACGTGGATTATGAGACAAGAGGCAGGCTACCTAAGAGATGAACTTTCTGAGAAGTAGCCTGTGAGCAAATGCCTGAAGGAAGAGGAGAAGAATGATGTCAATGTTTGGGGATTATCCAGCAAGTACAAAGGTCTTGAATTGAAAAAAAGTATTTCAGAAACACTGGGGAATATGAATGACTAGAATGAAGAGAGTAGACAAAATAAATGAAACTTATATTAATGGCCAAAGACCAACCATGTAGGACATTGTACTCCATATAAAAAGAACCTAATTGGGGCACCTGGGTGGTTCAATCGTTAAGTGTCTGCTTTCAGCTCAGGTCATGATCCCAGGGTCCTGGGATCAAGCCCCATGTCAGGCTCCCTGCACTGCAGGAAGCCTGCTTCTCCCTCTCCCACTTCCCCTGTTTGTGTTCCCTCTCCAGCTGTCTCTCTTTGTCAAATAAATAAAATCTTAAAAAAAAAAATTAAAAAAAAAAAAAGAACCTAATTGTATTTTTAGCATGGTGGAGTCAAGAGGGCCATAAATCTTTTGTTAGCCTTTCCTTGAGAAGGAAAGGTATGTTTCTCCTTCCCTTGGTTGTAGGGTGGCCTGTGATAACTTTGTACAATGAACTACTACAGAAGTAATGTTAGGGCAGCTCCAGATCTGGGCTTTTGGAGACTTGCTGGCTTTAATTCTGGTCTCTGGGAGCACTTACCTATCACATACAAGTTCTGCTGGAGAAATGATATGGAGAGGCCATAGACTACATGAAGAAGGATAGGGGCTCCCCTGGGTCCAGTGGAGTCCTGCTTTTAAATTCTCTTTGCCAAGGTGCCAGACATGAGAGTGAAGCCATCTTTGACTCTCTGGACCAGACTAGCCTCCAGCTGAACCTACTGAGCAACCCCAGTTGATACCATGTAGAAAAGAAGAATCACTTAGCTCAGCCTTTCCTGGATTCCTAACCCACAAACTCATGAAACATAATAAAAATTGTTGCTGTTCATCTCAGTCATCTCAGGCTTTTATAATGAAAATACCACAGACTGGGTGGCTTATAAATAAAAGAAACTTCTCTCTCACACTTCTAGAAGCTTGAAGTCCAAGGTAGCCAACACAGTCAGATTCTGGAGAAACCCTTCTCCTGGATTATAGACTGCCAGATTCTCATTGTTTCTTTACATGGTGGAGAACAGAGAGAGGAAGCAAGCTCTCTGTGACTCTTGTAAGAGACTAGTCTTGTTCATAAGAGCTCCACCCTCATGACCTTGTCTCATCCTAATTACCTCCCAAAGGTCCCTCCTTCTAACACCATTACAGTGAGGGGTAAGATTTTAATATATGAATTTGGGGGCAGGGAGGGATGAACATTGAATCCACAAAACTGCTTTAAACCACCAAATTAAGGGATAGTTTGAAATTGGAGCTCTTAGTGTGTTAGTAACCACTGAAGGCTTATTGGCAGACAAATGACTTGACCAAGTGCTCTGTGAAGAGTACAACATAGGGGTACATAAGTGGCAGGAGGAAGATCAGTTAGGGGGTTACCATAGTAGTGCAATGAGAGGTGCTATGAGCTTGGAGTAGAGGGTAGAAGTGTAAGAGATGAAAAATAATCACATCCCAGATATATAGCTAAGGTCAAGGCTGGATAATTTGTTAATAATTTTGATCTAAATAGCTGGATAAATGGGAGTAAGCTGGATAAATGGGAGAAATGGGGAAAGGCACAAAAATTTGGAAGTGGAAAGATGGAGCTGAAAAGTATGGACAACCATCTGAGGGAGCACTACCCAAAGAGGAATGCAGAAGAAGGGGCTAACTAGACCAGTCTCTGCTGGGATGATGAGGAATGAGGAGGAAGACTCTTAAGAATTCTGGGAGGGAATCCAGTATACAAGTGGATCTTTAGATGGGAGCAGGCACAGCTTACAGGCTAGAAGGCAGAGTATATGGGTACAGATGTAGGAGCTAATGGCGTCTGCTCCTCCTCGGAGCCCCAGGCCCCTAATGCCTGGCTTTCCTGGCTTTAGGGTCCAAACAGTACAGCCTTCACCCTGGTCCTCTTCTCCCATTTTGTCAGATGCAAGAATTGTGATAGGGTCAGCGTGGTGAATTACTTCTGACTGTTGCTATTTTCTCAGTGAAATAAAGTACGGCAATTATCTGACAGTAGAAACGGGAGTTTCAGAACTTTGAGGAGAGAAATGAAGATGTGAAGTGGTCATTTCAGAGCGGGGAGAGCAGATTCACTAAGGAAATGTAGTAAGATTGGCCAGCAGCACTAAAAACCCATTCAATATTTTTGTTCTTAATTTAAGGGAACTTCCATAGTCTGTACAGTAGCCACGAACATGGGTCACTCAAATCCTCTTTCAAGTGAGAGATGTGGTCAGCCGGAAGATGAAAGTTGGAAGACAACCTCCTTGTGCAGTGTCTTTGGGATCTGACAGAACATTTGAGCCAAAGCCATGCACTTCTTAGCACAACCTAGCCCATGACCAAACGTGGCAGGAGCCCCTCATGGGACTGTCCTATTGGCAGTCTTTGTACTTGGGCACTTCATTGGGCTGTCCAATAATTTCTCAGGATTGTAGCATAATCTAAAACATTCCTTGCTCTCTCACATGTTTCAGACCTGCCTCCCATTCTGGAAGTTTTCCTTGCCTATCTCTATGCCCTCTTCAGCTTTATCTTTCATTAAGCTTATTCCTTCCCCTACCCACTTCAAACTCCATCTTGGCATCTGCTTCCTAAAGACTCCAACTAACACAACATCGTTATGGGTCTTAATCTCCTGTCACCTTCAGTTGCTCTGGTCATGGCCCACACATGAACTAAGCAGAGGGCTGGACTCTTCCAGATGAGCATGGAGGAGTAATGGAGAA
The DNA here is from genome assembly GCF_002288905.1 of Enhydra lutris kenyoni. Taxonomy (NCBI): domain Eukaryota; kingdom Metazoa; phylum Chordata; class Mammalia; order Carnivora; family Mustelidae; genus Enhydra; species Enhydra lutris. Next base: position 4,256,268 of record NW_019154118.1, read on the forward strand.
GCAAAGAAATCGGGAGTTCCCAGTACATGCAGTTTTATCTGTCAACATGGAATCCATGCTGTTTAAAAAGTGAGCTGGACCCCTGAAGATGGTGAGGATGGTTGGGAGAGTCAGACCATGTACTCAGGTCAGCTTATTTTCATCTCACAAATGTCTGGTGGATTACCCTTCCCTTGGTAGAGAACTAAACCTAGGAAGACAAAGGCACCTGCTTAAAAAGACTGCCCTTCATTCGGTCATTTTGGGCCACAATCCTGAGTTGTCAAATGAACAAGTTTATGCTGCACACCTTCTTTGTGCCAGGCATTGTGCTAAACACGTTGTTTCTATTATGAAGCTCTTTGAGCATTAAATAGGCAGGTGAGGTAGATATAGTTTTACTGTTTTTATATGGGAAGAAACTGAGACTCAAAAGAGAAATATATCGCTAATAAGTGGCAGATTCAGGATTCAGACCCAAAGCCTTCAGAGCCTGAGCTCTTTCCACAATACCACATTGTTGGTAGTCCTTAGATACAACTTACATATCAGAGCTACTAATTAATTTAATCCTGTGTACACAGAGTTGGTACAGAATGCAAATGTGTATGTAAATGATTATTTTAATTTTTACAAACAAAGATGCAAATGTATCCTTAGGTTTACAGGAAACTGGTAAGATAACTTTACCTCAGTTGACCCATTCTTAGGGCTCCAGCAAATCTGAATCATTCTAATATAAATAAACCCCCAGCTTTCCATATGAGAGCTATTCCTTCAGAATTTAAAACATTGAGTCTCTGGCCCCCCATCAAGGATATTTTAGACTCCTCATGATGTTCTTTAGGGCTGAGATAAATGTAAAATGCAAAACCTATCTCTGGAACTTTCTCTCTCCAATAAGAAAAAAAAAAAAAAAAAAGAATCTATGCCTGAGTTCTATCCTTGGGGATTCAAGCCAGGATATAGCTCTGGCCTTGAGTAGTCTGACTTCTTTAATCACATATTTACCTCAATTCAGAGCAACCAGAATTCACTTACTCTGTTCTCACTTCATGAGTAGTTGGCTTAATTTGAGAGGTTCTGGGGTTCTCTATTGGCTCCCCCTTTATCACACCCAGTTCTCTGGGTTCTGAGGTCTGAATACTGAGGAGTATGTGTTCAAATGAAAATCCCTTTGAGCCCATCAGTCTTGCCACCTGATACTTGACTCAGGTGAAATGTACTTTAAGGTGGGGAGGAAGTAAATGGGAAAAGGAACCCTAAATAAGGAAATATGGACAGCCTATAAGAAAAATGCTGCTTGGAATCATGGCTTCCCCAAGGTCATATGCCTTCTGCTGAGGGCACTTTACAGGGTGGGATTGATGTCTTCTCCACCCACCACTACTCATGGACCCAGTGTTCCAGCATGCCCACTACTTGCTGAAGTTCCTCAACTGGATGTTCTTCCTTGATCTGAGCCTTTTGACATGCTGGTTGCTCTTCTTGAACCCTTGTTGCCTTACGTTTGCCTGATTACTAGTAACCCCCAAGAGTCTGTTCCAGCATCTCATTCCCCCTCACATGGATCTGTGCTAGTCCCCTCCCTGTACAGTGCTCTCCTAGCACTCTCTGTGAAGTCCCAGAGAACATTGACTCTGTTTTATTTATCTTCATATTCTCAGCATCTCGCCCCATGTCTTAAATAAATCATTTTAATAAATATTCAAGTATCTCAATGACCCTCTATTACCAAATTTAGCAATTGTCCAGTAGCTGTTAGATAGTCTCTTTCTGGCCCCCAGTGACTACTCTAGTCTGAAAACTTGTGTCTCTCCATTCTCGTATCCCTAGGAGCTCAGTACAGTGCTTGTTCCATAGAGGATGCTCAAGAAATAGTTTTGGAGTTAATTAACTTAGGCAAAATGCATCTTCACCAATAAGCTGGATTATTCTAATGGTGGAAATAGCATCTCCTCCTTTGCCTATTGTTGTTCCCAGTTCTTACTAGGAGATGGCATGAAGACATACGGTTGACTGCAGTCACACACACACACACACACACACACACACACACACACACACAGTGAGGGATCCTGTCACTTGCACCTCTGCACCTAGTTAGATGCCCAGCCCCATCTGAATGCTTCATTATCCCAAAGCAGTCACATGTCCCTCCATCTCCTCTTCTCTCCTTTTCCCGCTGCTTCTGGAATCAAGGTGCTGCAGACCTGGCCTCACTCTGACACTCATTACTCTGGTATTGATGGCCTTCCACCTCCCTGTTATTGTGTGAAGATTAGAAAGCAGAGACCTTTCTTGAGCAAGGGAATGGGTTTTGTCAGTATTCAGTGTGTAACAGCAGAAAATATAATAAATTCTGGCAGTCAATCGAATATGACATGATAATGAATGTTAACATCATGTGCCCCCCTTTGCCAACAGAGGGGAAAGTCATGTTAGATCACAGCTAAGCACAAGCACCATGTGATTTCTATTTGTCTCTCTTTCTTTCTCCTCCTTTCCCAGGTTTGACCTCATTGCTTGCTCAACTCCACCCCTTCATCCCCAGCTTCATTTGCCCACACTACTCAGAGGCACTGCTTCAATTCCCAGGGCTCTGCATCTCGTCTGTGAGAAATCTGACCTCAGATGGAACTGCCCTCCCCCAAACTTAACAGAATCCTCTGCCTGAAAAGCCCTCCCGCAGTCCCAGGGCAGCCCCCTGAGTCTGAATCTGACTGAACAGGATAACAAACCGGGAGAGCACTGCCAGGTGAATTCCAAGCTAAGTGCCAGCTTCCTACAAGTCGAGAGGCTGGACTCCTGCGCCTCCCCTGCAAAATGAATACAAAACAAAACCAGAACCAAAATCCTGCTCTTTACTTGTTTTCCCCCAGACTATTTGGTTTCAGGTGCTTTGCCTGCTATTTAGAGTTTTAAAAACCTAGAGTCCCCTCATATAATGATGTGGGTCAGGATCAGCTATTGCTCATTGAATTATTATTAACAAATATTCGTATGTGCTTATAAGAAAAACACAACTCAGAATTATTGAAGCCACAAGGATTTCTTAAAGAAACATTCTTTAGCAACTTCAGGTCCCTCCACTGGCTGGTCTGAAACCTCGTTGGTCAGCCAAAATATGTCATCACTGTCCCATTACCCTAGAGCTACAGATAACCTTCAGCTAATAACCATTAACGAACCGTGGTGATGTGCCAAGCATTACACCGTTTAATAATTACACACACACCTACACACACTATAGATATACAAAATATAATACACGTTTTATGTTATATGTTTTATGTTATATTTGTCTCTATGGCTTAGAGAGCTGTAGGTACTTATCCATGAAGTCATCAAGTGTCAGGACAGGGGTATCCTCAGTCTGTCCACTTTATCAATCAAGGACCAATAGAGGGATCCACTGTGGGCCATGTGAGCAGGCCTTGTTCTTTCTCTCCCTGGGGCATCTCCAATATGCCTCAGTAGAAACTGATTGAAGATACCAAAGGTATTTTGATAAGATAATGGAAAGGCAGGAAGGATGGCTAATATAATAAAAACTATTATTATTAATATCTAATTAGTACTTTTTAGGGTCCTTTTAGTACTTTAGAGTTTAAAAGCATTTTTGTGTGCATTATTTCATTTGATCCTCAAAAAAAAAAAAATAACCAAACAGAGTAGATGTTATTATCATACTCATTTTACAGATGAAGAAACTGATGTGGCCTAATCAACATCCACAAGTACTTAAGTATTTAACATGCAGACTGAAAATGAGGTCGCCAAACAACCAAATTAAATTTAATAGCAATAATGATCTTAGCGGTATTCAGATGTCACTTTACAGTTTCAAAGTATTTTCACATACATTTAGTTTTAAAATTAAATTGCACAAGTATACAGAAATTTAAAATTATGTATCTTCAAATCTGTCATCCCAAATCTTAAAATCCTTCATAGGGAAATAAACCAAATCAAAGTATCTATACCAATAGTCTCTATTTCATCATACGGTCTTCTTAAAGATCATAGAAAGACCTGTCAGGAAGAGGAAATTCTAGAATCTTCTCCCCAGCCTACAGCCTCGATCCTGGAAGAAGAAATACACCATCTGCCTCCCCTCCACATTCTTTCCAGTGTTCCTCAGAGAGAAGAAATTGCTCTTTTGATTTCTAAGGGACATAGATCTAAGGGACCTCATTTTAACCATGGTGAAATTTTTGCTTTGAAAGATAATATGCATCTGTCATCGTCTTCCCAGCTTCTCCACCTGCACCTATGGACAAGACTGAATGTCTCATCCAGGTGGGGGGCTCAGAGAAACTGTTGATGGTAAGTGAAAAAAAATAAAGGCAGAGCTCGCAATTATACACACACATAAACACACAGTAGGACTTCAGTTGTATTTAAGAGAAATGACTGGAAGGCTATTTACACTCATGTTAATGCTTACGAATACATTTTTAATTATTATATGCTAGTTTTATAATAAAAAAATCAATACAATGGGTGAGACTAGATTGACAGTGGGTTGCATGAAATTAGACTGAGGGGTTTTAGTAAAACCAACCTAAATATGAGGCTTCTAGAAATCACCTCATGGGTAACTTGAGTAGGTCAAAGCCTATCTGACCTAAAGAATCTGCCAGAAAACTCTTGGCACAGAATATGACCACCCTCTGGGGAAGATAGCTATATATAAATTGAGGCACCAACTGCCTGGCACATGGGAAGTCTTTAAATGCCAGAATTTATAAGTAATTCGTGAACACGTGCTCTAAGATCATCTGGATACTTACCCCAAGTTCTGAAAGAAGAAACGAAGTTTTTCCCACTTCCTGCATAGAACTTATACCGTTTACCTGAATATCAATAATCCCCATGGTAAGCACTTAATACATGGCAGGGGTTGTAGGCCAAGCTCTAAATTAGGCATATTTCAAACTTTATTGCTCTGATCCTGTACCCCACCTCCCTTAGGATTCCCTTTTCCTTAGGCTTCTGCACCCTTGTTAGCATCTGTCAGCCCTGCTCGAGGTCATTATTATTAGAGCTAGAGGGGATGACAGAGAACTTCTCACTTAGTTTCTTATTTTTTTTTTTTTAACAGAGAAGTAATCGGTAGCCCAAGAAGTGAAATAACTTGTCCAAAGCCAGCCAAGTAATGAGTAGCAGGGCCAGGCCATGAGCACAATGCAGCACCCTTTTCACTGCACCTTGTGATTACGTAATTTACCTTTACATATAGGGAAGCAGTGAGGTAGAGGGGAAAGCCTCTGGAGTCATCAGTTCTAGATTCGTTGTCCCTCTGATAACCTGGCCTTGGGCAAACCACTTTGTACTCCATCCAGGCCTAGTTCTGCTTCTGGTTTTTTCGTTTGTTCGTTCGTTTGTTTGTTTTTTAAAGATTTTATTTATTTATTTGACAGAGAGATCACAAGTAGGCAGAGAGGCAGGCAGAGGGGGACGGGGAGCAGGCTCCCCACTGAGCAGAGAGCCCGATGCGGGGCTCGATCCCGGGATCCTGAGATCATGACCCGAGTTGAAAGCAGAGGCTTAACCCACTGAGCCCCCCAGGTGCCCCCCTAGTTCTGCTTCTATAAGAACCACTCACAAGGACTTTTCTGGGGGTTGGATGAGATAATATATGTGATAAAAGGCACTTTATAAACTGCAAAAAGATTATATTAATTTCAGACATTGTTATTTTGACTGCTGTTTAAACACCTTTCCAGTAGTATTTGCATTTTAAAAGAGATTTTAACCTGGTAAGAATCCTGGAGGTAAGGCACTTTCAAACATTGCTAGTGGGAATGTGAATAGTTGCCATGATCTGACAAGATCTATTAAAACTCAAAATATGCATATATTTTGCACCCTAACTCACACTTATTAGCACCTAACCCCTAGAAATGAAAGTAGGTTGCCAAAGAGGGCATGTACAAAGATGTTTATCACAGCATCATTTTACAAGTAGAAACAAACTGGATGCCTCTCCGTGGGGGGATAGTTAAGCACTCTGTAGAACACTCGGACCATGAGATATTTTTCAACTAATAAAAAGAATGTGTTCTTGTTCGATCTATATCTATTGACCCAGCGGGATTTCTACAATATATTGTTAAGGGCAAAACAAGTTAGAGAGAAATGTACTTACTTGATTTCAGGTTTGTAAAACTATGACTACACAACCCGTATATTTCTGCTGAGGAAGGGTAAGGGGAGATGGAGAGGGAAGGAAAGAAAGTGACTGAAGCCACAATGAAGTCTTGCCAACTCAAAGTCATGAGTGTCCAGTGGTGGAATTTTACCACCTCTGGCTATTTAGCCGACGAGACAATAAATTCAAGATGAAATCATGAGAAACAGCAACTATGATCAGAAGCGGAGTCTCTGCCTTGGTGTATGGCTTTCTCTCTGCATACGCACGTCTCCATTCAGAGAGCCCCGGGTTCCATGTTTCTCCCTCTGGAGCACAGATGTCTGCAGCTGCTTAAGGCAGCCATCGCACTGCCCCTCTTTCCAGAGAAGCGGAAACCTGTGGGTGAAGCACATCATTCAAGTATTTTTGGATTTACCATTGTCTCATTTTTTGGTTTCTCCACTAATGCCTGGGACGGAGCCTCAAGTGCAAGCCAAGATTGTAAAACAAGAGGCAAGCAATCAAGTGCTCTTGACAATAATGTTGCACCTTCAGAGCACAGAGCTGATGGACCTCAGCACATAATTACCAATATAGATTGTTGTTTTAAGGGAAAATGTTTTTTAATCATAATAAAACACTCTTACACTGGCAGAGTGCTGCATTTGTACATGCCTTGTTGCTTCAGTATTGCCAAGCATCCAGACACAGGCTCAAAGGGAACTTTAGACAGGGAAGGGTTAAGGTTGTAGGTGAAGGAGTGAATTTCACTGGTAGTCAGCCAGGAAGCCCTCACGTCCACAAGGTGGGGCAGCCAGGTAACAAACAAGGGGAATGTAGAAATCATGTAGTCTTAGAATTCATTGTTACATCAAGGCAAATGTGAGCTGAGCTTTGCCTATTCCAACAAAAACAGCGGTTGTTAACTTCTCAGATGCCATCTTGTCTGAGAAACCTTCTCCCCACGCCACAAAGTTGATTGTTCCTTTCTCTGTGCATCCTTATACTTTACTATACACCCCTTCTAAACACGATATGATACTGCATTTGTTTATTTGCTTGTCTTACCTTAAGGTCTTTTTCATCTTTACGTCAACCCCTTCCTCATCATTGCTTAGCAGGACGCTGGTCCCAACGAGAGCTAATCCATGTTGAATGAATCTGCTTCTCTGTATAAGGCACAAGGCACAGCCAAAGTTAAAAAGCCCTAGGCAAGTGAATTCCAGCTGTGGCTTCATCCCTAGCCTCTCTGATTTCAGACAGAGCAACTTGGTTTCCCTTGGATAACTTTACTCACTTATAAATTGAACACAGCACAAAATATTGAAATTGGGGGGAAAAGTAAGGAACTGATGGGGAAAATTGTGATTGAGTCTCCCTAAGGGCTCTGCTACCTGTGCACCAGCAAACTCCCACCCACCAGGGGGGAGTGAGCCCAGGCGTCACCTTCTCACTGAAGCCTCCCATACCACTCCAAGGAGACGTTGTACTCACTGTACTACTCCATGATCATTTACTTAGAATTTTTTGTTTCCCCACACTGCAAGTTCTTTGGGGCTTTGGGGGGTGGAGGTCACAGGACCTGACATAGCATCTGATCAATAGTCAACGCCAAATAAAATTCCAATAGATGAATACGTGATAGATGAATGAATGGAGAGAGGAAAGGAAGGAAGGAAAAATTTTATCCTAGATTCTGATTGGGTTAAAATATCTCTGAGCAGATCTAATGCTATTTGCTGATGTATAAAGGGTGAAATAACATGGAAGTTCTCTAAGATTTGGGGACCCAGAATTTAAATATGATTACTCTCTCTTGATCTGTTCTTATTTCAGTTAACCTCGCCCATCAGTAATGTCAGGATGAATCATACTTACTGTGGAATATTTTCCCAAATAAGGATGGGGAGGCCAGAGAATGCCTGTTACGTGCATTAAATATGATCTTTCACTTCCTCCTCATCACAGCCATCTAAGGTCAGTATTATTAAGCCCATTTCTTGGGTGATCAATCTCAGATCTAAGAGGTGAAAAATTCATCTACAATCATCCCATGGGAAGTGACAGAGAGAGAATGCACCAGAAACCAGACCCAGTGGCCTACAAAATATCTCGAAGGAAATTATGCCCTGTCATCTCTATAGAAAAACACGGAGATGCAAGGTACATTGAAAAAATATGGGAAGGGAGAGAGACAACTGGATCCCTATTAGTTTGATCAGCCAATATTGCTTGTTCACCATCCCCGTCTGTGGCCCACCTGCAAGACCTGCCTTGACTCTGTCGAGCCTGAGTAGGTAGCAGTGTGCACACTTCACCGGAGAGCCTACTTCCCCATCTCCTTGGAGTGAGGAACTGTGTAATGTGGAAACCCACCTGTGGTGGCCTGCTCAGTAGGCGTGAAGGGGCTGTGCTGCATATAAATGGACTCTTTCACTTAGCAGGAGGCAGGTAATTTCTTTTGTCCCTGCTGATGCATTATTGATTGTGATGAATGTCAGAGTGGGAGCCCATTCCAGGAGCCATTAAACAATAATTTCATCTCCGGTGGGTAATTGATTGTCAGGGGCCCACAGTGGCCAGTTGTGAAGTGGTGGTAACGGTGAATGTATTTATTTGGGGCAGGGTGCGAAAGGAAGATTGCATGATTTATTTATTAAATATCAAGCCCAGTTTTCAGGAAGCAGAAGCTGAGATGTGAAGTTGACCTTCTCCGAGACTTGGACAGCCTGTCCCCAGAGGTCAGATTCCTGTTGCTCAGTATTAGGGACATATCCGGAAGTCTTTCTCTACCTAGTCCCAACTGTCACCATCACCAATAGCCACCCTCCCTATGCATCCTGGGCACTGACTTTTAAGAATCGACACTTCTCTGCTACCACACGGCCATCCTCACAGCCTGTATACCAAGCATCCAATTCCAGAAGGGCATTTTCTCAGTACAGAACAGTTTAGATCTACTGGGCCCCTCAATTCACACCCTGGAATGCCCTTCGCCTTGCCTGCCTGCCTATCTAGCTCTTCCTTACTCCCCGTGGCCCCAGCTGACATCATCTGTGCTGGGCGTGGATCTACCTCAGCCCCAGGGAGAAGTGTAATTGTCCCTGCTTTGGTATCCTATGGCAACTCATTCATGTCTTCACTACAGAACTCCTGCTACTATGTTCTGAGTATTTGTTTGGATTCTGTCTTGACCACATGGTCAGTGATTCATAACTTTCCTGGATTACCAACTCCTTGCAGAATTTGTTGAAAACTAGGAAGTTTCTTCCTAGGGAAATATGTGAGCATCTTGGCAGATACACAAAATATTGCATACAGTTTTAGAGCATTTGCAGATCCACCAGAAAGTATTTGTGGACCTCAAGTTAAGAAATTCTACCCTGGGGTGCCTGGGTGGCTCAGTTGGTTGGGCGTCTGCCTTTAGCTCAGGTCATGATCCTGGGGTCCTGGGATGGAGCCCTGCATTGGACTCCTTGCTCAGAAGGGAAGACTGATTCTCCCCCTCCATTGCTGCTCCCCATTTGTGCTCTCTGTCAAATAAATTTTAAAAATCTTTAAAAACAAACAAACAAACGAACAAACAAACAAAAGCCTCTACCCTGACTGAGGTGTCTGAGACCCATATCTTATTCCCCTTTGTGTCTCCAGGCACAATGTAACATAGGGCACATAATAGGTGCTAAACAAATGCTTGGTAAATGGTTGCAGACTGTCACTATCAGGCAGATCAAGGACATGGGAGGGTCAGCTTTGCAGGGAGCTTCTTGCCTCCAGCATTATGGATGTAGGAGCTAGGAAGTGACAACTGGAGCTGTGCAGGGTGGAGTTATCGTTGCCATCCTAGTCTTGGTTCCATGCTTTAGAGTCTCATAAAGGGAAAGAAAGGGGATCCGAGAGGGCTTGATTATTACACAGTGTAGCAGAGCTTCATAGAACTGAACTGGAACTCCAGAGAGCACTCAAGTACAGAAACTAAGGCCAAGGAGGGTTAACAGGAGTACCTGAATCTCTGGGCCTCCCTCTTCTAATTTTTGTTGCAGAATCAGAAGAATTAGGTGAAAAGCCTGGATATGATAATTTTGCCATAATGAACCAAACCAAAAGCAAATAACTCTCAGGCTAACTCAAGGAATTGGCTTTGCCTTCCGCCCCCATAAATATGGCTCCCTGTATTCCCTAGAACTACTTGTCCTATAGCATGAACATTTCCCAGTCTGGAGTCCCAAAGACAAAGGCTGCTGCAGGGAAGGTTTTATAATGTCATGCGAACAATGCAGATTCTGGAATCAGAATGCCTAGATTTGAACATTAGCTCTAACATTTAAATACAGATCTTGGGCAAGTTCTAAATCTTGCTACACTTTAGTTTACTTGACTGTAAAATGGAAATCTCATAATTCCTACTCCTCAAGACCTTGAGAGCACTAGGAAGTAATACACAGAGAGCTCAGAACATACAAGGATTCATTAAATGTTAGCCATTACTATCACCACAACAGGGGTTTGTGAATTGATATTGTTATTACAGTAAAGAGTTTTCTGAGTATGTGTGTGCAGAAGGAAAGGCTCATTTTGTTTCATTTTATTATTTTAGCTCAGATGTAAGTTGAGCAAGAATTTCTGTATCAGGATCACAGTGCCCTCCGAGAATAAGAAATCAACGTCTTCAACGTGCTCCCCGTCAAAGAGACCACATTTTCTCCATATACAAAGTAAGCCAGCCCTCAACGTTGGCCTTAACCTCTCACTCCTGGAACTGCCCTTGGCAGCTCCAACCCACATGGAAATGCTCCTTTCTTTTGATCTCCTGATGTAGTCACTATATATAAATGCATAGTCTCTTGATACTCATAGTTAATAAAAGAATAAGAAAACATTTATTATATATTTCATAAGTTGGATTTCTCAAAGACTAAGTAGACTTTCAGAGCAGAAAGTGAATCCCATCTTTGGGTTAGGGTTCTACCAGTGCCTGCCATGTCCCCTTGGGCCTACCCCATGTCATTGAAAGAGCACTGGAACTTAAAACCTGGGCTTAAGTTCCTTCCCTCACTGGTCTGGGACTCAGAAACATGTGCCTGACACTGTTACCCACCCCAATATCTGTTATCTACTTTATCCCTAATAATAAAAGCCCTGACTTTAGTTTACACTTGGCCACTTAAAGACTGTATTTTCTACTCCTCCTTGAAGTTACTTGTGGCCATGTGACCAAGCTCCAGCTAAGGACGTAAAAGAGGCAGTTGTGTGAGATTGTTCCCCTTCTTGCCCTACTTCTCCATTCTGCTGCCTAGAATATATCTATACAATGGCTGGAGCTCTTTCTGGCTGCCATCATGGACCCATTTGGACGACAGTCATACCCAGTAATGGTGTCGCCCGAATCCTTCACAATTTCATGGAGCCATCACACTACCCTGGACTGCCTGTTTACAAATATTATTTAAAATGCAAGTGAAGGTGCCTGAGTGGCTCAGTTGGTTAAACGACTGCCTTCGGCTCAGGTCATGATCCTGGAGTCCCAGGATTGAGTCCCGTTTGGCGTCCCTGCTCAGCGGGGAGTCTGCTTCTCCCTCTGACCCTCCCCCACTCATGCTCTCTCTCTCTCTCTCTTTCTCTCATATATAAGTAAATAAAATATTTTTAAAAATAAACAAAATGAGAGTGAAATAAATTTCTTTCTTTTTTAAATAATAGCTATTATGTGGGGTTTTGTGTTGTTCACAGACTGACTCTAAGCTTAAGCTTAACCAAGTATTCTGAGTCTCAGGTTTCTCATCACTACAATGCAGATAATAACTCATGTCTGTATTACATGTAAAGATAATATCATAAGTGTAAACTCATTGTTACAGTAGAAGTTGAATTATAATTACTTACAGAAGAAATGAAAACAAAGAGAATCCAAGGGAGGAAATAAAACAGAAGATAATGCTGTGTAGATGTTGGGATTGCATTTCAGAGAGTGTGTCAGGGACAAGGGCTGGGCTGTCTCTTGGAGAGGTTCTCCTTTAAGAATCTTTAGATTCTAACCAGCACGAGCCGTTCTTCACCATAATTTTCCACATCCACAACCACGGACACAAAAAACAAGCTGAAGGAAGCCCTGGTGGGAAAGGTCAAGAAGTCCAGCGCAAAGCAGGTCAAGTGGGAAGGGAAATGGCAACTCGGTGTCAGTTTCAATGAACTTGAAAAAGCGAAGGGGAGAAAAGTAATCTTTAACGTTGAGGAGGAGAGTTTATCTGTGAAAGGTGGATTTATCATGCGTTTCCTTCTTCCTTTCCTTTATTTTTTTTATCCACTATTCCATTATCCTGTCAGCTGGAGCCACCGGCTCTCCCAGAACCTTCCATCATGTCTCTCCTGCCATCTCTGGGAAGCTCTTGCGGAACCTCGGCCCACCCCACCCTGCAAGTCCAGAGCCTAGCCCCTCAGGTCCCAGCACACCCTTGTGTCGTGGCTGATGGATGGACAGGTGGTTCCCCATAAGGGTTAGTGCCAGAAGTTCGATTCTAACTCAGCTCAGTCCCCTCCTTTCTGCCTCCAGACCTTAATAATTCACACATACCTCTTTCTGTGCATCTGAGAAAATGCCCTTCCTCCATGCCAGCTTTTACAAGATGGTTTCTGCCCACTTTCTCCACACACTAGCATTGACTGCCGGCTCTGTGTGCTAGGTTTCCATGTTCTGTCTTCTGTCTTCCCATGAAAGCAGACATTTCTGGAAGGAAGGAGCATCTCCCTCTAGTAATGACTTTCTTTACAATAGACTTATTTATTTGTTTGCTCTGCTTCAAAATGATTTCAACTAAAAGGTGTTGAGCCTCACAGATAATTCTTCATATACTATCATATACTATCAGGTAATAGCTATGTGGCATCACCTCTTTATAAATGGGAAAGTTTTAAAATGCCATTGTCCGCAGCCATTAATACTATTAACAAGGAACCCAATTTCCCTGCCTACAGGTACAGTTTTCCACCACGTTTCTCTGTCTCTTCATTAGTCTAGGAACACAGAGCTTAGAGAGACAGGCGGACCAATCTCTGCAGCCTTCCCTCCCACACCTCAGCTCCCACCTCTTGCTGACAATATCCACCCAACCCACTTTCCTCAGCCAAGATCCACTGTCTGCTGGTGAACACTGGTCCCCCCCACCGCCCCCACCACTCTATGCCTGTGCCCCTGGTTGCTAGTTCCTTGCCTGAGGAGTCCAGCATTCTCCCTTTCGTCAAATAGAGGTGGTCTTCCACACATCTGCATAGGAAATGTTTTGTTTTAGGATCAATAGAGCAGGAAGTTTCTCATCACAGCCTTCCTGTGTCTCTGGAGGGACGAAGTTTCCTTTCCCACCCTGCTTCCCTAACTGCTTAGGAGGGAAGAGGCAAGGCAAAAATCCTGAACGGCAACTTTTTAAGCCATGTGTGTTTGTTTGCTTGAAAAAGCAGGACCCTTGTATTTTTGACCAGAAAAATCATATGTGGACCCCAAATATGCAGAATGGAACAGAGCTATTCTGATCAAAGTGCAGTCGGAAATCTCGGGCCTCTCTCCAAGCCTTCCCCTCTGGACACTTCACCCCTCTGTGAGGCTCCAGTAGCCTGAAAAGCAGCCCCTCAGAACGCTGTTATAAACTGTTGAAAAAACAGAGCACAATGTAAAAATAACTAACTTGATTTCATCAGTGATTTTCCTCAGATACAGGCAGGAGCTGATTTCTCTCCTCTCTGAGCAGAACCCCTAAACCAAGAATTCTATTTTTAAAGATCTGGAGAAGCTGCACACTAGGGCCTGGTGACACCTCCCACTGTTCACTATTTTAGGGCCAGGAAAATCCTGAATGCCTGCAGCCTCTGTTGGCTGTTGCGCCAAGCACAAGGCCAGACCACTAGCGACAGTGTTCCAGAAGCGGCGGACCTGTATCTCCAAGTCCCAGGACACAGAACAGTGCCCCGCGGACACACAGTGGGTGCTCAAGGAACTTGTTTTATTGAATGGGTCAAAAACTGTATGAAAACCTCCAGAAGTGTAAACCATTCTTATATCTGCCCAGCCTTCTTTCCTCTGGGTTAAAAAAAAAAAAAAAAAAAGTCAAACAAATTTTACTAATGACTCACTCAGCTGTTTGTGTTTTCCCTAACTGTCCTTTATATTATCCAATGTCCTCTTCCCAGATTTTCCAAATCCTTTGTAGAGAGCAGCAATCTAACCACGTTTGTTCTTTCAGCAAATAGCTAAGGAGCACCTACTATGCACCAGATCCTGTTAAGTGCTAGGGAAACAGAACTAAATGACTGAGACCCAGTTCCTGCCTGCAGGGACCTCAGGGAAGAGAGAGCCCAGTAATCATACAAACTAGAGAAATCATTACAGCAGGCTGCCAGGGCCTGAGCATTGGAAAATCACCTCCTCGTGATTTCTATATGCTATTTTGATATTCCTATATGGGCACTGCATGATCTCACATAACTTGTTAAATGATCTGCCCCCCCACGCCCCCCGACATTGCACAACATTGGCAATGTGCAGAGTCTGGCTCTATTATTTATTGCCTCTGTGTGTTTAGACAAGTTCCTTAAACTCTCTGTTTCTCAGTTTTCTCTTCTTCGAAGTGTTGATTGTAAGAGGATTAAATTAAACAAGCTTGTCAAGGGTTGAGAAGAGTTTCTGGCATGGAGTGAATATCAAAGAACTGTGAGCTTGTTTCGGCACTGGCCCACGGGATCTCTGGGACAGCTGGGATTTGGGAATGGATGAACTTGCACACACTTCCGGGGCCCCACAATGCATTAAACATTTTTGTGCCCCTCAGTCCACCAAACTTTTGGTTCTGTCGTTCTGCCATATTAAATCCAAAGAGGCCACTCACCGTCTGAAACTCCAGCCTCCCCACGTCCAGACAAGGGGACTTTTATGACAAAGGTCAGTGCCTGTTTTAAGCAGAACAGTTAGAAACAGGGTAGTCAGCCCCCCTCCCCTCACTTTCTGGTGGTCTTGAGATCCTTTAAGAGGGTGGGGAAGTATAAACATCCAAATACGGCCTGTAGCAATGAAGCTTAATGAAATCCTCCTGCTGCACTCTCTCTGAGACCTTCCTCTTCGGTAATTCCTGAGCCTGTTTTCTAGTACACAGTACACACTACATGTCTTTGGAAATTCAGCACTGATGATAGTGTGTTAACATGGGAAAGCCTATAGCTAAACAATATTTTATCTCATGGCATTGTGGATTTAAAGCTTGGCTTCTTGGGGTTTTGCTCTTCCTAAGGTGTGACTCAAAGGTAACTTTCTGTGCACGCTGATACCAGAAAGTCACAGTCCTCTGGTTGTTAGCTGGCACATTACCCCAGGGGCAAACCATTCAGAGGCAAGCCATTAAAAGGTCATGAAACAGGAGAACGTGAAAGGATCTTAGAGAGCAGTTCCAGCCAATGTTTGTTTTGTTTTGTTGTTTGTTTTGTTTTGTTTTGTTTTTTATTTATTTGACAGACAGAGATCACAAGTAGGCAAAGAGGCAGGCAGAGAGAGGAGGAAGCAGGCTCTCCGCTGAGCAGAGAGCCCGATTCAGGGCTCAATCCCAGGACCCTGAGATCATGACCTGAGCCGAAGGCAGAGGCTTTAACCCACTGAGCCACCCAGGCATCCCCAACTTTCTTTTGTTTTTAAGTCAGTGAAGAAACCAAGGCCCAGAAAAGGCAAGTGACTCAACCTAGGCCACCAGCAGTGGTCCTTTCAAGTCCCTAAATGGAGTCACTTGGGCGAAACCCCGGGTCAGCTAACCAAGACTCAATTCCTACTGTAACTGCAGTGCCAATGCCCCCGGGACTGTAACCTTTAACCAGTCAGCCTGGAATTATCTGATCAGCACCAGTGAGGTAATCTGTCCCATAGGCCCTTTCAATTCTGAAACGATGTGCTACTTGCTAGTAATACTCTTCACCTTTTCACCTTTCAAAACTTTCCCTTTCCTGCAGCTTGGCAGAGCTCCTCTCTATGGATAGATGGGATGCTTCCTGATTCATGAATTTCCAAATAAGGCCAATTTGATCTTTATATGTACTCACTTGAATTTTTATTGTCAAACTTATCCTGACATGATGGGGGATGGGAATTGCGATGGTCCTATCATCTTGAAAATCCATGATGACTGTAAGGTGAAAGGAAAAAACTTCCAAGTCTGCAAAATGAGGATAATGAGAGAGTTGTTGTAAGAGTTGAGTGAGATGATGCATTCAACACCTTAGCTCAGGGTCCGGCACATTAAAATGCAGGGACTACATCACCTACGCCAGACCCAAGATAAGATGCTTCCACAGATGTTACAGCACTGTACCGTCCCTCTCTGTACCATTCAGCTAAGTTCTACAGATTCCTTTCTTTGTTGCTTACCAATTAATTAACTCAGTCTGCAAAGCATACTTTTTTTTTAGCCCATACTATATGTCAGGTGCTAAGATGAACCAGAGGCCGCTTCTGCCTGGTGCTCACAGACATGGTAACACAACACCAATGCGCAGTGCCAGGCACCGTAAAAGAGAGGTTCCAGGTCGCCCTGTATGGTGGTCATTAGCAGTGTTCAAGTGCATTCTGCCTGTCCACCATCAAGACATGTGACAGCGTGGCACTTGCCCCTCATCTCCAGGCCAGGGGAGTAGAGCAGAAGACAATAATTTCACCAACGTGTGATTCGTCTCTCCTCCATTTATCTCCAGCATGTTGCACAGCCAAGCGGGGATTGGGAGTCCTCCACCAGCCTGGTCCCTGCTGACCAACAATGTATATAAGCAAGAAATAAAACTGTGCTATTTTAAGCCATTGAGATTTTAGGCTCGTCACCACAGCACGAATCTAGCTTATCCTGGCTGGTCCGCTCTCTGGCGTGATGAAGATGAGAGATTCCTTGTTTTTTTGTTTTGTTTTCCTTAGTGCCCCATCTGAAGTCCCCGGCTGATATTTCCTACACACATCACACCAGCCTCTGGATGGTTTTTCTTCTAACATGAAAGCATTTGCCAGCATTTGGAAGCTCTCATCTCCTCCCCAACACTTGGCCCTTTTTAGACTGACAAATGACCCCTGGAAGAAGGGCAAATAAGCAGCCCCAAACCTCCTCCTCTGTTGTTCCCCACACCCTGCCTCCTGGTTCCTGCCTAAACTAGCAATAGATGGAGCAATTGTGTTTTAATAAAGAAAATTGATTTACCTTTTCAGCATTTTAACAAATGGCAGTGCACACAGATCTCTAAAGATTTATGCCCACAATTTGCAAAATTATTTCTGTATCGATCAGCACAGGTTTGTTTTTCATCAGTTTAGTCAATTAAGTAGTAACATTCAGGTGGGTAAATGAGTCAAGCCTATGTAGTCCCTGGTGAGGACAGATGCTTGCTGTATTCTGTGACTGAGGGATGTCAGGTATGTAGGCAAGACACCCAAGGCCTTATAGGGCAGACACAGAAGGTACCGGGAAGTCCGGGAAGGAGGTGGCATGCTGGTGGCAAGAAGGGAAAGGTGAGTGCAGAGGCTCCAGACTGTTCGACATTAGGATACTACACTGGCGGTGCTTCTGACAGCTCGATCCCACAAGATGGATGGGCAGCCTGGGCCCTTAGGTCTCACAAGAGAAAAAGAAATGCAGAGGATGCGACTAGAGTCAAGCAGTTGGCAGCATCATGGATCTCATCTTCCCACATCTGCCCTTACCCTGGCATCTACACCTCGACACACCCTCCTTCCCTTCCCTGATTCTTGAAAGTAGACTAGCAAATGGGGCCTGTAAAAGGCCTGCATTTTAGGAAAAGAGTTCAGAAAGATACCATTAAAATATTAAAGGTGTTTTCTAGGGGTGGTAGACAAGAACTGATTTTTATATCCAGAAGACTTACCTATATTTTTCTTATGGTGATCACGTGTTACCTGGATAATAGAAACAAAAAAAAATTTTTTTTAACTAATTTACAAAATTAATTTACAAAAAAAATTTTTTTAAACTAATTTAAAACTAATCATCTGAGTTGCTCGTGCCAAGTAGGAAACTTGCACATCCATGATATGCCCAAGGACTTGTGAAACTGAAAATATGCCCTTCTAGTGAATTTCACCAGCTTCATTAAAAACAAAAGCAAGAAAACAAGAAAAGAATGGACAAAAGATGAAAAGGAAAGAAGGAAAAAATGCTATGAGCACTGTATGCAAAGGGGTTTTTGTTGTTGTTGTTGTTGTTGTTTGTGTTTTTTGTTTTGTTTTCCTTAGTGCTCCATCTGTAGTCCCCAGCTGATATTTCCTACACACATCACACCAACCTCTGGATGGTTTTTGCTTCTAACATGAAAGCATTTGCTAGCCTGGAAGCTCCTCCCCAACACTTGACCCTTTTTAGACTAACAAATAACCCTTGGAAGAGGGCAAATAAGCAGCCCCAAACCTCCTCCTCTGTTGTTCCCCACACCCTGTGTTGTTCCTTCCACATTGGGTGTGGGAGACAAAGGTGAATGTCAGTGTCCCTATGGTCAAGAGACTTGAGGTTTGAAAGAGAGAGAAATGCAAACCATGGCCCATGTTCCTTGGTCAAATTATGAATGAGGGAACAGGGAGGCTGTGGATCCTGCAAGAAAGGGAGTCAGGGACAAGAGTAAAGAAAGGCATCTTTTAAAAGGTGACATTTGAGCAGGAGACCTGGTGCAAAGAGAAGATGACAGTGTTAGAGGTTTACCAGCCCATTCTATTGGAGGGCAGACTCTTAAAAATGAAATTGTTTTCAAAACTCAAGAAAAGGATGGAACTGAAATGTGGAATCCCAGGTCCTGAGAGACAAGGGGCAGGTAGATTTCTGGACAGAGACATGTACAGAGTGCCTCAAAATAAGCATAGTAGAGGGCACGTAATCTGCCTCAGTGAGAGAACAACTTTATTCATGGAGCAGGTCATTACCTGTCAAGGGAGGAGAATCACTGCATTCCCAAAAGTATACTGGATTGCATGATTTCTATTGTTTGCCCTGTACATTTTTATTTTTCTGCACCTAACACCAAGATCCATCCTCCATTCAGAAGACAAAAGGCAAAGTAGCTGACAGCTAATCACTTTTTCACAGCTAAGACATTCCTCTCTTCTGAGCAAATATGGACAGTGTGTTATTCTAGGAACTCTTCGTCTCGTGTAGTTACTTGTGTGGTTCAGTGATGTTTGTTCTTTCAATCATCCAACAAGTGTTTCATGTATTCGTTCAACAAATATTTACCTGAAGACATGTTCAATGAATACTTCAGTTACTATATAGTCTATACTATTCAAGCCCCTCTAAATGCTTTCCATGTCCCTCAGAATAAAAGCCAAAGTCCATATTATGGTCCATGAAGTCTTCATGATCTGGACCCCTTCAACCTTCCTAAAATGACCTCTATCTTCCTCTTTACCCCTCTGTTCCCTACTGCATCAGCCACTTAATATTCCTCTATTTCTCGAAAACCAAGTATTTTTCTATTTTGCACATGCTTACTTTTCTGCTTCTAGCACCAAGTCTTCCAAATACCAACAGAGAAGACAAAAGACAGATCACTCCCACACACCTTCCCTCAGACAGCCTTCTCATGCCCCAACAGTGCCTTCAGACCTCTGTGGACACGTCACCTTCCCCTTAGACCTTCCTGGCCACCTAACAGCCAGAGTATCAACTCCCCAGCACTCTCCATCCTCTTTATCATGCTATAGTTTCTTCCATAGTACTTAGAAGAATGGTCATGATATATGTCCATCTGCTTAAGTATTTATTCTCTGGACTCTTCCATTACAATGAAAGCTCATGTGAGCAGAGACTTTGTTCATCATTGGATGCCCAGTGACTAGTGTTACCTAGCATGTAGTAGCTGGTTCAGTAAATATTTGTTCAATGAATTAATGAATATGGGAATGAAGGCTGGGACTGGATGGGAGCTACGGTAATACAGTGGGCTTCTGTGTTGTCCGCCATTTCCATGACTGGCTCCCTTCCTTCAGTTAAAGGAAAGCATGCTGCTGTGTCTGCAGACTGACAATGAGAAATGTCTGAGTGAGGCTCTCAGGCCCGACTACTGTCAGAGACAAGACACAGAACTAAATGATCCATTGTTGAGTTCCGGTCTGGCAGTTCCCATCTAACCTGCAAGCACCAGGTAATTGGATTGGTAATGGGATATGGAGACTTTCACCTTGAGGTCACTGCTTCACTTCCAGCCCAAGGGACAGCTCAGCTGAAAGTCATTGCTCTTGGGGAGCAGTTCCAAGATCGCTGGGAAATGTCTGAATCTGAGTTCAATGCAAGGGTGGGCCCTGGTTCAAGGAGAGAGCTTACAAGCCTCTTTTCTACACTATCCTGCATCTGTGATTCCCTAGAAGGTCATGTGAAACCTTGGCTTGAGGGCCTCCCCAGGGCCACAGAGGAGGAGATGAGCCCTGGTTGGGCCCAGGAGTCACAGACCTTCCTCAGAAGTCATCTCAAAATACATCCAGATGTCAGTGTCCCAGCAGGCAGTTGGGCTGTGGACTTTACCTTTACTGTTTGATTTTCTTATATAATAACTAATGGGTAGAACCCCTGGCCTAATGGTCAGATCGTTCCACTTGGCCATGAATAGCAGGGGTCCGGGGGATGAGGTAGTTATGACTCTGAAGACTGAAAAAATGTGGTCTTGAATTCTGGATTGACCTTTCCTAGTTATGTAACCCTAGGCCCATTAGTTAACTTCCCTGTATTTCTCTTTTCTCATCTATAAACTGGAGATTCAAACATCCACCATGTAGCAATGCTGTGAAGGTTAGAGCTGGTGTGTCTAAATCATTGAGCAGAGTGTCCCATACAAGCAGGTGCTCAAGAAATTGTTGTAAGTGATCCATAGGGGCCCTCCTCCCAGGAGCTAGAAGAGATATGCTTATGGCCCTCCAAAGAAGTCCATTTATTTGTCAGTCATCAAATAATTATTGAGGGCCAAAGAAGCAATGGACACAGTGCTGAATACTAACAAAATTGCTAGGATCCTAATTGTAGAAATAAAGCATGGGGGCTCAGAACAAAAGGTTCACTGCTTTAAGAGGCTCTTACAGAAATGAAGAAAGAGTCATATAGCCATAAAACCACAGACACAGGGGCCTCCTCACGGGAACAAGAAAGGTCACTGGAGTCAGAGACTGTAGTCCCGAATAAAGTCAGGGAATTTACTTTCACTTACTCATCTTTGTCTGGCCCTCCTCAGGACTTTGTGGAGTAGGTACTCAAAATATATTTGATCAATTTAAATGAGAGTGAAAAGGAATGCCAACAGAAAGGAAGTCTGTGGCCTTACCAACTTCTTTCTTGCGCCCAGATCTAATCTCAGGGACCTGCATTTGAAACCTCTCCCACCCTGACCACGGTGGCCTGTCCTGCAGGGTTCCGCAGCCAGGCTGGGCCCTACTCGCTGTGCTGGCTGGCTGCGGAGCTGACAACAGTGGCCTGATTTCGGACATGTGACTGCACTGCAGGATCCTGGGGCAGAAGGCAGGTGGGAGTGAGAGAGAAGGCTCCCTATTGCACAAGCCAGGCCATCTGGGGACAGGCCCTGTCAAGGAGAGGTGTATAATGGGGCTGTGAGCAACTCTAGGCACCCCAGCACATCTCTGCCGCACTGCGCCTGCAGGCTGCGGGCATTTCAAAGACCAGCCTCTGGTGAAAGCCAGCATGTGAATTTGTCCTGTCCTGAGACTTCTGGAAGCAGAGCATGGAAACGTCTCACTGGGCTGAGCCAGCAGGGCAGGTACTCTGCACCTGACCCCGAAGGGACAGAACGGGAAAACCAGAAAGTGGGAACACAAAAAAACACTAACAGCACCAATGTCCCCTCTCACCTCAGCCCACCAGCTGGTCTCCTGAGAGGAAAGAGCACCATTCTCCTTTGCTTTTCCGATCAGAAGACACGGGCTTCACAGACCCTGGCCTGCCACTGTGGACCAATGCCTCTACACCCCAGGCTTCTTCAACACAGAAGAACTGTAACGCTGTCCCTCGTTGCCCCCCAGAGAGCGTGAAGAAGAGAACAGTAGGTGGCAGATGGGGAAGCCCCCCACCGCCCCCCCAGAAGGAAAAGTACAGCTGGTGTCCCTTGCTGCTCTGACTCTAGCTCTTCCAGGGTCTGCTAGAGGAAGGGCCCACACCCCGGTCCTGACACAGAGCAGAGTACAGACCAGTCCACCAGCACTGATGGCAGAAACTCAAGACTTTAGTGGGAAGGTCAGTGCCACCAGACACAGCCATGTAAGGAAAGATTGTCTTCGCCTGGCCTTTGTCCCAAGGCCCATGACTCCCCATCATTTAGGCTTCCAGGCCTTCTTTCAGTAACTGTTGGAGCTCACTGTCGAGGACATACTGTCTTGGAAAGGCCACCTGGCGAGGACACAGTAACCCATTGTGAGTAGTCTCTGGAACAGTGCAAGTTCAGCTGGGTGATTCCTGGATGGGAGATACTATTTGGGAGTCAAGTTTCTTCATGCCAACCTTGAATAATCAGTTCCTAGGGAAGTTGCTAGGCTCCAAGTCAAAAGTGGTAACTATGCTGCCCTCCCCCTTCCCTGTTATCCTTTATGCATCTGTGGTTTGTGCTCCCTTCCCACTAACCACAGATGTGCTGTTGCCTCTAGGTGCTTTCAAAGCATAGATTTCACAGAGGGCAAAAGTGAGCACAAGGAAGGAGAATGAGGAGGGGTGGAGGTGAGACAGGGGAAGGAGGACAGCTGCTTTCTAATGATGCATTTGGGTAACAGCAAGGAGACAGTTTAATGCTATTGTTTTTGTGCATATTAAACCACTAATCCACATCTTATTTTGGCAACACAGGCTACCTCACATCTGTATGCCTTACCTACAATCTGTAAAGCTAATTTGTTAAACAGCTTTCTTCTCCCATGGGAATGAGGTCACTGGTCACAGAAGATTGATTAAGCTTTTGGAGAATCAACATTAATGAAAATCAGCACTGCCTAATGAGTGTTTTTATGGCAGCCTCATAAAAAAGAATTTTAAAAGGAGAAACAAATAAACAAAAACAGCAAGAAAGGCCAGAAGCCTTCTCTCCTGAGGTCTCTCAATCCTTGTTATGAACATGGTATCAGGACAGTGGTAGAAATCCCCTTGGCAATGCCAGCCTTCCTCCCCTCCACTCAAATCTGATTCATTACACCAAGTCTGGAAAGTTTGCGCGTGTGTTTCTGCGCACATTAGTTCCAATAACGTATGTATGCATATTAGTTCCAAAGACATTTCCCTTTGCTTGGGCCAACTGCTGTGTAGAGACAGAAGTAGATTTTAGGTCAGAAAACCTGCTTGTTGAATACCAGCAGCACCATTTACTGTGTGACTTTGGGCAGGACATTTAACCTCTCTGACTCTGTTAGCACATCTCTAAAATGGGAAAGAATACTAGCCTCCCCTATACCTCCTCCAGCAAAGTTATTACATTGAAAATCACATAAGCTAGCATGTGTGTATAAATTTTTAAACCATAAAGCCCCATGTAATTTACTATACTATTAGTATTCTTACTGTTTTAAGGCACTGTTGGGTAGTGGGTAATAGCCAAAGACTGGAGCCATACAAACTGGGTTAAACCCAGCCTCAGAATCTGGCTCGGTAGTTCACCAGCTGCATGACCTCAGCTCCTGATGTCACACTTCTTTCATCCATAAAATAGAATAATTATAGCTTTGTACTTTTAGAGTTTGGGGGAGGAATATATGGAATATGATTACAATGTGCTTAGGAGAGTACCTGGCACATGATAAACAGTTAAGAGATATGAGTCAGTAGGATTAGAGTTCTTATTCTCTTTCATTCCTCAACAAGCAAGAGCCTATCCACAGACCAAATGGGCAAGATCCATGAATCTACACAGAAGACACATGGAAACAGACAACTGGGTAACCCCAGTTCCCTTTGGGGCTCTGGGCTTGAAAGCAGAGGGGAAGAGTGCCAGAGAATCGATGCAGGTGGGAAGGGAGGATGGGAAAAAGTTGGGGATAGGCAACTGTAAAAGAGAAACACTTGAGAAGTCTCCAAATAACTATAACTTGGGAGAATATTAGTTTAAGGGAGGTAAGAGCTAACTGTTGTCTGCTGATGTGCCTAGGAGAAGAGACTGGTCTTGCATTGAAAAGGGAGTGGCTTATGTGAAGACTTAAAAACCCAACAGGGAAAAACAGGAAGGAAGGGAGGGAGGAAGGAGGAAGGAAGGAAAGAAGGAAGGAAGGAAGGAAGGAAGGAAGAAGGAAGGGAAGAAGGAAGGAAAAGTGGGAAGGAAGGAAGAAGGAAGGAAGGAAAAAAGGAAGGAAGGAAAAAAATAGGGAAGAAAGAGAGAGAATATCTAGAAGGAACTTTCTCCCCCTGAGGATGCTTTTTGTTAAATAAATATATAAAGAAAATAAATCAGTAAAAAATCTGTTCTCTCCTATTTTTTCCATTTTGTTTTTCCAGTTCTTCACGTCTCTAATTTTACCTAAATGATAATTTTATGAGCAAATCAAGTTATACATAATACATTTTATGTTTCTTCTTAGCAAAATGATTTTAGATATGTAAATTGTACTACAAAAATAAATATTGCATGTTATTCTAATTTTTCACCAAATTTACATTCCACTCCCACCCCCCCCTCCCCCAATTTCTCCAACCCTCTATCTCTAATGGTTTTAACATTTCCAAGACCTCAACATTTATAAATTTAGCTAGTTCTAAGGAAGAAGTGATTTCACAGGAGGTTAGGTGGTATGGTCTGTTAATTGGCGAGTTTTTCAAATCTTTTTGACAACTACCACTATTTTATCTCTGGCCAGTGATTGAAAAGGTGGATATAATTGTATAGACTAGAGTAGGATGGAATCCCATGGGCCTCCTACATTTCTGTGACAAGATTTTTGACACCTTCCCATTATACATAACATCTTCTACAGGCTCAAGCGTATTTGAAATACCATGAAACCCTAGTCTCCTTTCTCTGAGGAGTACATCCAGTAAAATGGGTATGTGAGTTCTCCCCAGGCCTCAGAGGCAGAGTAGCATATCAGCTGTCCCTGTCTTAGCTCTATTTCTAGAACCTTTTTAAGTTCATGATGGCATCGAATCCCATTAGAGATTTATAGTGAGGGTACTGAGGGTAGATATGTAGTGAGGATAGATAGCCAAAAGATGTGGTCACTGATCCCCCAGATTAAGCTCTAATTCATCTTCTGGACACTCTGGGTATTAAAAACTGTTAGTTGTGGGGTGCCTGGGTGGCTCAGTGGGTTAAAGCCTCTGCCTTTGGCTCAGGTCATGGTCCCAGGGTCTTGGGATCAAGCCCCACGTTGGGCTCTCTGATCAGTGGGGAGCCAGCTTCCCCTCTTTCTCTCTGCCTGCCTCTCTGCCTACTTGTGATCTCTGACTGTCTAGTAGATAAATAAAAATCTTTAAATAAATAAATAAATAAAAACTGTTAGTTGTATTATGTAAAGCTGTGTCATACAATATGGTAGCTACCAGTCCTGTTGTGGCTATTTAAATTAATAAACCTAAAATAAAATTTCAGTTTCTCAGTTGCACTGGCCACATTTCAAGTGCTACTTAGCCACATGCAGCTAGTAGTTTCCATGTCAGACAGCACAAATATAAAACATTTCCATCATTGCAGAAAATTCTATTGGACAGCACTGATGAGGAGAAAAATCTAGAAGAGTAATTGAGCAAACCAGTCATTGTTAAATGCCTGCCATGTACCAGGATCTCTGTGCTATAGTGGTTCTTTAAGTCATCTGATAATCTATGTGATAAATGATAATCATCCTTACTTTCCAGGTGAAGAATTGGGAGCTAAAGAAGGTTAACCTCCCAGAGTTAGTGGCATTGCTGGTGAGTCCAGGACTGTCTTATGACAGTCTTATGTCTTATGAAACTCTGCTGTCTTAATATGGGATCAAAGTAAGATGGAAGTGTACAGCAGATGTATATGTGCACAACAATAATAGATAATGAAAGACTAGGCCAGAAATTCAAACTACCTTTAACAAAAGAAGCAGACTCTTTCTCCCTCA
Organism: Enhydra lutris kenyoni; assembly: GCF_002288905.1. Classification (NCBI taxonomy): domain Eukaryota; kingdom Metazoa; phylum Chordata; class Mammalia; order Carnivora; family Mustelidae; genus Enhydra; species Enhydra lutris. The sequence continues at coordinate 4,282,457 of NW_019154118.1, forward strand.
CCATGCACCTCCAGGAGGAGAAACAGGAGCTGCCATCTCCTTGGATATGTCAGTCTTTTTTTTTTTTTTTAAGATTTTATTTATTTATTTGACAGAGAAAAAGATCACAAGTAGGCAGAGAGGCAGGTAGAGAGAGAAGGAGAAGCAGGCTCTCTGGAGCCTGATGCGGGGCTCGATCCCAGGACCCTGGGATCATGACCTGAGCCGAAGGCAGAGGCTTAACCTACTGAGCCACCCAGGTGTCCCTGGATATGTCAGTCTTATTTCATACATGAGGGAGCCCTGAGCAGAGATCAAGACTACACTGTTGAGTAGTGAAGGGAAAGTGTAATATGGGGATCACAGAAGATTGCTGGCTGAAAATTCATCATCAGACGGGTCCTCCAGGTACTCAACTCTCTTACTGAGGCCAGAGAGAACCTCTTCATGATAGGAAAACGAGAGCAGATCCATCTAACATAGCCCAGGCTGCTGGTAGAGATTCAAATGTAGGTCTCATTCCCTGTGAGGTGTTGCTATGAAACAGATACAAGACAAGGTGAATACCACCTGTTAACAAGTCAGCTTCAGTAGCCAGAACACCTGGAACAGCCCTTTGTGTCCTTTGAGTAGTAAAGGATTCTTGGTGCCACCCTTTCAAGTGGCTGTGGCGTGTGCCAATCGAAGAATCCCAGGAATAACATCAACAGCTATCTGATGCTGTTGAGTGGCATTAGCTTGTAGAAGCAGGTCCCTGCAGTGGAGAGGTGCACTCGTAGTTTCCCTCATACACTCATAGTGTCCCACAGCCAGGGGCCAAGTCTGCTTGGTTTAGGGTTGAAGGGATGAGGCAGGCAAAGGAAACACAGTAGATGACGTGTTGGGCATTGGGGTCTGAAGGGGGAAGCCCCTGCTGGATGAGATCACATCTGTGGTATGCTTTACAAGGAGTACAACGTATGGTTAGGGTTAGAGTTGAGTGTGGATGTAGTTGAGTATGGTTGATGGTCTGTCTCCTCTACTACACCTCAAATGCCGCAGGAGAAAGAGCTTTGAGTTACTTACCCTTCCCAGCTTCACCCCCATTCAGGTAATGTGGAAGACACTTGGTAAATGCCCTGCTTTTTAACAATCACCCAAACTAATTTTCCTCAAAGTGCACTTCTTGGGAAACTAGCTCTGAAAGATGCTAATGAGTATTTAAGCAGGGGGTGGGGGGGGTGGGGAGGAAATAAAGTTAAAAAAAAAAGAAGAAGAAACTTTCCATGGTCAACTTAGTTTGGAAAGTATTGGATTAAACAAGGTTCAACAGGGCAATTTACCATAGGATTTCTCTGGGCCCTTTAAATGATAATGAGGGGAATATAGAAAGCACTTCCCAAGTTTAATTGACCATGGAATTCTTATTCCACAGAGCATCTTGTGGGACTCTTGTTCTGTGGAAGCACTGACCACTGCCTTTAATGTCAGCTCACAATTCCAGTCTTTAGATAAAATAAGTGTGCCAGTTTGTGGACTATTGGCTAAGCAATGAATTGCACAACCATATAAAAGATCGCTGGAGGCACACCACCCTGGATTCATTTTTCTGCCTAGGCAACTGAAGGGTGCTTCACCTCTATTAATGTTGGTCCCAAGAGTATAGATTTCTTCTCTTCCATTTCCATTCCAATAACACAATGATAACAACCTGTCAATCAAATTCATCACTACATCACTGTTGACTTCATCTATTAATTAATCCACTCATATTATCTATTAATCTATTAATTTATCTATTAATATTTTGAACATCTCCTATGTGCAAATTATTGTTATACAACCTGGAAAAATACAAATTAGTAAAATATGTAAAGACTATTCAAGCTATCCAAGAACTTGCAATCTAATTGAGGAGATAAGAAATATATATTTTCCCCCCAGGGTATCTGTTCCCTGCTGCTGCTCACACTCCCACCTTCAGATGCTTTCTCTCTGGTCCCTTTACTCAATTATATTTCTCCAAATGCCTTCATTCTCACGCTCTCAACTGGAGATAGCTCTGTGTTTTTGGGCCTGTGTACAGTATGTATTATTCATATGCTCACTTGTTTCTGAACAACTTACGAAAACCAACTAGAGATTAATTCATAAAAAATAAGCTTTTTTCCCCCTCTCCCTTTACAGGACTAAATCTGTTTCTCTGCCACAATTGTATTGGCTGATTGGGTTTCTGCTCTCCCTCTGCCCCATTCTGAGGGAAATCATGTCTCTTTAGTATTGCTGCCACATATCCTTTCATGTGCCTGAAATATATACCATTGTGTTCTGACTTTTGTTTTGTGCAGAATCACTTTCATGCTCTATCTTCTGCAAGGTCCCTCTGTCCTGGCAGCCAAAGACACTTCTGTTTGCAGCCTGGAGATTTCCATTGTACTTTGCACATCGCAAGATTTTTGTTCTGTGAGGTGGCCTTTTGTAGTTGAGTTTGCTAATGTTCTAACTGAAAACAGACATAGCCATACTTCATCAGTTTCATTCTGCTCCAAGGCACGGTCGTTAAGCCCACTGAGGGAACCAAAATGCTCCCTCTTCACAAGGCAGAAGGTGGGCTAAAATCAGCAGCAAAAACGATCCATATGCTGCTCACCAAAAGGTGAAAGAAGCAGAGGTGTTTGATCATTGGGAATTTTAATCTTCTGAATTTCAGACACTCAATCTTTTTTCTACATGGGAATATGCCTGTTACTCTTCTTCCTGAAAATAACATGCCTCCTTTGGAAGCCTGGGTGGCATAGTCGGGGAAGCATCTGTCTTTGGCTCAGGTCATGATCCCAGGGTCCTGGGTTTAAGTCCGCATCAGTCTCCTTGCTCAGCAGGGAGCCTGCTTCTCCCTCTCCCTGCAGTTCCCCCTACTTGTGCTCTTGCTCGCTCTCTCTCTCTCGCTCTCTGACAAATAAATAAATAAAATCTTTTTTTTTTAAGATTTTATTTATTTATTTGACAGACAGAGATCACAAGTTGGCAGAGAGGCAGGCAGAGAGAGAGGAGGAAGCAGGCTCCCCGCTGAGCAGAGAGCCCGATGCGGGGCTCGATCCCAGGACCCTGGGATCATGACCCAAGCCGAAGGCAGAGGCTTTAACCCACTGAGCCACCCAGGTGCCCCAAATAAATAAAATCTTTAAAAAAAAATGCTTCCTCTTCCATCCTCCTGCTCTGGGACTACCATCATAGAACTGTTCCCTCTCTGATTCTCAGTAGAGTTTGTGAATAGATTTAGAGACAGTGAGTTTCCTTCCCTGCCCAGCTCCCTAAATTTCAATCCTGATTATGACACAAACACAACCTAAACTTCACTAAGATAATAAAGCATATTTGTCCCATTCTCCAGAACCTCATGCCCAATATATGATTGGGGTTTGGGACTCAAAAACAAAACAAAAACAAAAAAACAAAAACAAAAACAAAAAACAAAACCAAAAAAGCCTGCTGAATGAATAAATCCATTTATCTCCTGAAACCTAGAAGCCCAGGCTTTGCCTGCTGTCTGCCATCCTCTCTCCCAGGTACTACTCCTCTGCTGCCTCTTGCTGGCATAATTCTCCAGGCAGCTGGAGAGGCAGTGAATGTAGCATAGAATTGTGGTCTGTGAGGTGGGGGGGAAGGCATGAAAAAGCATTGACCTAAGGGGATACAGCGCTACCCCTCCCCCCATGCAATGCATCAATTCAATTATGGAAAGGTGCTCTTGGAAATTTTGACGCAAAAATCATCTAAGTCAATTTGCCCTTGCATGATGGTCTCAAGCTGCTTCTCTCCTGAACTCTGTGTGTGTGTGTGTGTGTGTGTTTAAACATACATTTTTCTTCTTTTTCTTCATCCCCCTTTACATATTTTAATTTATTATCCTATTTATTATCCTACATCCCCCACCAATATGCTCTAAAACACATTTTCATATCCTATCAATGTACATTGGAAACTTAATCTTTCCTTCCTTAAATGCATCTTCTTTCCTTCTTTATTCTTTCTTTCTTTCTTTCACTTTTGTTGTGTTTAGACTTGACTCTACCCATCCTTCTTTGACTCAATGCAGTTTATTAGTTGTTATGGCAAACCCCACTGCTCTCACTCTCTCTCTCTCTCTCCCATTATGTGGTTGCAAATGAAGATGTTAGCAAAAAAAAAAAAAAAAAAAGACATCTTTTATTCTCCCCTAGTCTCCTCTCTAGGCCTTTCCTCATCTTCCTTATTATCTCTACGGGATGCTCCCTGCCCTCCCCCACCCTACACACAGGTAACAAAGCCAATAAATAAATAAATAAATAAAAGACTTGTGTCTCTGGTTGTCCACAGCAGTATTATTTACTGCTATAACAAAATGGAACTGTAGAATGCTTGAGCTAGAGTAGCAAGTTGTGATTTGTGGGGCCTCAGGATATGTGGAAACTTTGGAAGAAGCTTCTCAAATTTGGAGTAGCAGTCATCACAGCAGGCCAAATATTTTAGGGGAAGACAGGTGGCACACTTAATTCTAACTCTTTCTGGCTTCAGCTTCTGTCATTCATGCCCTACTTAAGACCCCTATGGGGTGACTCAGATCAGTGCCCATTAGAAATACTCCATTCCTTTAACTTTAGCCAAGATCCTGTCGGAATCAGGACTAAACCGACTATCTACTAAATTCATAAAAAGATCTCCAAAATTTTCTCTAACATTATTCCAAACACCATGTTCCACACCCCTTTAGAAATGCACTCGATTTCTATATGTCTTCCTAACAAGTTATTTTGCTGTCATATTTTTTTCTGACGTCTGTCACCTTGGTATCTAAGCACTCTGGCAAATTCATGAGGCTAAAAACAAACACTTATGTGGGAAGGGGAAAGAAAGCTCTTCTCTTCTGCTCTCTCATCTCCATAGGGACAGAGAAGCACAAAGAGGCTATGATTCTCCAAGGTCATTCTGCAAAGACAGCATAACAGAGCCAAGAAAAGACTGCAGAATCCTAACTTCCAGTCCCCGGCCTCCATAATTTGAAGACACTCTGTTTAGAATTGGTGTTTCTACAGAAAATACCCAAAGAGATTTTGTAGCGGCTAGTCACAGTCAGGAAGGAATCTTCGCAAAAAAATCAGACACACCTCCTTCCCTTCCAAACTCTGAACCTTCCCCCTTTTCTTACTGCTGAGTATTCTAGCACTCTTTCAACTTTAGTACTGAAATGACATTAACTGTAATGTCAGGGGTTTCATTCATTTATCAAATCATTCAATCATTATTAATTGAAAGCCTTCCATAATCAAACACATGTTAGAGATGAGCAAGACTCTACCTATCTTCAAGGACTTATAATTTAGCAAGAGAGATAAGAGACACATGCAAAAAGTGCTTACTGAGGACATACTATTTGCTATTCTAGACTCCGAAGAGAGAGCAATGGATAAAACCTACAGGAATTCTGCTCTCATGGACCTTACCATTATAGTCACAAAAATAGACAATAAAGAAACAGATAAAGGAATAAGATATATTACATTAAAATATAATACAAGATGAAATGTGATATAACAAATAGAGAAATAGATGAAATGCCCAACATTTCTTTCTCACATGGGATTTCAGTAGCTGAATTGGAAGTATGCTCTGGTTTCAGAATTGGATTTGTAATATCCCAGGCCTCTGAATGTAATATTTTCTTCTCTAGTAAGCAAATATTGTTGCAGTTGTTGCATTTGGTAATCTGTGTGGAGCAAAAGATTCAGCACCCATAATAGGCTAGTCACCAAGAACTTTAGAAGAACTTGGAAGCAGCTGAAATATAAATGGTCCAATTCTAGCAAAGAATTTTTTTTTAAAAGAACCTCTGGGACCTATTATAGTCCACTGGCCATCTGATAGACTGTTATCCAGAATAGAATAGAATTATTCCTCTACTCTGATTATTTAAGCAGATTTCTTGTAGTTGCTGAAGGTCAAACTAACAATCCTAACCTCTTTGTCTTTAAAAGTAAGTGAGATTTTAAAGCTTAAAAAAATATTTAAGGGGCACCTGGGTGGCTCAGTGGGTTGGGCCGCTGCCTTCGGCTCAGGTCATGATCTCATGGTCCTGGGATCGAGCCCCGCGTCGGGCTCTCTGCTCAGCGGGGAGCCTGCTTCCTCCTCTCTCTCTGCCTGCCTCTCTGCCTGCTTGTGATCTCTCTGTCAAATAAATAAATAAAATCTTTAAAAAAAATATTTAAGTACTCAAATATACATTAGGTGGCAAGTTCTTTTCCTACATTTATTATTTCATTAGTCCACATTTATCTGTCCCTTGGGGTACAGTCAGCTGGGCAACACTGAGACTTTAGCTTCTCAAACAAATGACTTCAAAGAAACTTATTATGTAACTTCATTGTGTACTCTCTGCTGACCTAGAAACTGCCATTCAAAATAGTCACTCTTTCATTTGTAAAGAAGTCCAGGAAGATAATGTTTATTGTCAAAATTCAGAGGAACTATTATGCCAGACAAATTTCAAGCAGTGGAAAATGTAAGTAAATTCTGGGATTGGTTGGTGTTATAGACTTGATGAAAGAAGATAGAAAGAAGGAAGGAAAGAATAAGAGAGATGTCGGGCAGGGAAAGACAGGGAGAAGAAAAAGAAGGAAAAAGAAAATATACAAGGTACGCAACTATAAAACTGAGAAAAATGTGCAAGGAAATTCCTTATAGACACTGGACAACACGAAGCACAGAATAATAATACTAGAGAGAAGGAAAAGAGAGAAGAAAAACATACATGGTGAGCTTCACATTTGCATATGCTTCTTGACCAGGAACTCCTCTTGGAAAAAGGCACAGGGGAAATAGGGCACAAGCAGAGCACATTAGTCTCTCTGCAATCTGAAAACTGTTCTGTACTACTGAAACCCTTAAGTTTTCAAGACAGGATAAATGAGAGGAGGGAGCTTCATAGAAGGGTTACCTCAGAAGTGACAAGAGTCCACAGAGCCAAATAGAGAATGAAAGCTCCAGGAGTTAGAGGTGAATCAAGATAACAGATGTCCACACAATTCTAGGAGACAAAGTAGATAGCTAACTGAGAAACTCAGGCATTCAGTTGAGACCCCAGAAAGTCCATCCAACACCCTAAAGTAAGAACCATGTCCTCGAGCTAAAGACAAAACTGCACAGAACCTACCCTAACAGAGAAGAAAAACAACAGACTTAGGTGGACTCATCAATAATTTTACTGGTTACCAGAACAAAATTAAACTTTCTTTTAGGAAAGACAACACACTCCAGACTCATGATGTGCCACCACAGCATCCAATGTACAACAAGAAATTACTAGATATGCAAAGAAGCAAGAAAATGTGACCTATAATCAAGAAAAAAAAGTCAATGGAAGCAAACTCCAAGATGACCCGTATGTTGGAATTAGTAGACAAGAACTTTAAAATAGTTATTATAAATGTGTTCAAAGATAATATAAATATAACCAAGTAAATAGATGGAAACTCAAGGAGAGATAAAAAAAAAAAAGTACTCAATAAACATTCTAATACTGAAATTGCAATATCTGAAATGAAATGTACTGAATAGGTTTATGAGCAGATTAGAGATTTCAGAAAAAAGCATCAGTGAGCTTAGATCCCTTTCTACTATCCAAACTGAAGAGAGATAAAGAGTATTTGTTGTTAAAAAATAAATAAATAAATAATAGAGATTTCTTGTTCTGTGAAACAATCACAGTGCTATAATATACATATAGTTCATTTCCAGAAGAAGACAAAATGGAGAATAAAATACTTAAAGAAATAATAACCAAAAATTTCCAGATAAACCAAAACCTCTGACCTTCAAATTCAAGGTCAGAAAAGAAAAAAAAAAAAACAACTAGGTACACCATATTTAAATTGCTGAAATCCAAATACAAATAAAGAATCTTAAAAAAAAAAACAACACACAAACAAAACAGTGAAAGAATGCATCAGCGACAGTAAAACAATGGCACAAAGGTTGGCTTATTTCTCACCAGAAACACTGAAAGTCAGAAAACAAAAGAACAAGTTATGTGAAGTCCTGAATGAAATGAAAAGAGAAAACAAAAACAAAACCAGCAATTACCTAAAATTTTATAGATAGCAGAAATAATCTTCAAAATAAATATGAAAGTGAAATAAACATACATTTAGATAAATGGAAACAGAAAGAATTCATGTTCAGACCTTCATATAAGATACTTTAAAAGTTCTTCAGACTGCAGAAGGGAACTTCTAATACACAAGAAGGAATGAAGAGCACGAGAAGAGTTAAATTTCTAGATAAATACTTTTTTCTTTTCTTAATGCCTTTAAAAAGCAGCCAGCTTTCTAAAGGAAAAAATGAGATAGTGTATCTTATGATTTTAAAATATTTAAAAGTAAAATACATGAAAACAGTAGCACAAAAAATGAAGGTAAATGAAATTATACTCATAGAATTTTTACATCTTGTGTGAAGAGATGCAATATCAACTCTAAGCAGATTGTGAAAAGTTAATCATGTGGCAATTCCTAGAACAACTCTGAAAATCTGCAAAGAGGTATGGCTAAAAAGTCAATAGGATAAATAAAATCAAATACTAAACTAATTTCATAAATTCAAAAGAAGCCAGAAAAAGAGAGGTTGAGAAACAAAAAAGAAAGATTAAACAAGTGAAAAATAAATAGCAAGATGGTAAATTAAATCCCAAATCATCAATAATTACATTAGAAGAAAATGGACTACAAACTCCAAATAAGGGAATAAATTTCAGACTGGGTAAAGAAAACAAGACTCAATTATCTGTTGTGTATAAGAGATACACTGTAAATATAAGGACCCTGATAAGTTGAAAGAAAAGAAAGTAACAGATAATCAGTCACATGAACAATAATCATAAAAATCTTGAGTGTCTATACTGAGAACAGACAGAACAGACTTCTTGATAAGGAGCATTTCCAGAGAGAAATATCACAATGATAAAGGAGATCAATCATTCTGGAAGATATAATGACCTTATAAGTGCTTGTAATAATAGGACACCAAAATACATTAAACAGGAAATGACAAGAATAAAGAGAAAAATAGGAAAATAAACAGATTTTAAAATTTTCCTAATTAGAATTTGGTAGAATAACTAGAGAAACAATCAAGAAGGAAATACAAATATTTGAACAATACTATAGACTGCCTTGATTTAATTGAAATTTTTAGAACAATATAATCCTGAAACTATAGAATTTACATATTTCAGGTATACATGATATAACATATATACACATATAGTTTATATGGACTATATATTAGATCATAAAATAAATTTCAACACATTTCCAAAGATTGAAGTTTTCACATATGTTTTCTGACAACAAAGGATAAATAAGAAAATAATAAAAATAAGATACATAAAAATCCTCAAATATTTGGAAATTAAACCACATACTTCTAAATAACCTGTGGATCAAAGTATAACTCATAAGAAAAATTAGAAAATACTTTGTACCAAATGATAATAAAAATACAACATACCAAAATTCATGTGAAGCCTCTACAATGGTGCTAGGAGGAAAATGTATTACTTTAAATGTTTATATGAAAAATAAAATAAATATTTGTAATAACTGATCTGAACTTTCATTACAAAAGTTTTTTAAAAAATGAAAAGAAAAAGAAAAGAGAGAGAGGGAAAATTTAACCCAAAATAAGTAAAAGAAACATGGAACAAAAAGCAGTCTTTGAAAAGTTAATAAAATTGAGAAAATCTGAACAAGATCAAGTAAGAAAAATAGAGAATACTTTAATTACTACTATCAGAAATAGAAAGTGGGATATTACTACAGATCCTACAGATATAAACAGGATAATAAAGAATATTATAACAAGTTTCACCAATAAATTCAACAATTTGGATGAAATTAACAAATTCCTTGAAAACACAGTTTTTATAAAACTGACATAAAAAATACAGAAAATAAAAATAGCCCCTATCTAGCTTTTTTAAAATGTAAAATTCATAACCATAAAGAAAATTTACAGTCCAGATGGTTTTACTACTAACTATATGACATACTTAAGAAATAATACAGTCATTCACAAACTCACAAACTCCTTCAGAAAACGAAAAAAGGACCACTTCACATTTGGTTTATGAAGCCAGCAAAACTGATTTCTTTTTCTTTTTTTTTTTTTTTTAAAGATTTTATTTATTTATTTGACAGAGAGAGAGATCACAAGTAGGCAGAGAAGCAGGCAGAGAGAGAGGAAACTAGACTCCCTGCTGAGCAGAGAGCCCGATGCAGGACTCGATCCCATGACCCTGAGATCATGACCTGAGCTGAAGGCAGAGGCTTAACCCACTGAGCCACCCAGGCATCCCAAAACTCTGATTTCTAAACTTGACAAAAACATTTCAAATAAAGATTGTGATCAAATATCCCCCATGAACACAGACACAAAAATCCTTCAAAAAATATGAGCAAACCAAACCCATCAACACACAAGAATTTTAAATTATGACCATATTGGGTTATACCAGGAAAGCAATGTTGTTTTAACATTCAAAAAACCAATCAATATAATTTACCACATTAAAAAAATGAGGGTGAAAATTATATATCAATGTATGACCATTTTAATTTATAAAAATCATTTGGCAAAATTCAACATCCATTCATGGTCGAAACTCGGAGTAAGTAGGAATAGAAGGAAACTTATCTGATAAAAGTCATCTACAGGAAATTCTACAATTAACAATCCATTTAATTATGAAATATTGAACTCTTTCTCCTTCATGTCAAGAGTAGGAATGTTTCTTTTAAAATTCTCTTATTCGGGGCGCCTGGGTGGCTCAGTGGATTAAGCCTCTGCCTTCAGCTCGGGTCGTGATCTCAGGATCCTGGAATCGAGCCCCGCATTGGGCTCTCTGCTCGGCGGGGAGCCTGCCTCCCCCTCTCTCTCTGCCTGCCTCTCTGCCTACTTTGATCTCTTTCTAATAAAAAAAAATAATAATAAAAAAAAATAAAATTCTCTTATTCAACATTCTACTAGAAGTTCTAGCCAGTAAAATAAAGCATGAAAAGTAAATTAAAAGCATTAAAATTTAAAGGGATAAATTTTGTTTATTCATAGAAATTGTAATCATTTATGTAGAGAATCTTAAGGAATCTAGAATTTAGAAGTGAATAAAGTAAGGTCACAGGATACAAAGTCACATACAAACATCAGTATGAAATTTTAGATAATGAAACATTAAAATACCATTTACAATACTATTATGAGACATAATAGTATTATATAATATAATATTATAATATTATAATATTCTATGTCTCATAATATTATGAGACATAGAATATTTAGGAATAATAGGAACAAAGGGTGTAGCAAAGGTCTACATTAAAAACTATAAAATATTGCTGAGATTAAAGAAAATATAAATAAATGAAAAGATACATAATGTTCACAGATTAGAAGACTCAATAATGTTTAGCTGTCAATTCTCCCCAAATTTTCTATGGAGTCAATGTAATCCCAGTAAAAATTCTAACCAGACATTTTACTGATATTAACAAATTGATGCTAAAATGTATATGAAAACACAAAGGACCTAGAGTAGCCTAAACAATCTTAAGAAGAACAGATTTGGAGAACTCACATTACCTGGTTTCCAGGCTTATACAATTTTACTGGGGTGTTGATTATATAGGTGTATATGATTTTCAAAATATATTGAACTGTACACTTGAGATCTGGGCCTGCAACTGCATGTAAATTTTACCACAATGAGAAAAATAATAAATAATTGCAATTTCCTGTGAGTAGACTCTATCACAAGAACGTAAAGGGACTTTCAGGTGAGTATAGATAGAAGATATATGTAACAAAATCCTTTTATTTCTGTCTCCTTTAGTAAATAACTCTGATGGATTATTCTATATCATTTTGGATAAACTGAAAAAAACTATCCAAGAATCTCTTCTCTATATATCTGTAAGCTAGCACTGACCAAAAGAATTTTCATAGGATTTGGAAGGCAGCAATGAAAAAGCAGTTAACAACCAGATATGGTGATAGACACGTGCAGAATTGCCCAACGTGTCTCACCTTGTTCTCATTCTCATCTGGTCCTCATCCAGCCCTTTTTAACTATTGACCCTGCTGAGCAATAGCAGACTCAGACTCACCACCAGAAACCTGTCTGTGGACCCCCAGAGATGATAGCTGCATATAGACAATATTCCTTATAGCCCTTTCTCAGGGTTCCCTTTTAAATTTTCACTTCTGATCATCTGGTTGGTCACTGGTTCATTTTCTGTTCTTCCAACTCTCGTCCTGAGTCTTCACTCTTCCAGTTCCTTCCCAATTATATAAGCTCTAACTGCCAAAATAAATCCCTTACCGAGGAACACTTTCAGGGACTCTGATTCCCCGACATATGATAGAACAACACTTTCTTCTCTGATGTTGGAGTTGGTTCACTTAAATGGGAACAAAGGGTGATATGGGCTGAGTGTACCACATGCAGGTGGAGGAGTGGGGTATGAGCCTGTGCTGACCTACCACAGAGATAGACCTCGAAAAGATGACAGTAAACCTCAGGTAAGCTTTCATGTATCATTAGAGTACCCTGAAATCATAAGACGTACCCTTGTATGAAAATATGCTTCTCCGTGAGTCATCTGATACAGATTCCAGTTTCAAAACAGAAGGTTCAGAACAACCAGTCTTACGTCTTTGAGCAGGCTAACACACATAACTGAGAAGTCAAAGTGCTGAGAGATGATAAAAGTATGTGTGCATAAAGGCATACATTTGTATTTATTTCTAAAAATTGGAAAAACAATACACATCTTTCTGACCATAAAAAAAAGAATAGTACCTGAGAAATAATTAACATGGTCTTTGTATTTAGAAAATTATGGAACCTTGGAAAAATCATCTTACACTCTTATTCATTATTCTATTTACCATAAAATTGATATCAGACCAGTCCCAGCTTCTTCATAAAAGAATAGAAAATAATTCATTTCTGCTCTGTGCTAGTCATAATTTGTGCAACTGTCCTGTAAAGAAAGTGTTATTAGCTTCATTCTACAGATTGAACTATGACTCAGAGATATTAAATAATTTAATTAGATCCACACAATTTCTAGGGAGAAGAGCTATAATCTGATCTCATGTCTGTCTGAGTGACTCCAAGATTCAGTCTTCCCACTAAACTACCCTCATTCTGAGCATGGACCTCCATTTGAGAAAATGAGAAAAACCTATGTGTAGATGTTATCCCCATGAAATTACTTTGAAATAATTGTAAAGAAAATAATTTTTAAATCTTCCAGACTTTTATACACATTTATATGCTCCTGGTCAAATTAGTCACTTTGAGAGAGTATAGATATATCCAAATGGGTTCAACAAAAACTCTATTTTCCAAAATATTTTTGGAACTCCTTTCTCAAAATTGCAGAATTATGCACTATGCTATATATACATATACCTATATATATATAGAGAGAATATAAATATATATTTATATTCACACATATATATAAATATGTGTATCTCTATGTACAATATACATACATACACAAATGTTATATATTAATATATATACAAATTTTATATACATAGATAGATAAACATATAGATGTACATGACACCCGTTTTCCTCTATATTCTCTAACATACACATAGAATCCAAGGCAACTTCTTTGAGAAACAACACATATCTCAGACAAACTGTGGTTGGTATAGCAGCATCAGAAAGAGAATTGAGCAATACGGCTTTTAAGGTCCTCTCCAACAATGAGGGTCCCTATAACATAATTTGTTATGTTTGTTTTTAAAAAAATCATTCTATTACATTATGGTCACACCTCATAAAAAGCACTATGCAAATGTAAGGTAGATCTTTGTTATGAATAATAATATCATAATTGGCCTTTTAGTAGAATCTCTAATTGCTAAATTAATTCCATCGGTTCTCACCATAAGGTGATACAGGCCCCTGTTGAGTGCTCTTAGAGCACCCTGATTTCTTACTTAGCAGGGGTCATACTCACTGGTATGGTGTCCAAAGTCCCCTCTAGGTCTTAAGTTCCTCAATGGCTAAGGCATACCTATTCATCACTATGAATTGGACTGGCATCAGAGAAAAACAATAAATATTTTTAAATGAACAATAAATATTTGTTGAATGACAAAACCATAGCCTGTGGAATCAATCTAAAAACCTTCCCTTGTCCTATCATACCTGTGGAAATAATTTATGTGTCATTTACTAGAGGCTCCCCATGTGAAAGGCAAGAAGTGGATCTTATGTGGGGGAGAGACCTTGCATATAGGGAGCATACAGCTTAGCAGGGAAGCCAACAAGCACCCTACACAACCATAGGTAAACCAGACTACAGAAACTGCACACACTTCAGGGGAATTTGTTCCAGCTGAGATGAATGCAGAGGGCAGGGCATCGTGGGACAAGGAAGCATTTCTGCCCCCAAACAAAGAGACAATCAAGAGTAAAGACACAGTGCAGAAATATGAAAAACTTTTTGAACATAACTGAGCAGCCCAGGTTGGTTATGGTATATCATCTGTGGTGGGCAGGGGGGCCAGAGAATTAGATGTTGACTTTGGCCATGGACAAATAGCCATCACTGCCAGGTATGGTATACTGAATAATGGCCCCAAAGATACCCAAACTCTAATCCCTGGGACTGTATTGTTACTTTATATGGCAAATGTGACTTTGCAGATATGATGAGATTATACTGGATTATGCCAATAGACCCTAAAGCTAAAGACAGGTGTCTTTTTGAGGAAGGCAGGGAGAGGTTTCTGAGTAACAGAGAAAGCAATGTGACAAGGGGACAGAGAAAGAATTGAAGATACTACCCTACTGACCTTGAAGATGATAGAAAGAGCCAAAGAAGAGGGAAAAAGTGAGAAAACAGATTCTTCTCTGAGGCCTGAAGAGGGTGCATGGCCCGGACAACATCATGGTTTTGGCCCAGAGAAATGCATCTCAGATTTTGGACATTCAGAAGGGTAAGAGAATAGATGTGTATTGTTATAAGCAACTACATTGGTGGTAATTTGTTATAGCCATCATAGGAAATTATTATAACCAGGTTAAGGCATTTGAGTGTTATTTGTTAAGCAATGAAGAGTCATAAAAATTCAGGTGGAAATGGATTGAGGGAAGGCAAATAGAAAGGGTGTGATGAGAGGAAAGTGAGGAACAGCAGCTTGATTTTAGAAATGGGTAAAACTCCCTGGGTATTTTGTTAGCAAAGCATTTTGGGATCCTCTGGGATGAAAGGTGCTGGAGAAAATGTAATATCGCTAATAAATATTCTATGATTTCTCTGGAACATGTCCTCCGGTGAACTACAAGGCAGCTCTAAATGTTACGATAAGAGATGTGGGAGACTCAGCAGTTTGGGGTCTCAGGGGTGCCATAGAAACCATGACTATGTTTGTCTCTGTTCCCTGGGGACTGGCATCCTCATATGTCTTCCTCCCCAAACCATAATTCATAGGAGCTCTGGGGAGCAGCAGCAAAGGGCAGAGTCAAGAGCCATTCAAGGCAACAATAGCAGGAAAATAGTGTCATGAATTATTTAGCATTTAACCAAGGCAGCGCAAGACCCATTCCAAATACTGAGGAAGTGATGAGAGGGTTAATCCATATGGATTTGTCACGAGTAGTCAGCCTAGAGCGCCAAAGTTTATTTGGGGACACTTGTCCATGCGAGGGCCTAAAACCTGCTGGTTCCTCTACCTCACAAGTCAAAAACTGGTGACTGAGACTTTGACCCCCCAAAAGCTGATTTTTAAACTTTTATCATCTTCTAAAAATCCTTGAAGACTCAAAAGAGGCTGTGACCTTGAAGGAAAAGAGCCCCACATTCTTCCCTCTACCTTAGAGCTAAAGGGAACCTTGGAGATTGTGTCACAAAAACCTCTAAATTCACATCTGAGAAATTCAAGGGCAGTGAAGTCAAATGACCCAGCAGAAAAGCCTCTGGTCTC
Source organism: Enhydra lutris kenyoni (assembly GCF_002288905.1). Taxonomy (NCBI): domain Eukaryota; kingdom Metazoa; phylum Chordata; class Mammalia; order Carnivora; family Mustelidae; genus Enhydra; species Enhydra lutris. Next base: position 4,298,459 of record NW_019154118.1, read on the forward strand.
CCAGCCAGGAATCTTGCTACTGGACCACACCCCTCCAGTCAATTTCTCCTTGGGAGCAGGAGATTCATGTATCACCTATGGCTGATGTTCTGGAGAAATATGTATCCAAGTATTGTTGCCCTCTAGAGAAGAAACGGATTTCTCCGCAGGGATCTGGCTTTTCTTTCAACATCTGGGCCCACTTTTGAGCTTGGCCCTCCTATAAGCACAATTAATGGAAAAGGAGCAATAAACATAGAGTCAAACAGAACTGCAGTCAACTTCTAAACCTGTCATTTACTTGCTGTGTGATCACAAGCAAGTCAATTGACCTCTCTGATTCCTGGTTTCCTTAGGTGTAAATATGGGATAATAATTCCTACCTCAGGGTTGCTATGAAGATTCAGTTGAATGACACAATGAATGCAAAAGGACTTAATAGAATGCTTAGAATATACTAATGCTGGATAAGCATATGTTGGACCTGAATTTGAATGAGTTTTTAGGAACACAAGAAAGAATATGAAGGCTCCCAAAAATACCTTTCACTCATGGCCTGTTGTAAATACCTAAAATTCTATGCATAGCAATATAGACCTTGGGTTCTGGAAGAACTGCCAATCTTTGGGAATTATCATTAAAATAAAGACACTGCAGAACCTCAAGCCAATATTACTTAACACCTCAGCAGGAATTAATTGCGGGGGGAAACAATCGAGGTCCTTTAGAAATAAGAGAAAAGAGGTATAGGGGAAGAAAATAAAGAAGTGATTTGTGCTGAAAGGAAGTGATTTGTGCTGAAAGGAATCAAACATTTATCAAATTCTCAATTTTCTTTGGACCAAAGGGACACACTAGCTGGAAATCCAACGAATTTTTGAAATTCTAAAACAATCCTAAAAACAATGTTTATTTTCTTGTTTCCCTGTTTTGCAAAAGTTAGATTATTGATAGGGAGAAAAAAGTTAGATTATTGATAGGGAGAAAGGGCAAGGCCCACCAAGCTCTCCTAGATGTCACACTGTTTTGGGTCTTGTGTTCTGAAGGCAGGGAATCTGCACCTATCCACTTTATTCATTTCTTCATTGATACATCTGGATTTTTCATTTGGCACACATTTATTGAACCCTTGGAGACATAAAGAGTAATAAAGCAACAACATTCTCTTGAAAAGTTGACCTTCAATTCAGATACAGATTTGAAGCAAGTAATTATAATACAATGTGACACATACTTTATGGAAGCAGGACCACTAAGGGAAATAGATAAGGAAAGGATTTTTTCTGGCTTGGGGGTTTGGAAATAGGGGGAGACCAGAAGGCTTCACAAAAAGGAGACATCTGAGTATTGATGTGGGCCAAACAATCTGCGTTTGGGAAGAAAATTCTGAGATAAAATAATATTAACCAAAAACTGAGATGTATGAGGGCCAAGCATATTTGGTGGTTCTGCCACTTCCGGAGTCATTCATTCTAATCATGAAGCTGTTGTCTTTAGGCTCAGAAACACCATTCTTCCTTGGCCATGTGGTGCTGAGACTGGGGATCTATGGATCCCCTGGCTCCTCCATCAGCTGGCTCTCCATTAGATCCCACAAAGAGGAGCCAGTAGGGTGAGGCTATATGGCAAGGGAAGTACGACTAGCCCTTCCTGTTGACTTGGTCTTCCTGTCAGCACTGCCCTATTAAAGGCTCTTTACCCTGACAGCAAAAATGGGTTCCAACCTCCAGGGTCCTTTGACTCCCAGACTTGATGAGCCCCATGGAAATATAAGCCCCAGCAGTACAGCAACTCCTCATCAGAAATTTAAGCCCAGGAACATGAGGACCATTCTCTGAACTCATGGAGTACAGTGTAAGCTGAGTAACTCCTCCTCTTCAAAGATATGAGGACCTCTTCCAAGGACCTCTCTTCTGAGCTCTTAAGGTACTGGCAACCTGGGATATCTCTACTTCCTCAGAGATCTGAGCCTAATCTCCACAGAGTTCCTTCTCTGAGCCTCTAGGTTCTGATCATCCCAATGTCTTCCCTTTGACTCCCCAGGACTGGTAGCTGCTTCCTGTAGTTATAACCTCTGCAATACCTCAATATCCCCTTTTTGTTTCTGTGGGGCCTCAAACACATGTCTAATTCCCATTCTAAATTTCCTCTGTCCAGAGACCTAGAGAGGTTTCTGTTTTCTTGCCTGGATGCTTCCCAATATTTCATCCATGAACTACAAGATGAGGCTGGACACATAAGATGAGAACTGGATTGTGGAGGGCTTTTTATCCCATCAAAAGTGTTGGACTCCAGTTTATAAATAAGGAATGAGGAGCCCTTGCAGGTTTCTAGAAAGGAGATGCCATTATAAAGGTGATAAAGACTGTATTGGCAGTGGATCACAGTGCTAGAGAAAGGGTGACTGAGGCAAGCAGATGAGTTAGGAGAACATTTCAACAATGTGGGCATAGGATGTTAAGAACCTGATCATGGTGGAAGAGATGATGAGAACAGAACTTATGTGAAAAACCATTCTGAAGGTTCATTCCGTTGGTGGGTAATACAGATGGCTTTGGTGGGAGCAGGCTTATGATTCTCTATCTAATCAGATATGACTCTCACACTTTCTCTGGAGGTTCAAGAGATGTGGTGTCTGAATGAGAAATGGGTACTAGGGGGAGTGGGACACGGAGATAAAGATACAGGCACCGTGTTGGAATTCTGCTTCCACAACAATCTAGGGAGAATATGGCATAAAATACTTAATACTTCAGGTCTCAGTTCTCTTACCTTCAAAATGGAGCAAATTATACTTATATCAAATGGGTTTTTAAGTGCTGTGTTTCCCAAACTGACTGATGGTTAGAATTATCTGGAGAGCTTTTCAAAAATGTCAGTTATCAGACCTTGCCCTAGACATACTGAATTAAAATTTCTCAAATATGAGTCCTGAAAATCTGATTTTTTTTTCAGCCTCCCAGGTGATTTTAGCAGAAAGCTATATTGGGTACCACTGACTTAGAATTTATTATAGATAACGCATGTGACTGTGTCTAGCTTACAATTTGCTATATTCACCTCGGCCAATGCCCTAACCCATTTTTGCTCTTGGCACTTAGACTCTGATACCTGCAGGTGGTCTCCTCATGCAACCACCTGTGATTTACCTGAGAGACTTTTCCAGCCACAGGAGCATGCTTAGCCTTTAGGGAAGACAACCCAGGGTCATGTTCTACACACTGGGAATGAGTCCTAGCTGTGCACAGAAGCAACTTGCTCATTATCACACAGTACGTAGGTTACCTTCCCTCCTTCTCTGTCTTACTTAAACACCGTTCTACCAATATATCCTGACATTACATCCCAAACAAACTATTTTTACTCAAATCCTTTTCTCCAGGTAAACTTCTGGATGAACCATACCTAAGACACAAACTTAGTCTCTGTTGAGGGGGGGGTTCTTCCCTCTTCATACTCTACAATCTCAGGTTCAGCAGATAGGAATGACTACCCATCCTACCTATCCACTCTGGTAAGGTGCTTCAGAGAGGACAACATACCCTTATAGACATTTTTCATCTTATCTGGTCATTATGACAAACTTGGGCTTTAGGCAGTACTTGTATCCCTCTTCAGTGAGGAAACTGAGATGCCAGTTGTTAAATGGTTTACACAAGACCACACAGAAAATAGTAATACCAAGGTTTAAAATTTAGTTTTTCCATAAGAGCAACATTTTTGAGAATCTCATGAAATGTGTATGTCCTTCCCTAATTCCATCCCCACAAATGTAGACATTGACCTACTCACAAATTTTCACATATTCTAAGATATTCATGGACTTCATGTATGCCCATGGATTCCCATAGAAGTCAGATGTTGTGGGTCCACAGACCCAGAGCAACAATCCCTGCATTTTTGGAAGACTCTAAGTTTCTTCTCACCAGGATCAATTTTCCCTCAAGATTTCACTCAATCTTGATGAAGTCCCAATAGTTCATTTTTGCCCTTGCTTCCCTTGCCTTTAGTGATGTTTCTAGGAAGAAGTTGCTGTGGCTGAGGTTGAAGAGGTTGCTGTCTATGTTCTCCTCAAGGATTTTGATGGATTCCTGTCTCACATTGAGGTCTTTCATCCCTTTTGAGTCTACTTTTGTGTGTGATGTTAAGGAAATGGTCCAGTTTCATTCACACAGCAAAGGAAACAGTCAACAAAGCCAAAAGACAACTAACAGAATGGGAGAAGATATTTGCAAATGACATATCAGATAAAGGGTTAGTATTAAAAATCTATAAAGAACTTATCAAACTCAACACCCAAAGAACAAATAATCCAATCAAGAAATGGTCAGAGGACATGAACAGACATTTCTGCAAAGAAGACATCCAGATGACCAACAGACAAATGAAAAAGTGTTCAATGTCACTCAGCATCAGGGAAATACAAATCAAAACCACAATGAGATACCACCTCACACCAGTCAGATGGCTAAAATTAACAAGTCAGGAAATGACAGATGTTGGAGAATATGTGGGGAAAGGGGAATCCTCCTACACTGTTGGTGGGAATGCAAGCTGGTGCAAACACTCTGGAAAACAGCATGGAGGTTCCTCAGAAAGTTGAAAATAGAGCTACCCTACGACCCAGCAATTGCACTACTGGGTATTTACCCTAAAGATACATATGTAGTGATCTGAAGGGGCACATGTTCCCTGCTGTTTATAGCAGCAGTTTATATAATGTCCGCAATAGCCAAACTATGGAAAGAACCTAGATGTCCATCAACAGATGAATGGATAAAGAAGATATGGTGTACATATATACAATGTAATACTATGCAGCCATCAAAAAGAAGTGAAATCTTGCCATTTGCAACAACATGAATGGAACTAGAGGGTATTAGGCTGAACAAAATAAGTCAATCAGAGAGAGACAGTTATCCTATGATCTCCCTGATATGAGGAATTTGAGAGGCAGAGTGGGGGGTTGGGTGAGGGAAGGAAAAAATAAAACAAGATGGGATCAAGAGGGAGACAAACCATAAGAGACACTTGATCTCACAAAACAAACTGAGGTTTGCTGAGGGGAGGGGGGTATGGAGAGGGTGGTTGGGTTATGGACATTGGGGAAGGTATGTGATATGGCGAGTGCTATGAAGTGTGTAAGCCTGATGATTCACAGTCCTGTACTCCTGGGGCAAATAATACATTACATGTTAATACAAATAATTAAAAAAAAAAAAAGATTTCACTCAAGGCCACATAGCCCACAACAGGCTTCTTTTTAATGGTTTGAGTTACAACTAGAGGGGACAGCAGTGCTTATCAAGACCCAGTCAACACTGTATATTTAAGTGGGGAGAAGAGAAAGTCCCTTAATATCTGAGAGCATTCATTGACAGAACTGGAGACCAACAATCAAACTACAAGAACCATCACAACAACAACCACAAAAACAAATCTATGAAAAGGTTCATTTTTAGAACTCAGTCTGCATTTAGAACAGATTGTTAGTAAATGGATGTGCTTCAATGTAGAGAATTAGAAGAGTTTCATTTCAGGAAGAACACCTCTCCTTTATTCATTAGGGAAGACTTTCTAAGGGTGCCAATTCATGTGCGATTTGAAACATGAAGATCTTAGCTGATGCTCTGACAGTAGCCATTCTTCAAGAGGCAAGAGCACAAATTCAGCGTCTTGGGTTCACTAGCATGGGCAAGTCACCTAAACTCTCTGTGTTTCACTTTTTTCATCAGTACAATGAAGATGATGATAGTACCTACTACATCACGTTATTGCGGAGAAGAATAGGAGTTAATACCTACATAGCACTAAGAACCGTGTCACACGCAGCAAGAACTTAGGAATTCACAGTTATTTGCCTTAGAAATGCTCCCCATGGGAAAGAGATCTTGGGGCAAAATTCATGTAATAACCCTTAGTAGGGAGAGGGGACAGTTAAAATTCAAGGACAGAAAATGAGGAGAAAAGGAAGAGCAACAGGGAAGCAGGGAACACAAATACAATGTCCAAGGTCCTATGTTAACAAGATGACCACAGCTCCGCCAGAAAATATCACCAGTTTTTCATCCCAATGCTCATTTGGGATGAAATGAGAACAGAACCACCACATTTAAAAATAAGTTATAGGAAGAAAAAGACTAGACATTTTCTCTCCTGTCTCCTTTCGCATCCCCTGTCTTTTTGTAGTGCTAGTTTTGTGCTGTGCAACAGGCCTACCTTCACCACTTTTGGACAAGTGTGTGTCGGATCAATTCAGATCCAGGTCCAGGAAAGTGGTGAAAGCCTTGGGGACAGGGCAGCAAAAGCAGTCCAATGGATCTAGGGCATTACATTAACTGGGTCCACTGCAGTTATTGTAGTTCTCTCAAGATTGTTATTTTCCAACATGCACCTTCATCCTTTTCTGCCAACCAAGTTGTGAGTTCCTATTCTAGTCACCTGGTCCTGAACAGAAGTTCCTCTCCTGTTTTCTTCTGTAATCATAAAAACACTAGATTAAAGCTTCCTTCACTGAACTGAATTTCAATTCCATGAAAGGACCACAATGAGTCTATGAGAAGAAACGGATTTGTGGCCAAGAATCAGACATGTGGTTAAGATTAACGGGGGGGGGGGTTCATTTTGAAACTAAAGATAGAACGTTTTCCACCCGGGCTTTCCAGACACTATGTCTCAGAACTGAGCTGGACCTGGAGAAGAGGCCTACCAAGAAGAATTCAGGCTATCTTTAGATCTAGAATCTCAATACTGACCAGTAGAAGCTAAAGAAAAGAACCTGGAAGGCTTTCAACCAGAAGCAGAAAGGCTCATGCTAATGTACAAGTGCAACAGGTTCTCTGGGAGCAGACTGTGAGATGGGGTTTGGAGTGCAAGGTGTCTACTAGGGATCAATAACCAAAAGGAAGGGGAGGAAGCAAGACTGGACAGAGCACAAAGAACTGTCATAGACCCAACAAGCTCGGCCAACCCAACCCAAATGAGAACTCTGGATCAAATAGTGCCGGTCAGTTACCTTGTTTTGGGTCCGATGCTAGGCCTTTATATCCTACCTGGTTCAGGCACTACACATACATTGACTCAGAAAGATACGACCTCAGGCAAGGCCAACCCTTCAGCTGAGCTACACCCTGGGAACCTGAGGGCAAGAAAATGCCTGTCTTACATCTGGGCAACAAGTCTTCCCTAAAGGGAATCTGGATGACCCATGTCCCTGTGCTGACCACTATGGTTTACCTAGTTGCATGACTCTAATCCAAGAGGATTCTGAGCCTCTGGTCACCATTCTCAGGGCTGGGTTGCTGGACCTGTCACTTAACGGTCACAATTAGACAAGCCAGTACCAAAAATTGTCTCCTGCATTTTCTCTGGCCCCACTGTGTCCTACAGCTCCACCCAATCCTGATTTTTGGGATCATTTCTACAAACTTGGTGACTCCTCTTCTTGTCTATTAACCAATGAATACAAATGCCCAAATTGCCAAGGGCAAACCATACCAAATAATTCAGTGGAAATCTTGTTCAGTTTCTGGTCCAAGTCTATCCTTAGGGGAAACAGGACCTTTAGCCTTTAGAGCCTAGAATTGTTCACGTTCCCCAGTGGGTATTAGGGGTGTCCCATGGGTTCAGTCCTGCTTGCTCCCTCTGCTTCCTGGACTTCTGTGTTTATTTTGTTTTGTTTTTCTGTTGGGGACACAATGCCATGTAAAGATTTTTGATTCAGTGAGTATAATGCATCCCATAGGATGGCACCCCATCCTTCCATAATGTTGCCTCCAAATTAATGCTTCATCTATGCTTTTAGCAAATCATTCCAATGCTCTATCAGTTTAGCAGAATCTGGATAGTGTGGAATGCAGTGTGTCTAATGGATCCCATGGTCATGAGACCACTCCATACAGTTTTTTGTTTGTTGGTTGTTTGGTTTCTGTACACTGGGTTTCCTGCTCTGGCACAATGAAATGTGGTTTTCAGAGTTAATGGATCAGACTCTTCATATGCTCTCTACTGACAGCGCTGGCTGAGACCAGTGGACCAGAAAGGTAAACCCATGCCTAAAACATGTGGGTATTCCTATGAAAATGAAACCCAGGCTTTTTCAGGATAGAAAAATAGCTTCAATGAGCTAAATATTTCTATACCCCCAAATTGTTTATGCTGAAACACTAGCATCCAATAGGATGGTATTGGGAAGTGGGGTATTTGGGAGACCCTTAGAACACAAGACTGGAGCACTCATCAATAGAAGTAGTGCAATTATAAAAGAGACACCAGAGTTCCTTTCCCGTTTCACCCATGTGAGGACACAGCAAGAAGATCGGCATCAACGAACCAGGAAAGACACTCTCACCAGACACTACATCTGTTGGTCTTTTGATCTTGGACTTTGCAGCCTCCAGAACTTTGAAAAACAAATTTCTGTTGTTTATAAGCCAGCCTATCGTATTTTTGTTATAGTAGCCAGAAGAACTAAGATCGTGGCCAACTAACCCTCAAATGTTGAGTTGGTCTCTTTAAGGAATTGTGCCATTCGGAGTCTCAGCATCATTCTTCGTTGCTGGCAGTTTAAACATCCAACAATGGCAGAAACCAGTGTTGGTAAGTGGGTATCCACGTTGTTGGTCCCATGCATGGGTCTCCATCCTTGCCACCATGACCCCTTCATCCATACACATGGCTAGTGTCAACTTGCCATTTTGTCTAGGAGGTTGTTATGTTCCTCTTCCCTGGCCATTCATCTCTGGTGGGCATTAACCTGTGAGACAAAGATCCTCACACATGGTTCTAACTTCCCATCCACATGCTCCTACCCTAGTCTTCCCAGTTTCCAATCTTCCTATTTTTGTCACTGTAGGTCAGGCAGGACCCCACGTATTAAAAACGAGGGCCCTTCCCTTGAAGTCACAGACCTGCCTGGGTTGGGTTGTTAACTCAGTAATTAGAGTTCAGCAGCTCTCCCTCGGATTCCTGGGCTCAGTCCTCAGCTTTCCCAGCCCACCTGCTTGAGAATTTTTGTATGCAACTAAAGACGCCCTCTGGCTTTCACACCTGGCTTTCATTTGCCTGTTGCTCTCAGCTGTTTATTTTCATTCTGCAAAGTGTCAATAACCCTTAGCAATAGCCATCCAATCCTGTTATCCTTACAGCTAATATTTTCCCACATCTTTCAAACACCTGATATGTTGTTCCCATTAGTGCATTCTCTTCTGCCAGTATGCTACCAGGGACTGGTAACTACTGCACCCCCACTTTGTGCCCGAGGCTCTCTTTGGCCCACCTGCCTCCGGTGAAGGAGTCCTCTTGCCAGCCAGGAAGTGAGTGAGCCAGCTCCAAATCTCATCACAAACTACTTCTTAGTGCCATCCTGGATTAGTACCATCCGAGGCTCAATTCTCTCAAACAGACTCTGAAATGGAATTTGAGGTATGATATATCTGTCAGTAGTCAACATGTATAAAAATGAAGAAAAAACAAGGTTGGAAAGAGGGAAGTCCAGCTGGGATGCAGACCCTTGAAAGCCTCAGCAAATCCACAGTGTGCTTTCGAGTCACAGTTGTCTCTCAGTTTTGCCCTTGACAGGCTGGGATGGCTGGGCCTCTATACCTCCACTGGACTCTGTCACCAGATGGGGGCTGCTCTGGGAAGGGCATGACAGTGGTGAGGCAGGAGCCCTTTGCAGATTGAGACAGAGCCTAAAAGGGCTGAGAGCAAGGCTGACTGCCAGGGGCATATCCCTGAGCTGGCCTGCATGTTCTAGGGTCTGGGCCCTGCCTTTCCACTTCTTCATGCCCACCACACTCAAGAAGTACCGTATTCCCATTCTGGTCTTAACTTTGACCATTTCAGAGCTAAAACATACCTTCAGTGTTATCTCTGTTCCTCTCTGCCCCTCTCTGTCACTGATAAGAACTTAGGATGAGGGTGACGAGCTAAGGTCTATCTAGAATCCAGGGCTCTTGACACTAGCCTCTGATTAGCAGTCCTTGCTTATTCAGGTCTTTATCAAATGCTCTTCTCACCCTCAGGGCTTGTATTTGTTGTATATGCTGTCTGTATACTTTATGAATATTTCACTTTGTAGAGAGCCTCCCCCAGGCTTCAAGCAAAATGCCATGTACCCTGTGGGTCTTCATTTAGATAATAATTAACTAAAAGGGAGAGAATGAGAACCTGCTGTGTACCCCCAGAACTCCTCATGTTCTCTGTCTGTCTCACGTGTGTGCGCACGAGCGCACACACACACACACAGACCCACACCGTGCAAACACCTGCTGGCATGTGATCAGCCTCACCACACCACAGTGCAAATGCTAGTTTTTAACTGACCTGCTGCTAGGTGCGTGCTTGGCATTGGGGATCCCCATAGGGTTGAATGGCTCAGTGCTGGGCCTCATGGAGCTTGCAGTCTCAAAAGGAAGACAAAGGGAGGCGGCTGCAATGACCTGTGATCAGGGCTGTGATGGAAAAGTGCCCGGAACTGCGGTAACACCTCTACTGGGGACCAGACAGGGCTTAAACAGAAGGACAGAGAAAATGGGGTGAAGGAACAGAAAGGTCTCTATGGGATAGGAGGACAAGGCAGCATGGCCTGAAGGAGCTGCAGCCACTGGCAGAGGTTGGAGGGTTCAGTGTGGGAGGAGGCCCAAGAGATGAGGCTCCCAAGGGGGTAGGGCAGGATACACCCCCAGGAAAGGGCTGATAAGATCAGCTTGCCGTTTGTGCGGTCTTTTGAGGAACCTGACCACGTGGTACATTACAAAGACGAGCCAGCCGAATTGCAGATTGGGTGGGATGGACAGGGAATCTCCAGATGGGACTGTGGGCTCTGCCCTGGGCAAGAACAGCAACAGGGGGAGCAGAGAAGGCAGGATAGCTAGAGAGACATGAGGAGGTAAAATTAATCAGACCTGAAACTGGGAGTGAGGGAGAGTGAGGTGTAAAGGGAGAACAGGCTTGGCCCAAGCTTTGGGATCCTGTTTTGCCCACATCGAGTTGGAACTCCCACATGATTAAGAGGAAAAGCCCAGTAAACAACAGCATATATGGGTGTGAAGCTTGGGTGTAGTCCCTATGCTAGAAATACAAATTTGGGGGTCGGCAGGTATGTGAACATGACATTCAATTCACTTGCAGAAGGTACAGCCATACCTGTCCTTCTCCCTACTCCTGCTGGCAAGAGGGTGGCAAGGAGCAAGTGGGCACACCGGGAATTAGGTACAAGGAGCTGCCTAGACTTTGAAACTGGAAGGGGAAGTCCAGATATTGCAGAAGAAAGAAAAGCCTACCATTCAGAACAGTTTGCAAATCAAATCCCTCCCTTGGCCCTTCAATAGAGAGGAAATAGAGAACAAAGAATGGCAAACAGAGGGTTTTTAAATAAATCATAATTAGTAACACACACATGGGCTCAGTGTAGGCGAGCAATTAGACAGCTAATTATATTGAAAATGCGTGTTCATGAAGCCAGAGAGCCTCACCCCAAAATGGGGAGCTTCCAGCTATTGCAGGAAAGCCTGGAGGGACGGAGGCTGCCAGCGGGACCGGTCCAGGCCCCCAGTAAATAGTTGGTGGAGGTAATGCGTCTGTGTGTTTAAGGATACTATGTCTGAATCCACATACTGAGAATTTTTGAGCACCTGCAATAGCAGCTGGGCTCCTGGCCTAACTGGAAGAGAAATGGATTCTCTTAACCAAGTACCACTCTTCAAAAATGCTGCCCTCCAGCTAAAGGCTTCACTGGTTACCCCAGGGCCCTTGGGGCTGGGTTTGTGCATAGCAAGGGCTCCATCTAGTGGCCAATTCTGGAATCACGTTCAGTAGCTGCTGCCCTGTGGCTCTTGAGGGTTCTGTCCCAGGAGTGCACACAGGAGCCTTCCAGGTGGTGAGGTCGCCATGTAGAAGCCTGAATGGTCAACCTGGTTAAGTATGTCCTGAGCTATTGTTAGGAAAAAAAATTCGTTAACAGTGCAATTGTAGAAATAGACCAGACATAGGGGAAACGTGTGGGTTTTTCTCCTTATTTCACTTTTTTCAATTTGTTTTGCACAATTCTTTTTGCTTTCAAAAGCCTCAGGCTTTATGTAGGATTTGCCATTTAGCTGTGTTTTTCTCTCCTTTTTAATTCCCATTCTCTTACAAACATGAGGAACAAAGACTTCATCAGAAACAAAAGATTCTGCTAGTATCAACTTGAAAAAAAAAATCAGTGATCAGGAAACCCTTGAAGGGGTGAGAGGTGGTGAGTGAGACGGGGTTCTTTCGAGAAGCCTCCCCTGCCTCATCCTCTCACTTCGCCTCACCTTGATTTTCTGCCCCTCAACCCGTGCATCCACACACAGGCTGCTCCTGGCCAGGGATGCCTGTGAAGGAAGAGACAGAGGCCAGGGAAAGGATGATGCAGTGTGCTGGGGAGGGTGGAGAGGAAACAGGGAGGCAAATGCTTTTACTGTCTGTTGAGACAAAGGAAGTTGGGCTCCCATGCTAAAAGAGGACCACCTTCCAAAGAAATCGAGGGTAGAGCATGCTTCTGAGTAGAGAAACCAGCAATTAGGAATGCTGTGGGGTCTTGAGATGGGAACTGTGGGCAGGCCTGGGGGCCAGCAGCCACTCAGGAAAGCCACGAGGCTTGAAGAGATCTCACCTTGGAAGAATGGATAGCAATTTCCAGCGCATTCTGTCTACAACACGCTAATACGCAGAGCAAGTAGGTTGTCAGCTCTGCTGAAGGTGATTCAAGGATAAAGAAGGGGAAAAGAATTAGACCCTCCACTGTACCAGCCACCATGAAATCAGAGGTAAAAATGCAAAAAGGAGAGGAAGAACTGAGATGAATCCCTTTCCCTGGCATGCACATTGGCTCCCTGTCATGTCTGCCCCTGACACAGACCACATCCCTCAAGAATAGAGCTACACTCAGAATTCAAATGCGCTATCTATTCTGCACATATATGCAGAAACAAGGTTGTTGCCAACACTTTTAATGGAAAAATGGTAGTCTGAATACAAAGGGAAAGCAGACTGTTTCACTTTATGAAATCGTCTATATGAAATCAGAAATAAAACTGCAAGAGAAGCAAGAAAAGCTTGAGCAGAAACTCTTCTCTGGGAATAAAAATCAGTTGAAGTGAGCAAAATCATAAATGCAAACCATCCACATCACCTTTGCCACAGGGGACGATGCCCCAGAATAGAATTTAATGCCAAATTAAATGTTCCATCCACCCTTTCCAGCAACAGAGCTGTAAAAGGGGAAAACAAATCAAGGTTGCTGCTGCTGTTGCTGAAGGATATTGGCTGATGGCACATAAATAAGCATACAGGAATCAGTTAATCCAGGTATGGGATGCCTTGAGCCCAGAAGGGTGAGAGAATGAGGGGCAACCATTACAAGGGGCGTACCTTGGAGGTGTGGGCATCAGTCACATTGATTTTCCTCTGGCACTTCAAAGGGCATTTTCCCTTTTTTTGCAGAGGTTTTGGAACTTTCCAGACTTTACTGGTTGTACTGGGAGACTATTGATAATGACTGGACCATTGGGACAGGAGGAAATGGGGGAGGGGATGTTTCCATAGCAGAGACTGGGTATCAGGTAAACAATGACGCCTCCTACTTGCTTTGGCAACAGTGTCGCCACAACAGTAAGGAAAAATGTGAATTGTGAAAAACACTCTGGGCTCTGGGTTCGAATTCAAAAGGTCTGGATTCAAGTGTGGCACTGACCTTTACCGGTTCTACAGTCCAGGGCAAATCACTTCAGCGAGCACTCTGGATCTCAGCGTTTTTTGTTTGTGCAGGATTGTACTTGGACAAGGTGCTCTTGAAAATTCCTTTCTGGAGCATAATTTGATGTGGGAACCTTTGCAGAGGTGTAGAGGAAGGAGTAAGTGGGAATGGGATGCCAGTGAAGACCAACACTAGTCATGTCTACGGAGACATCAGTAATCGCTTTCACTTCCATGGGGCTTATTTCTAGTTTCAGTTAGGAAATGTCCTCTTTGTCTTTAGAAAACAAATGAACAAGCAAACATTTTACCTCTAGTCAAAAGTGCATACATTTGCCTCATTTTGTAACTGCATCCTTAGAAATCTCATACAAAAGTGGATTGTTACCAACGAAATATCATTTTCCCTGTAGGAATATTGCTGTAATTGGGAATTGTGTTCCACATTAAGAATTTGGCATCAAATAAATCAGAGACATCGCTAACAATATGATGTAAGGGGAGAAATATAACAATAAACTTCTGTAATCATTTAAAATAGTAAAATTGTGCTCCAACTCACATAAAATGGGCATAAGTGTATCGTACATGTTGATTATACAAGAGACCCCAATGTGCTATAAAGTATACATAGAACACATAAAACTCTAACACTAGCATACCATAAATCCAACCTAAAACCAGCATACCAACTATAATAAATTTAATTAAACATTAAATGAACAATAATTTGGTTTTCCTTCTTAGAATTTAGAAGGGCTTGTTGAGGCTGATTTGGCTAACTTGTATTTCTTAATAACAACGGCAACAACAAAAGTAGCTTAACTCGATCTGTTTTTTTTTAATTATTTTTATTAATATATAATGTATTATTTGCCCCAGGGGTACAGGTCTGTGAATTGTCAGGCTTACATACATGTGTGTTAAAAAGGAGATAGCCGGGGCGCCTGGGTGGCTCAGTGGGTTAAAGCCTCTGCCTTCAGCTCAGGTCATGATCCCAGGGTCCTGGGATCTAGTCCTGCAACAGGCTCCTTGCTCAGCAGGGAGCCCGCTTCTCCCTCTGCCTGCTTGGTCCCCCTGCTTCTACTCTTTCTCTTCCTCTCATTCTGACAAATAAATAAGTAAATTATTTTTTTAAAAAAGGAGACCGCCCAAAACAGAGTCAGTTATCCTAAACCCAACAAAGACCTAACACCTGACCTCAGGGCAGGTTCAGCATCTCCCAGAAATGTGGTGGGTAGCCAGCCAACCTGGAATTTCCTGGTTAGCACTAGGAGGTAGTCTACTGATAGACCAGATCCATTCCCCACAGGAGGGCAACCTTGCCCGAAACAATACATCCTCTGCTAATAATTTTTTACCCCCTCCCCCTCTGCCTTGAAACCCTTTCCTTTTCTGCAGCTCCATTGAGCTCCTTCCTATTTGCTGGATGGGATGCTGCCCAATTCATGAATCACTGAATAAAGCAGATTTGATCTTTAAATTTACTCAGTTGAATTTTTGTTATCAAACACTTGTAACAAACAGGGGAATTTGGACGGTTTCATTAACTATGGAGCCATCTCAAAGACAGTAGATGCCAAAATGTGTTTGTTTTTTGAAGATAAGGATGATGGCATTTCCCCCCAAATAAACATCAGTTAAGTAAAAGCTTAACCAACATTGCTCCCCTTCACCCCTTCTTGTTCAGAAGTTGTACTCTATATTGGACCAAATAAAGGCCAGCCCATATGAGAACAGCAAGTGCTACTTAAATCCCTCCACATGACATCTTGTTGACAGCTATTAGAGACCTTCACACCTTATAAAAAAAAAAAAAAGGAGAACAATTACAGGTCATGTGAATGGCCTTCAAAAAGAATGTTAAATCATTTTTCTTGGATATAAGATAGTTATAGCAACTGTCCACAGTTTTTTGTGGACAACAAAATATCCTCTTACATTTTCATATACTTCACAGTTTAAAACTATTATGTAATTTGATGATTGTAGCTATCCAATTAGGAAAATATGTTGGGCACGATGATTTCCTACTTTATGATTGAAGAAATAAAAGTTTAGATAGCTTAAGGGACTGATTTGCAGTTACAAAGCCAGAGAAAGAGCTGAGACATTATTATAAAGAGCTATTATTAAGAGCTGAGACATTATTATAAAATTATGGAGAAGCATGTCCACAAGTATTTCATGAATATGAGTCTATGAATCCTAAAATAATAATAATGATAATAATAATAATAATGGAAAATGACTTAAGGGTACCACTCCATACAGGAGTCCCCTTCATAATATTCAGCTCATTTAAAATCACCCCATGGGCTACAACAGTCCACTTTCTACAGGGACACTCAACCAGGGTTAATTATCCCATAAGGCATAACACTCCATTTTTTGACAAACTGTTTTAATTATTAGAAAAGTCCTCCTTCATTTATCTTAATTCTACTTTCTAGAATCTCAAAGAATATGTCTAATCATTCTTCCATACAATATTTCAAATATTTGAAGATAGTTGTCATGTTTCCCACTCATAAGCCACAGCTTCTAGACTCTCTGCCCTCCTGGTGGCCATTCTTTGATTTATCTATGCCAGTCTTAAAACCGGGTTCCCAGAAGCAACCATAAAACTCCAAGACTACTCTGACCAGTGCATAGCGGCCTGAAATTTCTATCAATATAGCTCTCTGTGTTCTGGATTGAAATCTCCATTAAATATAGCTTAAGATAACAGAAATTTTTGACAGACACATCATGGTGTTGGCCCTTATTAAGCTTACATCCAACTAAACTCTCTGTTTTCTTTTCCCATATAATCTGCTATTGAGCCAATACTCTCCTATCATAATCACATTAGGTCATGACATTAGCAAATATGGGAGGCTTATCTTTATGTATCCAGTGTTTCTCAACAGGAGTTCCAATGAAATTTTGGACAGGATAATTCTCTGCTGTATGCGACTGTTCCCATATATCACAGGATACAGTTAAGTATTAGTGACAACACTTGATTGTCCTTGTGACAATTAAAAATAACCCTGTATACCTCCAAAACACCCCTAGGAAAGAGACATCCCTGCAGTTGAGAATCCTTAACAAATTATCAATTGAAATGTTACCATATGAAGAACAGAATCCTCTGTCATGTCAGTATAGGCTTTCTTCAAGGTTGACATGTATTTTATGGTGAACCCTGTATAGATATGACTTTTATTCAGCTATACACATTGACCTAAATGTATAGTAGTAAACCCTCATTTCTCATTCTTATTAATAAAAATGAGGTGAAAACATTTGAAAATTATACTTTCAGAATAATAACAGAGAAACTTAGCATAGGTAAAATATGACAATAGTTGATTATAGTTTGGGGAGCTGATTTTCAAAGCCCCCAATGAGCCATGCCACCTGCTCCTTGTGACCTTCTAGTCTCCTCTCCTTGGAGAGGTTCAACTTCCTTGAACCAATAAAATGCAACGTAAATGATGCATCCAAGGCTAGGTCAGAAGAATTCTTGTAGCTTCTGCCTTGCTTTCTCAGAACTCTCTCAAAGACCCTTTAGCTGCCCTACAAGAATTCTAACTCCCCAAGCTGCTAGTGAGCCCAAACTTCCAGCTGAGCCCAGTCTTTTAGCCACGGTTAACAAGGTACCTGTCAGGGGAGAGAATCTGTCTCTAACTTTCCAGACAATTTCATACTCTAGCTGAGTACCACTGAGTGACTTCATTCGATGCCACATGGAACAGAATTGCCAAGAAGATTATTCCCATATTCCTGACCCATAAAATTGTGATGTATAATAAAATTTGACAAAAGATCTTGTATTCCTTCCTTCCTAAAATTCATCTTCTGCAGCAAAACATGCATTCATTTCTTCACTTATCCACCACACATTTGCTGAACTCCTATTATATTTCAGCATTTTGAGAGACATTGGGAATAAAATGGGTGACAAAAAATCCACCATCTCTGAACTTAGGAATATCACAGGTGAATATAGGAGATTCATAAACCAATAATTATGATAGATTTTAAAGTAGTATGATAAGGGTGAGTGTGGGGTGCTGTGAAAGC
This sequence comes from Enhydra lutris kenyoni, assembly GCF_002288905.1. Taxonomy (NCBI): domain Eukaryota; kingdom Metazoa; phylum Chordata; class Mammalia; order Carnivora; family Mustelidae; genus Enhydra; species Enhydra lutris. Next base: position 4,316,231 of record NW_019154118.1, read on the forward strand.
AAAGAGAAAAACAGAGAGGGAGTAACGCCTTTTGAGGCCCTTTGGCAGTAGGAAGTCATAAAAGGCAAGACAGTCATCCAGGCAAAATAAAGAGAGTTAAGATGATTTTTTAAGCAACGTGAATTGCATATAATGGCAAAGAGTTTTGAAAGACACAATGTACTGGCAATTTAGTGTGACTAATGACCACAGTGAGAGGAAGTAGTTAATAGGGATGATAGAGACTGACACAGTCCAGTAAGAAAAGAAGCTAGAGAAATAAACAAAAGCAAGATCTTTGGAAGTTGCTAAATGCCATATACGGTAGCCAGCCTCCAAGGTGGCCCCACAATGAACCTACACTCTGGTATCTGGACATGAGTTTAGTCTCTTCCTGCATTCTACCAAGGTTGGTAGAGAGTATCCCTTGAAAGGGAGTAGATCACACTTGAAAAATAGGGTACAAAAGACTGAGGTTTCCAGCTTGAGCTCCTCCTGCCCCCATGTCTCCTATTCCCCCTTCACCCCTCTCTCTTTCTCAGGTACCCACTTTGGGAAAAACAAAAGCATCTTTTCCAATGGAGAGATTCATGTGGTAAGAAACTAAAGATTCTTGTCAATAGTCATGTGAGTAAGCTTGGAAGTAGATCCTCCAGCCCCACTCAAGTCTGCAGAGACTGAAGCCAAAGCTAGCAGATTAACTGCAACCTCATGAGAGACATTGAGCTAGAACCACCCATTTAAGCTAGTCCAAGCTTTCTGATACACAGAAACTATATGACATATTAAAGTTTTGTTGCTTTGAACCACTAAGTCTTGGCATTTTATGTTATACAGCAATAGATAACTAATACACCAGGTTGAGGGGTCAGAACTTTACCCTTAAATTGATAGAGAGCTTTTATAGGACTTGAAAAACTTAGATAGCTATTTGGAAAGGTCATTGAGTAAGCAGTTTGGAGGGTAAAATTAAAGAGAAAGGGGGCTACCTGGGAAGAGACAGCCATAATAATCCAGTCCTGAGCAGATCAAGAACTGTACCAAAAATTTGAAAAGGAAGGAAGAAAAAGATGTGTATTTAAGCATTATGAACGAGCCCAGATTTTTGGTTTAGACAATTGGGCAAGCAGAAATAGAGTTACTAAGTCAGAGAATACAGGTAGGGGATAGGATTTGGAATTTGCAGCAAAGATAGTGCACCTAGATTTGAACATGTTAACACTAAGAGGCCCATGAGACATCTAAATGAAGAAAAGATACATTGGATATATGGATGTGGGACTCAGAGCTAGTCTGGGCTATAACAGTCATCAGCATTGACATTGGTAACTGAAGTCATGGATTAGGATAAGCATAGCCCAGTATGGTGTGTGGAGTAGGAAGAGCAGGAAGTCAGCAGAAACAAAGCCTGTTTACCAGTTAGACCCTATTCCCCCTCCCCTCTCCCCTCTCCCTTCCTCCTCCTCCTCTCCCTCCCCCTCCTTCTTCCCTTCCTTCCCCTTACCTTTCCCCTTCCCCTTCTTCTTCTCCTTCTTCTTCTTCTTCTTCTTCTTCTTCTTCTTCTTCTTCTTCTTTTTACTCAAAGAGCGGGGAGAAGAGCAGAGGGAGAGGGAAAGAGAGAATCTTAAGCAGGCTCACCCTGAAGCTGGAACCTGACGCAGGCCTTGATCTCACAATCCTGAGATCATGACCTAAGCCAAAATCAGGAGTTGGACACTTAAACAATTGAGTCACCCAAGCGCCCCAAGACCCTACTCCTTCTAAACCCTGAACAGACATATGGGGGATTTAGGGCCTTCTCTGTAGCCAGGGATTATAACATATAAGATAAAATTTAAAAAAAAAATCACCCTTTACCCCAAATATGCTGGAAGAAAGGAAATCATTAAGTATTCTACAATCATTTTCATTTGCTTATTACTTTGCTTAAATCAAAGATGATTTCTATAAGTTTAGATGCTCCTGCAGAAATCCAAGCCTGCTATTAAAAATATTGATTAATTTCTCTACCACGTCTCTAAGGAAGTAGAGAGCAATGCTCTTCTAGAACAACTTCATCATAGGCAACTTCCCCTGGAGAGGGAACGTGCCTTAAAAGTAACAAATCAGATATAAGAGAATAATGTAAAATATCTTTATTAGTCAGGGTTCTCCAGAAAAATTGAATCAATAGTGTGTGTGTGAAATCATATGGTATTTGTCCTTCTCTGTTTGGCTTATTTCATTTAGCATGGAAATTGCCAAAGGGGAGGGATATGAGGGGGTTGGTTGAAATGGCTGAAGGGGATTGAGAGGTACAAACCTCCAGGACAAATTAATTAAGTCACACTGATAAAAATTACAGTATAGGGAATAGTCAATAATATTACAATTCACTTAACACAGTGAGCATTTCAAAATGTGTATAATTGTTCCACTACATTGTACACCTGAAACTAACTTAATATTTTATGTCAACTACACTTCAATTAAAAATTTAAAAATTGTGTGTGTGTGTGTGTGTGTGTGAAAATATTTATTTTGGGGAACTGTCTCACATGATTATAAAGGCTGGCAAGTTCAAAACCTACAGGGAAGGTGAGCATGCTGGAGACCCAGGAGAGATTCAGTGCTGTAGTTCCAGCCAGAAAGTCATCTGCTGGCGGATTCCTCCTTGCTTGTGGGAGGTCAGACTTTGTTCTGTCCAGGCCTCCAAATGATTGGATGAACCTCACCCACATTATGGAAGGCAGTCTACTTTACTCAAAGTCTACCAATTTAAGCATTAATCTCATTTAAAAAAAAAAAACTCACATCAACATCCAAAATAATGTTTGACCATACACCTGGGCACCATGATGTAGCTGCACTGACATGTAAAATTAACCATGACAATATCTGTGGTGGGGGAAGGCGGGGGACAAGCTGAGGTTGACTGTTTCTTATCATTGCATTTTTCTTTGCAGCCAACACAGAACTGTGTACAGTGCCCTGCATATAGTAGGCACTCAGCTAATGGTTCATGCTGACTTTCATAGTCCCTGACAAATCCATTCATAGTTCCTGACATATGCAAATACAGCTAATTTGGTAAAGATGACAACAATGTCACAGAGGGGACTTTTTCTCCAATGTGTTAGCCAAGAAGGTAAATAAAAGTCCCAGCCTAACAACCATGTGCTTTTCTGACTGTATTCCATTCCGGGTGGTCCTCACAGCAGCACGTGATCTGTTGAGACAGAGACCATCATGGGTGTTCCTTCTCCCATCCTTTAGGGGGAGCCATCCATGGGGGTTGCTGACCAAGTGTACCACGGCTGCCAAAAGTGAAAATAAAACATCCCAGAAAGAGAAGAATTTGTCTGCATCTGGAAAGATACGCATCATTTTTTGTGTGTTTGTGTTGCTTTCCCTTCAGGAGAGAGTGAGGGGAAACTAAATGAGATTTTCCCAGTTAGGAACAATGTGAAATTCAGAATGAGGCAGGCTGCGGGAGGCTGCTTAGAGCATGGTGAGCTAGTGAAGAAAACAAAACAAAACAAAACAAAAAAACCCAAGTCAGGGCAGATCTGGGGCAGGACAAGGGGTACGGCAGGGCCTGGGGTCTGAAAGACACCTTCCTTCACCTTCATTGACTTTGGTCCCTATGGAGGGGTAGTTAATGTATCTAGGTCTTTGCAGCCTACCTAATCTCTAAAAAAGGTTTATTAATATTTTCCTTGCTTATTAAGTTTCTTCCCAAGAAATGACTACTTAATCTGAGGTCCACAGACCCCTCAGGAATACAAGGATAGAATTAGGGGCTCCCATGAACTTGGAGAGCAAATATGTATACACCACAACTCTCTAGCTGAGTTGAACATTTCCCAATAATTTGAATATGTGCAACAAAGCCCCAAAATATTGTTGCAGATATCTAAAAATATCCTTCATGTTTATCCCTGCTTCATCCTACTGCAACTTGGTGTGGGTCCAAACCCACACCAGGATTCTGCAGGTCCCAAAGTTTAAGGTAACTGAATTTTCCTATATTCTCCAAACTAGATGTGCCGATAATGAAGAAAACGCTGCATTTTGATCTCTTTGTGTGCCCTTGGATCCATCTTCAACTGGTGGAACCCAGAGAACAGGAGGAATGAGTAAATTCATCCTCCCAAAAAACTCTCCTAGGGCAGGTGGGACTTCTCATTCATTTGGACACTAAATTATAGAACCCCATTATTATACTGAGCCCCTGTCTGCATAACTGCAAGAAATCCAGCCCCTCCCACAAGTGGGAGTACTTAAACCTGTCGCAAATCTGTCTTCATAGCTGGTCATCAGCTTTCTCTTCAATTCACTACTCCAGGTTTTTCTGTCGATTCCCTCATATTTCTTAGAGCTCCTTCCCAGCACTACCACCCACAACCCTCCTTCACGTCTTCTTTCCAAAGTGAACATGTAAATACTTCCATTGTGGCTTTAAGCACAGCTCACCCAGAATGGTGACAGTTCAAAAGTGTGACCGAAATTCAGGGAAGAAATAAACTACAACAATTATAAGGGAAAATTAAAATGAAATTAATTATGATATACACCTCTCTCAGAATCCACTGACTAGTCTCTCCATAGGCCTTATGTACAGTCACGTCTTTTCTCAACCTTTTGCCACATGACTGGGGTCATTGACCTCCCAGGTTGGGAATCCCTTCAATGTGTCCCTCTGCCTTCCTTCCTCCAAGTTTTCGTCCCCCTGCTCAACTTTCTGGTTCCAAATAAAGGAATCCAAAACTAATTAACTTCATGATATTCTCTCCAAACCTACAGGTGAAGATAGCCTTATTTAATAATTAAATAGAATATCTAAGTCTGAAGTATCTGAAATTAGATGACCTCCCCCAGCTCAAGGCTTTCTAAGAACTTCAGGTGACATCTGACTCAAAGCTGTGTGAATATAATGCTGGAAAATGTGACCTCTGCCCATACAAAGGAAGCTTGGCAGGACACACCAAGGTCCCACCGTGGAATTAGAAATTGCCTATGATTACCAAAATAGAAAGTTTCAACAACTTTAAGATCCATTTCCTACTTGGAGAAATACGGAGGACCCACATCAGGCTCCCTGCTCAACAGGGCGTCTGCTTCTCCCTCTGACCCTCTCCCCACCCTCATAGGCTCGCTCTCTCTCTCTCTCTCATTCTGTCTCTCTCAAATAAATAAGTAAAATCTTTAAACAACAACAAAAAAGAAATATGGCAGAACGATTGGTAGCACTCAAGTAGCATTTTTTGGCAAAGAGGAGGAGGTGTTTCTCTCACAGAACATAGAAGAAGGAGTACCTAATTAATTCTATCATCCTTAGGAGAGATGAGAGAAGGCTCCGTGGAGGAGGTGTCATTTGCGTTAAGATGAAGGATGAGTGTATGTCATCTGTGGCTACCACAGAGCTGCTTAGCAAACTCATCATGTGGGTGATAAAGAATAGTGAGAACAGGGATCCAAGAAAGCTCCACGAGGCCCATCTCACCTCCATTAGTTTTATTGAACCTTGAAATGGCTTTTGAAGTTAACAATCACCCCAGAGGATACAAAGTTAGACACTTAAAAAAAAAAAAAAGGCATTAAAGTTTTGTAAGTTAATCCATCAAATACAGTTCAGTCTTAGGTAGCTCAGTATAAACTCTATCAGGGGCATCTGAGGTTCCCTAGGAAACATCTGTAGCCCAACAAACAGATAACTTTCAATAGAGATAAAGAGAGCCTAAGAAAATCTATGGGATCGCCTTTCAGGTGAAGGTGGGTTCATTGAAAGCCCGTAACTTTTTATAAAATCCTCCTGGTGTTGAGCAGGAAAGCAGCAGAGGACAAGTAAGGATAGGGGGTGAGAAATGTGTGTAAGCAGAGACCTGTTAGCTTTGCCCTCGGAATTTGCCTTTGCTCCTGTTGCCCGGCATATGAGTCTAGGAAAATACTATATCCTTTCAAAGTGCAATTAAAAAGGAAAAAAAAAAAAAAAAAAGCTGAGGTGTCACCTATCCAACTACTTCCTGAAGAATATAGAATAGCATTTAGGCTGCCTAACAAACCTCTGGGAAAGAACAACATCTTAGAAAGTTCTTGTTTGAGCCCTTTATAATTTAGGGGGAAACTTTTCTTTAATTAGGTGATGGCTAATGAACTATTAAAGCAACCCCCTTGCTAATTGAAAGAATAAATTGAACTTGCTGGACCTTTCAGCGGCTCTCAAACACTCTGCTTCTGAGGTTTTTCAGCAGAAAAGGTTTCCATTTCAACATAAGTCAATGAGTTAAGGAAAGTTGGCAGCAAGAACTGGTTTGGGTGGTTGGATCACACCACCAGAAATAGTAGACAGATGTGCCTGTGGAAGTGACCCACAGCATGCTTTCGGATGGTTTATTTCAGGTTGACACCTGTTTGTCCCCTGCTATATTTCCCAAGCACCTAGAATAGTTCTGATACTAGTAGATGGGTGGAAGGAAGGAAGGAAGGAAGGAAGGAAAGAAAGAAAGAAAGAAAGAAAGAAAGAAAGAAAGAAAGAAAAGAAAAGAAAGAGCAAAAGAGGGAAAAGAAAAGAGAGGAGAAAAGAGAAGAAAAAGGAAAAAGAAAGGGAAGGGAAGGGAAAGGAAGGGAAGGGAAAGGAAGGGAAGGGAAGGGAAGGAAAGGGGGGAGAGGGGAAGGGATAGGAAGGGAGGGGAGGGGCCGAGGGGAGGGGAAGGAGGGAGTATATTTGTTGAAGGAATGAATGAATTACTGCTTATCCAGCACCAAGTGGCCCAATTAGTTTGTTTAGGACCTCAGTTTTCCTAATCCAGGGTGGGCATCCATCAGAGTCAATAGGCGGTGTTAAGTGAAGTGATCGATATTAACTTGGCCAAAGAAGTGAAGAGACTTGTCCTATGGCACAAATACACAGACCACGGCCAGATCATCATCTTTCCCCTCTGAAGATCCTATTGAGAAAACAGCTAAAAAATCTGTCCTTCATTCTGCCCATTTTCAACCAAGAAAAAACTCTTGGTGTAATCGCTGCTGCTTTGCCAGGGCTCAGCAGCTCTGCTAGAAGTCATCAAGAAAGCTGTTGTTTCCTTCTGTAATTCTGGACTCGGTTCATTTGTCTCAGGCTCTTGGTGATCTGGGACAGCACATTATGTGATGCTGTCCAGGGCCATGCCACTTAGGAAGTTTTGCTTATGTCAACATTATGCACTGTACACATTTTTTTTTCTTTTGCTGGGGGCAGCTGAAAGTAAGTGACACTAATTTCTATTCTGCAGTTATCCAAATATTGCACTCACAACACAATCCATAAACATAATGACTACTCATCAATAAAGCAGGGGAATGTCTGAGAAACCATAATTGTCACCCCCCCCCAAAATTTAAAAAATAAAAAGAAACAACAAAAATGCTGGCAAATGGTAGGTCCCTTATCTTAATTACAGGCTTATTTGCATTTAAATGAAGGTTATTCTATAATTACTACTGAATGTTTTGTGTTGGAGTTGAAATACCACTCTGCAGGCTGTCAGCCCATTTCCTTTTCATTTTCCCTTGTCATTCTTCTTCTCTATAATTGTCTGACACAGGCAGGCAGAGAGGTGCTGGCTCTTAATTCCCTTTCCAAAAACATCACCACCCCAGGGCACCTTGTGGATTCTGGGGCATCTTGCTACAGTCCTTCCACAGGATGGTGCCAAGAGAATTAAAGATACCTCCTTCTTCCTACAAAACACATCTCCGGATTCGGATCCGCCAGTTTGAGAGCAGAATAAACTTGGCCTGACTAGGCATTGGCTGCGATGCTGAGAATCCCCTCTCCCTCCCCTACGTGCATACCACACCCTGCACAAACATTACCATTCATCAACAAATACAGTCTACTCTTGTTGCTTGTGGCGGTACCGTTCTATAAAGTCACTGTGAACACTGAATTAGAGAACTCTGAACCATTGCTCCTAGGGGTGATGTTCAGGGCTAGATTCCTGCAAGCCTTTGCTCACCAGATTTTTGTTAAACCATCCATGCAAAACCTCATTTTATACCTAGAGATACCTTGTTTAGTATCTATTGCTGGTTCATTAATATTGAACTCACAGCCAGTAATGTTGTAACTCATACCTGAACAAAGTCTGTCTGACACATACATTTATGTGTCAATAAGCACACCTCAACCTTCCATCACTATGGTTGAGGGCCATTTTACACAGCAAAACACAAATCAAGAGCACAAAAATGTTAAAAAACAAAAACATTAAGCAGACCACAAAAAGGACACCTGTTTGAGAGCAGAAACAAGAAGGCAGAGCATCACCTTATTTAACCTCAACTGGGCACATGCATATGACATGACCCACATTTTTCAGTTTCGCCCATGTCTGTGAGTAACTGTAAAAGCACCATGGCTATTAATACAGTTACAAATAAGCTTTAGCGAGCAGGTGATTTCACAAATATGGGATCCACGCGTAATGAAAATAGGTTATACTTTCTGAGCATCTCCTTTATGCTCTCTAGGGACTAAGAGGGCTTGTAGTCCTCAGATAGGAGGGGGTGGGAGGATGCACAGAGAGAAACTGATCAAATAAACAAACAAACAAACAAACAAACAAACTGAGGGGCCTGAGTGGCTCAATCGGTGAAGCATCTGCTTTCAGCTTAGGTCATGATCCCAGGGTCCTAGGATCAAACCTGCTTCTCCCTCTCCCTCTCCCTCTGCTTGCCATTTCCTCTGTTTGTGCTCTCTCTCTTCCTATGTCAAATGAATAAATAAAATCTTTAAAAAAATAAAAATAAACCAAAAAGCAACAAAAGTTTCAAATTATGGTAGTGCTGTGAATAAAACAAGCCACAAAAGATTTCAGATGGAAATAATGAGGGCAACAGTAAAGGTCTTCTTTTATTTTTTTTTAATATTTTATTTATTTATTTGAGAGAGAGAGAGTGTGCGTGCATATAAGCAGGGAGAGGGGTAGAGAGAGAGGGAGAAAGAAATTCCCAAATAGACCCTCCGCTGAGCTTGGGGAGTCTAAGTGGGGCTTGCTCTCATAACCCTGAGATCATGACCTGAGCCCAAAATCAAGAGTCAGATGCTCAACTGACTGAGCCACTGACGTGCCCCATGAAAGGGCTTATTTTAGATATCAGAAAGCATTTATGGTAAGACTGAAGAGGTGGGGTAGAGAGGAAAACAGAGGGAAGAACACCAAGCAGGAAGAACAAAGAGCACAAAGATCCTGACCTGGGGAAATGTATGTTCCCCAAATTTGACTAGTGTGACTGGAGACCCCTGCAGATGAAAAGGAAGAGACACTATGAAATGGGGGTAGAGGAAGGGCAGGAGCTTGGTCTGGCAATGCCTACTGGACTCAATGGCACAAGTGCTTATTGGTGCTCATCTCACTGGAGAGAAGAAGTCTACTAGTGCCTAAAAAGGTACCACACAAGGCAGGCACTCATAAGCATTGGCTGACTCACTCACCAGGGGGCCTCAAAATGTGATCCGGTATGTCAGTTCAAGACTGAGTTTTACTACACGTAATAGAAAAAAATATATAATGGCTTAAACAAAATCAGGGTTTATTGCTCTTACTTAGTGAGAAATCCAGATATAGTTAGTTGCTGGCATTGGTTTAGTGGCTCAGGGATGTTCAAGCTGAGCTCTGTGGAATTTACTTGATCTTTGCCTCATGGTTGCAAGATGGCTGCTCCAGCTCTAGCCATCATATTCTAGCTCCAGGATAAGGGAAGTGCAAAAGGTGTACATGTCAGAAAAGTCTAGTGCCCTTGATCTTTCCTGGAAGCCCAGCTGATGACTTTTCACTGTTATCTTATTGGCCATACTATGCCATGTATCCACCTCCAGGTACAAAAGAGGCTAGGAAATGTATTCTTTACATCTGAATACATTGCTTCCCCTAACACAATTGTGTGTAAAGAACAGAAGAGAATATTTTTCAGCAACTAGTAGTCTCCATTCATTGGGGACTAGGAGCACATGTTCCAGTCCATGCCTTGGAAGTAGGAGAGCTCTCAGAGATAAAAGGGTCTCTCGGCCCATATAATAGATTTATATAGTGGATATGAGACTTAAAAGTTGATGGAGGAAGATCCACCAAGTCAAAATATCTCTATTCTTTCCCTTAGACCAGGAAGCCCTTTCTACTGGGGATGAGGGCCTCTCATAAACCAGTAGCGAATGCAAGAAATTAGCAAACTTAGCCATGTTCAGTCCTAACATTATATTTTGAATTTGTTTACTTGTGACTTTCAGCAGTCAGTTCACAAGTTCTTTGACCTTGGGAGAATGTATCATGGGGCACATATGTTTTGAAGTAGAAAGAAGGGGCGGGGGAACAGAGGGAAGACAATCAAAAACAAGGGCCACTGCTAAAGAGACAGGTCCTGGACAGACAAAAACTAAGAGGACCAAGCCAATTTGTAGAATTGGGAAAGGTTCTTCTGAGGAAGTAATGCTCAAGCTATGACCTAAGGACCAATTGAAATCAATTAAGTATCAGGGTGGGGGAGAACCAGAGGATTCCAGTCCCAACATCCTTTGCAAATGTTAACAAATGGAAATTAAATCAGGGCAAATGCCATGCTTAAGTGATAAGGGGAGCAAAGAGACCTTCTTCGTGTCTTTGCTAATTTATCAGACATTCAAACCTATTGGAAAGCTTCTTGACTTTTTGGCTTTTTAAGGCATTTGTTGGGCAGACGCCAGTGCTGGTGCTTTGGATTTCCTTAGCTCTTTTACATTCTGCACTTTATGTCCTTTGAGCTGAATATTTACCACCTAAGCCTAAAGGGCAGGTGGAAAAGCAACCTACTGTGTGGCTTGGCTCAAACCTGCATGGAGCAGGTGGCTCTTCCCCTTTGAGGGACAGAGAAATCTAATACCTTTTGCTAGCCCCTGCCAGTTCTGCTCCTCCCATGCTCCTACCTGCTGGGACTCGTGCCTGTGTATAGGCAGGTAGGCACCTGGCACAGCAGATGTACCCAATGACCACAGTACAGATGTCCCCAGGCATCTCTATGTGTGTGCATCCTCTACCCAGATGCCAGGGAGGGCTTTCCAACCACAGATCCCATTATGCCTTTTCCCCTACTCAGGAACCTCCAGGGGCTCCTCTATAGGATAAAATCCAATCTCTTTAGCATAACTTAAAGACCCTCCCCATCTATCCTCATCCCAATTTTCCAGATTCACCTCCCACATTCATCTCCTGCTCTCAAGCCACACTGAACTGTTTGCCACTTTCTAAACACGTCATGCTCTAGTCTCGCCTCTATATTCTCTTCCTGGCATGCCATCCTCACCCCACTCCTTAGCTGGCACTTTAAGACCCAGACCTTATGTCACTTCCTCTGTGAAGCCTCCCACAATGCTTAGCAAGTTGTTCTCTTTTTGCAATTATTCTTGCAAATATTTATTCATATATCTGTTCTCTCCCACTGTACTGTAGGCTTCCTAAATACAGCGGACAATTATAACCATTTGTGCACCCTCCACATCTTGCATAGAGCCTGGCACATCCTAGGGCTTCAAAATCACTTGTTTCGTAATTAACCATGGTCCAGTGAATGTGCATGACTTTGCAGTATGCGGTAGCATCCATCTTTCTAAGAGCAGCCAGATCTCACGGTTCGTCTCTGGTCCCCCAACCTGCCCCAAACTAGTGGAGAGGTGGCTGGGTGGCACCCCTAAAATTACCTGCTCCACTGCATTGGCACGCTCTGCTTTGGCACACTCCTCCCTCTAAAAGACTCCCAGAACCTGTGTTCTCCTGGTTTTTTGAAGTCCCCATGGAATAAGGGGCAGGGGAAAGGCTAGGTAGATGAGGGGGGCTTCACAGGGATCCTAAGTGAATCTGGGGCTCTCTGACCCCGACCCCACTCCCTTCTCTGACTTCCCCCATTCAGGGTATTTTTGGTATGGAAGGCTATGCTTGGCTGCAGAGAATACTCTTCTCCCTGAGCCTCTCCTACCCTCCCCCAGCCCACAGCCCGCAGCCCACTGAAGTCCCACCCCACTGTAGAGGGAAGAAAGGACTGTTTTCATCCGCCTCCTCGGGAACTGGGGGCCGCTGTGCCATTGTTCCCCTTCCTCACCATGCTTCCCCTTCTTCTTTTCCTCCATGCACACAGCCTCTTCCTCTCCTCCTTCTTTGAAAGGAGCTTCTGCACGTTTCCCCCTGCCCCTGACAGGTGTGGGGAAAGACCCTGGCCCTCCGCTGGGGACCATTTGCTGGGATGCTCGAGCTTTATAGAGCGTCATTTGTATTCCGTCCTTCCCTCTCTCGCTCTTGCCCAGTGTGTTTTGATGAGCTTCTCTCTGCACTCATATTGTCTCCGTCGTTAACCACTCATTTGCAAGTCTGTAATTTACTTTTGAGCATTCATTTTACGAGGCGCACAGGGTAAAAAGCCGATTCTGTTCTTTCCTTCTTTTTCTCCCTCCTTCCTTGGGCTTGTTTGCAGCTAGAGATTCTCTCCAAGTCCCCCTGTTGCCTTATCATCTCATGGAGAGGCCTGTGCCACCTCGACATTCCTAGGAGAGATTTTCCTTCTGCTTCACCTTCTGATGTGGTTCATTAGCTGTCTTCCACCTCCCCCTTAGGGATTAGCTTCTCTGGGAAATGGAGTCCTTGGTGGAAGCAATTATTTGTGGGTCTATTGATATGATAACCCCTATTGACAGCGGGGGGGATCACTGGCAGAACTGATAGGATTGCTCTGCCACGCACTAAACCCCCAGGAGGAGGAGTTACGAGCTGAAGCCCAGCAATGCCTTCCCAAGCTGACATTTCACAGCCAGTTTTTGTTCAGCAGGAAACCGCTTCAGCCCTGGATGAGAAGGCAGCCGCCTGCCAAACAGGCGCCCTGAGTATCTGGCTGCCTTTTCCTCCTTCCCGTGGTCATCAGGATTTTCAGTAAATAAAACCTGCTGCCTCTCTCTTACCAGAGGGCAGAAGAGCTGGTGGCAGGAGAGGCGTAGACTCATTAAGCCCAATCTTAAAAGAGATTCCCAGGTTTTCCCTATTTTGTTTTCTTCCTCTTCTTCTCTTCGGAAACAAACACTTTTTCCAAAGCGGAAAGCAGCACTCACATTACTCCTCCTTGCAGAGACATTCCCGGAGGACTGGCATGGTCACAGAGGATCTGTGGGGCCTGCAGTCACTGGCTGGCATCCCCTCCCCAGACATTCCTTGGGTCCCCAGACTCCTCTCCCTTCCCCCGCCCCACTGTGGCTCTTCGAGCCTCAGAAGTAGGGTAATTCTTGCCATCATTTCCTGGATTTCACTGTATTGGCCAAACTGGGAACTTCTGAAAATGAAAGGAGGCATGAGTAACAAGTACAAAGGACAAAAAGGGATAAAAACTGAATTGTCCCCTGTTTACCAGTCTCCCAAGTTCCACTCCCAGGGCTGAGTTTCATCATTAAGAGAACAAGGGAAGATTCCCTCCTTCTCCCAAAGTTGCTCTAGGGACAAAATGGGTGCGCGGGGTTTTGACTCAAAATTCAAAACAGGCTTCCACCTAAGAACAATGGCATAAATGGGGGTTAGACTGGATAGTTCATTATAAGCTATGATGTCAATGGTCTGCATTTATAAAAGGATTTTCAGTAGGACGCCACCCTCTGCTGTGACTGAACAGTTTTGCTGTCAGTTTTTAGATCCATAAGTTTGCCTCAATGATCCCACATAACCCACCACAGACCAGTGCAGGAGCCATGTATCCTTGCGTCAATGAGCTGAATGTAAAATCTATGGCCACAAAACACAATCTAGGTAAAAGGCTTTCTTTTATCTTTAGGACACAGTGGGTATAATGAACTTCTGAGATGCAGTTCTGAACTACAACGACCTCGGGGTCAGGGTTCTAATCAGAAAATAGCATTTTACAGACATCTTTTTAATTGCGAAGCCAGCACCAAGACATCCCACCCAAGATAAGATGCATTTTGAGGACCCTGAGCAGAGCTGGAACACGCCTCAGAAGATGTCATCAAAATTTAAACCAGAGTGAGGAACTTATTCTCAATCCTCCTGTATTGAGGGGTCAGACAATCTTCAGAAGAAATATCCTTTGGAGGAAATTAGTAAATCCAACATGTGTTCATTGTTAATCAGTATCCCTGGATCAAAAAAAAAAAATCTTAAAAGGTGAATTTACTGCGAAGGAGCTTTTCACATGGACCTAGGACATTTTGAGTCTAATCTCCACAAAACACAACTTTGAGGAATTGCTGGCCTGTCCTAAAACCTTGTCAAAATAACAACCCAAGGCTTATTCTTTAATTGGCTTGTGTGACTTGGCCTTCTTCCTCTGTACAGTCTTGCTTCCTCATGGGACCCAGGAGAAGTCCCCCCACAGGCTCTGGCCAGTCCACCCCAAATACAGCGCTTAGTCAGCCCTCCAGCACTGGGGTGTGGTACTCTCCAGCCCATGACTGAAAGGACCCAAGGCAAGTTCTGTTCCCCGGCCCCCTCACGACCAAACCACATGTTACTCTTTCCTCAGTAATCCTGTGGTAGTTACATTCACCCATGCCTGCTCTTTGTCATGTCAATATCCGTCCACTAAGCAACTCCAGGTATATAAATAACTCCTTTCATAGGGTCAAATATTGGCAGTTCTATATAAATATAACTAATTCATTTCTTTCTCTTTCTCCTCACTCTCCACCCCATATCACTAGTGCTAGGCATGGCATAGGGGCTCATTAAACACTAGTTAATTGGTTAATTGCTTCGCCATTTGAAAAATACCCCCCTTCTAGTTTACCCACCTGGATCACTAACTACTTAGTATGGACAGAATACTGCTTCGTGAAAACTTATGCAAAATGACAATACCTGTGTATCCTAATTGGTAATGATTATTCAGCAGCTGGGCCCTTGGTGAGAAGCAGGATCACAGAGCACCAGATGAAAGGTTTAAGACTCTGGCTAAAGGTAAAGAAGAGTCAAAGAAGAAAGGAGAATGAATAAATGAAGACTTGGTTAGACAAGTAGCCCAGAGACTTAGACCTGAAATGCTGTTGTCATTCTTTCACTGAATTCTGAGCATTTGAGCGACATATGGCATGTGCCACTACTTCGCTAGGGGCTGCCCACACCCTGAAGAATAAAGGCAAAGCCTCTGCCCCATGGGAGCTCCCACCATGGTCTGGGAAACATGTGGAAACAGCAAAGCCTGGTCCATTGTAACAGGGACTGTAACATAAATGTAAATAAAAAGCTATGGTATGGGGCACCTGGGTGGCTCAGTGGGTTAATCCTCTGCCTTCGGCTCAGGTCGTGATCCCAGGGTCCTGGGATGGAGCCCTGCATCGGGCTCTCTGCTTAGCAGGGAGCCTGCTTCCCCTCTCTCTCTGCCTGCCCCTCTGCCTACTTGTGACCTCTCTCTCTCTCTGTCAAATAAATAAATAAAATCTTAAAAAAAAAAAAAAAGAAGGTATGGTGGAAAAGGAGATAATTAATTCTTCCTGGGGGAACCAGGGACGACTTCATAGAATATCAAACTTTGGAGCGGGGTGTTGAGGGATGAGTAGGTCGTTTCAGATAGGAAAACAAGGGAGGACATTTCCGGTCAAGAGAACTTGTCATGGCCCTCTCTTCTTGAAAGAGTAGCTGATATTTCCTCTTTCCATTCCCCGCAGGGTGATCCCTGTGGTAAACCCTGGGTTACCACCCAGCCTCTGCCTGTTTGTTTTCAGAAGTCAGGTAGCCACGTGCATATAGGTAGACTGTGTCTCTTCCAAACCCAGGAATAAATCCGGTTTCTTTAAACCAGGATTTCCCAAACTTTTTTTGGTCTCAGGATCTATTTATAGTCTTCAGAATAATTGTATTCCTCAGGGAGTTTTGCTGATGTATATTATGTCTACTGATATTTACCATATTAAAATTTAAAATTGAGAAATTTTAAAGTACTTGTTTGTAAATTTGTTCTAAAAAATAATAAACCAAGTACACACTAATGTAAATAACATATTTTTAATAAAAAATAACTACATGTGCCAAAAGAATTTGATGAGGCAAGTGGCATTCCTTTACAATTTTGTAAATCTCCTCAATGTATGGCTTAAGAGAGGACAGCTGGATTTCCATCTCTGTTTCCACATTCAATCTGTTGTGATATTTGTTTTGGTTGAAGTATGTGAAGAAAATGTAGCCTTTAATTACACAGGTATGTAATTAGAAAGAGGGGAATATTTCCTTTTCAGATAATTGTGGATATTTTTCTTTGAGAGTCTAAAACTTGCAAGTGGTGATTTTTTAAAATTTAGTTGTAATGTGGAATCTTAAACCGAGTGATGACCTTTTCATATTTTATTGCACTAAAGTCCATTGATTTATCTTGTTCTTTGAATGGATCATTTACCCATGTATGATTTTTTAACAGCATGCCTCGGTCATTTGGAGAATATCAATTCATTAAATTATGCAGATCTTCCAAATGTTGACTTATTTTACTATATGATATCCAAAAAACCCCATCAAAATGCATTTATTACTGTCACCACTAATTTTATCAAAAAAAGTTTTTAAGTGTTGGAAAACTGTAAAGCTGATGGTAGCTGATAACGGTTTTTCCAAACTCTAATTTTCATCCAAAAGCTCAAATTTTATCATTCGTAAGAAATAATGTCAATTGTTCTTTCATGAAGTGACTCAATTCATTCATTTTTGGGAAAGTTTCTGTCAAGTGCGAATAACCATAGTTTGTCTTGTTGTTCTTTCAACTAAAAATGGTGTTACACAAACAAAAAAAAAAATGGATAATTGATTTTATGACTCAAATAAGCACACAAGTGTTTTCGCCTCAAGACAACCATCATACTTCAGAATGTAACAGAAGTGGTTTATGTGTAATTCCGATCCTGTCACACAGAATAAAAAATAAGTATTTAAAGGCCAAGTTTAATGAAATTAGTCATTTTACTGCTTCATCAAGGACATTTTTAAGTGAAACTAGCATTTTTCTTTACAATGAGCTTGTGGCAGTGGAGAACACAACAGCTATACAACAGTACATTTGGTGACTTTGTCTTTTTTTGTTTGTCTGTTTTATAGAAGTTACTATAATACATAGTATTGAATTCACAAAAATATGAACACGCCCAACCGGTGAAGGGCTGCACCCTCCCTGTCCCCAGGAACCCTCCTCCCATCCCCAAAATGACTTGACATATCCAGAAACGTGGCTCACTTTTCTTTCAATGACTTCACTTTCATTTGGTGACTTTGTCTTTGTTGGTGCTAAGATGCTACCATTGCTTTTGCACTATCAGTGCCAATAACTACACAGTCAAAAAGAACATTAATTTCTTAGTATTATGACAAAAATAGTTTGACTTTGCTGACCCCTGAAAGGATATCGGAGAGCCCCCTGTCTTTATGATCTACGATTTGAGACCTGCTGATCTAAGCCGATCATAGCAACTTCATTCTGCCTCGCCAAGCTATCGGTTTAGTCATGGGCATATGAGGCAAACTTGACCTATCATTGATGAGGGCAAATAAATTGCAAAACTTCTTGGAAGGTCCAAACTCTTAAAGAGGAAACAAAGATACAGATATTTTCTTTTCTGACTCTGGAGATTGGCATTTTCTATTATTCTTGGGGACTGCAGAAGCCATCTTGCAACCAGGAGACAAAAAGCCAAGAAAATCACAGGAACATAGATCCTGGAATTCTAGCATAACTTTGAACAAGAAAATTAATTAATTAAATTAATTAATTAATAAACATGGTCACAACCTGTCTCTGGACTCTTTGCTCTGTGGAGATAATAAATGTCTTCTTGGTCACTTTTTAGTTGTATTTTCTTTTATTTGAGATGATATTGTCCTTATCCTTGCAAAGTCTATGGTCTACTTGGGTGGAATATTAATATATATACTTTATGTAAATCCAGTCTTCCCAGATAGATTATAAATGTCTTGAGGGGAGAGACACTTAATAACTGCCTTACTAGTGATAAACAAAGGCAGTAGAAAGTCAGGACAAAAAGTGATCACCTTAACTTCAAAGAATTTTGCTATAATTTGATGCCCTGATTTTGCTCTGTGGTCTTGTTGCTAGAGCTTGAATGAATATCCTCCGTTCTGCAAGGCACAGATTCTTCTCCTTATGCATCCCTGTCATTTTTGCTATCTTCTCTATCTTCTCTAGATAATTAGTTTCATAAAATATTACTATCTGACCAATCCTCCACATCTCCAATCCCCATGTTAAATAACTGTCAAGGATGCTTGTAAAAAAAGACTACAGTAATAACACACACACACACACACACACACACACACACACACACACACACACATATATATAAACAAATGTTAAAGGGGTAGATTGAATTAATCATTAACATATCTTTGAAGACTTACATCTGGAAACCCATTTACTTTACTCACAATCCTGGGCTTTGGTTTTCTTTTTTGAACAAACATGTGAGATTGAGGTGCCCTGTTACTATATTTAGCCTCTGGAAATTTTCCACAATACTTCTCACTTCATTAATTGAATCTTATATGTAACCAAAAACTTCCTTTATCTCCAGTCCCAGTAAGTTGTCCTAAATCACAAGTCTGCCACTTACTGGATTGTGTGACGTAAACAATGAACTTAGCCACTCTGTGCCTCAGTTTATTTATCTGTAAAATAACAATAATAATAATATCTATCCCATAGAATAATTGTAAAAATTAAATGAATTAATAAACATAATACAGTTCAGATAATGCCTAACACATCTTAAGAGGGCAACAAGAATTAGCTCTTATTACTATTTTTTAACTTCATCATCGTTACTTTGCCTGAATGTGCTGATTCTGCACCCTTTTATATAGGACTGCAATCACCTCATCTCCTACATTCTGGCAAGTATAACAGAGCTATTAGCAGTAGCTCTTTTATCCTGCTCTACCCTTAAAGTACATGGAAAAGTTACAGAAAAATAGCTTATACAATGTTTCAAGGAAGAAGAGGGGATCCATTTTTTTCTGGTAATTTCATATATATATATAATTTCATATATATATACTCATATATATATATACATATACACACACACATATATATGTGTGTCTATGTGTGTGTGTGTGTGTGTGTGTGTGTGTGTGTGTGTGTGTGTATCCTTGTTCTATTTCTTTTCTTTCCTTGACTATATCTTCCTCTTTTGGATTTTCTCATTTCTTCTTTATTCTCAGTTTTCAAATGTTCCTCTACACCTATCTCCATATTTGAGCTCCATTCCATTTTGTGTTCTAAGAGCATTTAAGAGAAGAACAAATTTATCTCTGTCATTCTTATTGACTTTGTGGTCAGAGCTGGAATCTTGAGCAATTGATTTTTGTTTGTGTATGGTTTTGATATACTGCACTTCAGTAACTTTCCAGAAGGACAAAGGGCCTATGGCAGATGGTGGGTTTCCCTTGTCTAATCAAGCACCTGCTCAGCATTCTTGTTCAAGAAATTGACGATTCCCACAAGAGCACTTTGGAAAACAAAAAGAATATGTCATCACTTCCTTTGACAAAGGACTTGGTTGATCTTTTACCCATATAGACCCTCATGAGAACCAAAGAGATAAGGGTCTAAGAAGAAAGATCAAAGTTTCTTGATTAATAAACATCTTGATGTCCAAATCCCTAAAGCCAATGATTACTCTTTTTCTACCCAAGAATAGTAGCCATGAAAGGAGTTTTCCCTACTTATTGTCACTTCTGAGGGTTTTTCTAAGCATCATTTCCTTGGAACCTCCTAATTTTCGTCATTTCTTTTCTATCCCCAGCATTTTGCCTGGTTATATATTCTTGTTGTTTACCTGTTCTCTTTCCAAACTCAATTCCCAAACTTTTCTTCATTCAGACATAGAAATATTCCCTTAACTTTTTGACTTTTTCTAATTCCTACCACTCTTGCAAGTGGGTTTCTCTGGGGTTTGAAACAATCAAAAGCACCAAGGAACCTATAGGTAAGATGACCATATAATTTGTCGTCCAAATCAGAATACTTTAGACAGTGAAAGGAGATGATGTTATTAATAATTAATCCAGGATTTGGATGTAAATTGAGACTATCCTGGGCAAATAAGAAGACAATCCCCTTACATGGTGATGAACACTACTATTTCCAGGGTGAACTGATAATATAATGCATGCTTTCTGAAATTGAACTTTCTTGATCCAATGTTGACTTTCAAATAGCATTCTGTGCAGCTTAGTAAAGTGTGCATTCAAGCCAGCAGTGGTGGTCAATGTAATTATGTTTAAGTCTGCCCTATCTTGAATCCATTTATCTATAATAAACTTTCTGCTTCCATGGACTGTATGATTGAACAAGAATACTCTTCCCACCCTCCCATTCCCATTCTGGAGAAGGATCAACAAGGTGAAATTAGTGACTTCTCTGGGGAAGAGGAAGAAGGGAGAAAGGGAAGTTAAAGCAATAATTTTGAAATTCCCAAACCAGTCCTATTTGATAGACCGAAGCATAATTTTACTCCTTTACCTCATCTCTTTCTTCACATAAGAGTCATTATTGCCCTGCCATTGATTCCATTCTTTTTTTAAAGATTTTATTTATTTATTTGACAGACAGAGATTACAAGTAGGCAGAGAGGCAGGCAGAGAGAGAGGAAGAAACAGGTTCCCCGCTGAGCAGAGAGCCCAATGTGGGGCTCGATCCCAGGACCCTGGATCATGACCTGCGCCGAAGGCAGAGGCTTCAACTCACTAAGCCACCCAGGTGTCCCCGTTGATTCCATTCTTAATATAGGAATGCAACTGAAGGTTGGAGCTATGCCAGAGATAGATCTAGATGGAACCACAGTAAACAGCATGAGGTCAGCAAAGAATTAATTTGGGATCAACTCTTTAAGGATATAGCACCTTTGTGATCTTCTGAGGGAAGCCCTACAAGTGTGCAGGGGGCCAGAGGGTGAGGGGTAAAGAGGGATGTGTGTAGACCAATACCAGGCCCAGGGCTAGGAACTAGATGGGATGGATAGGCTTAGGAAGGAGTTGAGCAGAAAGATGGCAAGGCAAGAGCTAAGCAGGAGCAGAGGCCTTGCTGGAATATTCTCACAGTCAGCCCAGCAGGTTCTTGGGTCAATACAAGAAAGAGAAGGCAAGAACTTCAGGTCCTGAGGGAAGAGCCACAAATGAGCCTGACTGAGAAAGAGAGGTGAGTGTAAAGACATTTAATGGAGGGTATTCTGGATATTAAAGGGGAAGTTTCTCCATGGAGCAAAGGCTACATAGACCCTAAAAGCACCAACATCATATCTAAGTCTCCCAGCCCACCAAACTCTGATCCTTGAGAATCAAGGCTTTAGTGTGCCTATACAATTCAAAATTCCTGCCTGTATATGATTCAGTAGCCAACATCAGGTGCTCCATGCAGCTATGGCTCAAAGAATGAGGGGAAAGAGAGTCAATTGGCTCTACTCCGGCTTCCGTTCTGCAGAAGTCCCCAGTTTCCTCTCCACTTGATTTGGCCACTTTAAGTGCTTGAACCCAGATGTCAATGTTTGCCCTCTGAATCTTGGTATTTAGGTCTCCTGGGAAATTACTTACTCCTGAATGGCTAACAATGCACCTGCCAGACAGCAAACATGGCCGAGATCCTGCCGTTGGTTCCTCACATTTAAAGAGCTTTATTTTTCTTCAAGTACTGTCTGAGATGTCTCTGTGGATTGGTGTTTATATGCAGCAAGTACTGCAGTTAGTTAATAATGTCAAGATCGTTGAGCCTCCCTAATGAAAGAGATACACAACATCAACTGTCATTTTAAACAAACATGCAATCAGGATAGCAGTGCTGGAAATATGATCTGCCTAATTTCATGGAGATGATGCAGGAACCAGGCTGCTTTCATAGTGTTTCCTCTGGCGAGCTCCATTTCACAGGATTTCAAGGGGGGGGGAAACGGTGGATTTTCACAAGAACCGCAAAATTGTCAGTTCTGTGAAAAAGAAATTGCTTTAGCAGCTGGAATTCAGGAGGACAAATAGGTGCACTGATTATATCTTCATTGTTCACCAGAGCCACAGCACTCAGCAAGTTGTAATTACGCTGTGAAGAGCTCAGTTCTGATAGTCAAGTCTTCCCCCGTGTGAATATAAACAGTATTATTCTATTTGTTATCAAAGGCTTGCAGCCTGTCCTGCAGCACACGCGTGAGCGCACGCACACACACACACACACACACACACACACACACACACACATCCAACATATGCAAACCTATAAAATCAAGTTCTGGCCCATTTTGTCCAAACATAGTAGACCCCTGGACACATTAGCATTCTGTCCAATTAGGCTTCCGCACAGACACGACTGGCTGCACTCAGACGACTCACTGGCCAAGGGTCATGCAGAGGGAGTAAAAGAAGGTAGAAAATAGAAATATGAATAAGTGAGTTAGAAACTTATGTTATGCAAACTGATGGGGAAAATAAAGACAACACAGTTCTGAGACACCATTGGCTAAGGTTTGTGTGATGTCTATTACCCACCACTGAACAGTTTTCTGACAACCATCCAGCAAATGGCACATTCCTGCTGATCTCATTTGTCCCTGATATGCTTCCACACACAAATCTCCAAGAGTTATCAAGTGTTTTGTTGACCATGATTTCAACTTCCCTTCTGATTCCCAGAATCTCACTTTTTTGAGCATCAGGAAAAAGGCAGCTCCTGATATTTCTGTTCTGCTCTCCATTTTTCATTGTACGTAAGTAAATATTATCACCATTACCCCCTCATCTAACCAAGAAAATCTATCTTGGGATATTATGAAATTATAGAATTATTGGGTTAAGCCCCCAGAAGAGGCCCAGGGCCCAGCTAGGAGAGAAAGAGCAGTGACAGAAATATGTTCCTTTCCCAAGATGACATTCCCTCCATCTATGGGTTGTGGTGATTTGTGCATCACACACCAGCCAATAAATCAAACGTGGTTTACTGATCTCATATTTCTTCCCCCTTCTTCTCATTCAAAGACCTATATCCTATTGGAAGAGAACCAGAGAAGAAAATGGAAAAAGTTACAGCCTGGGCACTTGTAGACCTAATTTTAATTTATATTAATTGTCATATCCAACACATGATGATTTAGAACCTTGTACTTTTGAAATCCTACCATAAAAGAGGATGGCTTTGAGGCAAACTACAGGGACAAGATAGACTCTACAATAGAAATCACCACTGATGTTCAACCACTGAAGTTAGAGATTCATCATAAAGCAGAGGGCAGAAGAGATTGGAGGAAATAGGAGGAGAGAAAGGCTTCCAATATATATATATATTTTTAAATGCTAGGTCTTAAATATTTAGAAAGTATGCAAGAAAGGATTTTTATAATATTAATGTTGGATATCGATAAAGATAAAATATGGAGGGGCACCTGGGTGGCTCAGTGGGTTAAGCCTCTGCCTTCATCTCAGGTCATGATATCAGGGTCCTGGGATCAAACCCCGCATCGGGCCCTCTGCTCAGCAGGGAGCCTGCTGCCCCCTCTCTCTCTGTCTGCTGCTCTGCCTACTTGTGACCTCTCTCTCTCTCTCTCTATCAAATAAATAAATAAATAAAAACCTTAAAAATAAATAGATAAATAAATAAAAGATAAAATATTGAGAAGGGATAAATAAACTGGAACTGGTTAGCATACATCACCACTACTACTCACTGCCATCTGGGAAAAGAAGACAGAGCTTAAAAAGGAAAGAGAATGCGAAGATGAACCCAAGATGGAAGATTTGGGTGCAGTGATGGCATTTATAGCCCATTAGCACAACTAGAGAAGAATGATATCTATATCTTAGGACCAAGGGCAACTGTGGAAGAAAAAAAAAATGCTGAGGTCATAGCTAGTAATATAACAAATGACTCAGTAAAGGACGGAGTTGCTTAGTATGCAGAAAAGAGCAGTGGATATACAATTAGAAGTGATGAGTCCTGGCTGTGGATCTGTTGGTGAATTATCCAGTGTTACTCAGTTTTATCCGGAGTTTTTCAGCGTTATCCTGAAAACTACAGTGCATTGATTTTCACCTTGAGAAGACTGGAGAAGAGAGAAGATGTCCCTCACAGCTTTGAAACTTGTAAAGGGATTTTATAACCTTTATTCCATAATCATGCAATCTGACGAAAGGGTAAATAATGCCCAAATAGGGTTACAAATAGGAGGAAACTAAGACCATAGAAAGTGAGGATGGTGGAGTAAGGAATCAGAAGGGGCGAAAGAAAAACGAAGACAGTCCACACTTAAGAAAAACCACTGAGCTCTTTCAAAGCTGAATCAGCACTTTGCCTTGACAGCTAGGTGATTAAGCATGCCTATGTCTCAGGTGTTGTGATGGTATAGGAAAGATCTAAAACCCTCAACCTCATGGCTTAAATCTCTAAATTCCTCTCATAACATTTATAATTTTTATAAAAGAAGTTATCATAGGACATAAGCACTAGCTTCTTATGGGAGAAATATCTCTTCTTTTCTCCTAGGTCTTCACAAAATAGAAACAAAAGATGCAGTGAAGAAAACCAGAATCCTGGGTGGGGTGGAACTGGAATGCTTGGTTGACTATAAAACAAATCCCCTCTCAGAAAGTGGATTTCATTGAAGACTCTGCTCATCTTTATCCCCACAAAAATCTTCCCTGGTCTTACCAATGAAGTTCAACCGATCTTTAAGTAATCAGCATATCTGAGCCAGCACCCTGGGTATAACACTGTACCAGCGCACTGGGCAAGACTGGGGTGGAGGGTGGAGGCACAAAAGGACAAGAACAAGAAATCTGCCCTCTTTTAGCTTTGGGATCCTACTAGAAGACTAAGATGCAGATACAAAAGGACCACATTTCCTGTATGGTTTCTATCACAGTGCTGCCATTTTTGCTATCTGAAAACCAGAAGATAGGAGCCCTTCCCTACCTCACAGATTATATATCCCAATGTAGCTAAGAGCAGAAGGGATGAGATGAGAAGCATATTGTAGATTCTAGGTATCAGCTTGGAAGCTCTTTTGGATACATAGGCAATAAGAAATACAAAGAGAAAAAGAACTGCCACTCTGACCATAATGATAGTCACCTAATAATAACCACAAGGTCCAGTATGTCTCAGAATTAGTGTAAATTGCACTTGGGGCTGGCTTTATGCAATGCAGCCTGTGTACTCACACATAGCCTCATGCTCAGAGGGACACTGTGTATGGTTTAGTGCTTTCCTGTCACTGTCTTTGAAATTCTTCACTTTTGAACAAGGGGCCCTGAGCTTCCGTTTGGTACTAGGTCCTGCAAATTATGTCGCCACTTCTGACAGGACTCAAGGACAAGGATTACAGAAATCCATCTGAACAAGGCATCTGACATCCTAACCCAAGGCTGAAATAGCGCTTTATCCTTGCTCAGTTTCCTTAAATGTTTAGGCTCTTTGTTTATTTTACTTTTCCAGCTAAGTGTTTTTGTTTTTTTTTTTTTTTTAATAATTAAGTTACTTCTTTTTTTTTTTTTAAAGATTTTTTATTTATTTATTTGTCAGAGAGAGAGAGGGAGAGAGAGCGAGCACAGGCAGACAGAATGGCAGGCAGAGGCAGAGGGAGAAGCAGGCTCCCTGACGAGCAAGGCGCCCGATGTGGGACTCGATCCCAGGACGCTGGGATCATGACCTGAGCCGAAGGCAGCTGCTTAACCAGCTGAGCCACCCAGGCGTCCCCCAGCTAAGTGTTTTAATCATCCCTCTTACAGTCTACATTTCCTCACCTTTAAAATCTGTATGACCTTCTTCACAGAGATCTGATTTTCCTACCTATTAAATGATATTGTATAATCTAGGGTTTTTAGAGTATAGATGATCAACATTGTGTAGAACAGCAAAAAGTCTGAAAATACTGACGGGTCTAAAACAGCCAGGAACTGTGACGCATGTGACGCATGCAATCGGCAGTATTGCCGTCAGCAACAGAAAGTCAAAGAGGAGATGAGTTCTCTAAAAAAATCTATCAAAAGGTTCCTGTAAGACCTCTTCTGTCAAGGACATTATGGGATATGAGTTGTTAAAGCATAAAATTGAATAATTATAATATTGAAAGGAAAAATCATCTACAAAAACACTCTTGAAAGAGGTAGAATCGAGAAGTGGCTAAGAATGTGACTTTTGTGTCAGACAACTGGGTTCAAATACCAGCTCTGTAATTTTACTAAAGATGTGACCTTGGGTAAATTTCTTAACCTGTGTTAGTTTTCTATTGCAGCATAATAAAGTGCTACAAAGTTAGCAACTTAAAACAACACATATTTATAATCTTACAGTCCCTGTGTGTTAGGAGTCCCCTCGTGATTTAATGACGTCCTCTGCTCAGGATCTCACAAGGCTGCAGTCAAAGTGTCAGCCACACTGCGTCCTTATCTGGAGGCTCATCTAGGGAAACTCCACTTCTGAGCTCATTCAGCTTGTTGGCAGAGTCCATTTCCCTGCAGACATATGACTGAGGGCCTCTACCTCTCACTGGCTATTGACTAACACTAGTCACCTTTAGGTCCAAGGGGTCACAAGCAGCTCACTGCCATGTGGCCATCTCCCATAGGTGGGTCATGGCTGTTTGATTCTTCAAGACCAGCAGCAGGCTCTCTGTCTTTCCAGTCTGCTAAGGCAAGTTGTACATAATGTATCAGCATTATAGCCGTGACTTACTATCACCTCTGCCACATCCTGTGGGCTAGAAGCAAGTTCCAGGTCCCACCCACACTTAAGGAGGGAGAGATAAACACCAGGGGATGAACGTTACATCACAATGTCTTCTTAGAATTTTGCCTACCACAGACCACCTTATAATTACAATTTAGAGAGCAAATAAGGTATAAAATCCCTTTTGAAAGAGATAGAGTGGAAAGTGTTTAAGAATGTAGACTCTTAAGTCAGAGATGCAGAGTTCAAATCCTAGTTCTTCAATTTCACCAAAGGCATGAGTTTGTGCAAGGTTCTTATCCTCCCTACATTTCACTTTCTTCTCCTACAAAATGGGAATCATAATGGAAATTACCTCATGGGTTGGTGGGAAGATTAAATGAGATAATGCTTGTAAGTTATTTAAGACAGTGCCTGACACTTTATGCATGCTCAATACGTGTTAACTCAATAAACATGCTCCTCCTTGCAGACAACCTAGAACAGAGCCTAGTCTAGTCCAAGTTGTTTAAACCAGTATCACTAGGCAAATCAGAGGCAGAGCCACGGCTAAACCCCATGAGCAGAGTTTAAGCTATCAACAGGGTAAGCCTATTGTGCTTGCTGATCTTCATTCTGCCTTTCGAAGCTGTTCCGTCCCCTGCTGAATCAGCCTGCCCTGTGGGTGGGGACAGAAGGGCATATTTCCTTAGAGTGGGCTAGTGATGGCCCATGGAACAGAATGGTCAGCACAGCCCTGGAAAGCTGGCTTTCCTCCTGGAATGGGTAGATGGCTAGAATTGGAGGCTAATTTGAGAAAGGAGGCACAGGGACCACAAGGCTCTCTGCAAAAGAGTTGAGGGTGTGTGGGTTGAGCATAAAGGAGATGGGGGAGATAAGGGCAGCAGAAGATATGGATGTGCCGCAGTGACCTTGTCTTTGCAGCAAGCTCAGAGCAGCTGAGGAGGTGATGACTTGCAGTTCTACTGTTGGTGCTGCATGAGTCACTCGCCATATGGTTGGCTTCGTCTCTCTGTATTTCCCACATCAGTTTAAATGAAACTACTGCGCATATAGGTGTGTATAGGAACGTGCCCAGACAGCTACAGGTGTAGTGGGTCAGCGATTGCTCTGAGGATGAAGACCCCTCTCCCAGGAATTAAGCATAAATTTGGACCTCAGTGTGATGAGTCAGCATTTTTATAAAATACCCTTTGTCAGTGCAAGGATCTTAGCAAGTTTGAAGGAAATGACTTAAAAGATCACCTTTCTTTGAAGTAGAAATTAATCTCTTGGATTGATGGAGACCTTGGGGGAAAGGAGATGGCAAGAGAAAAGGGATACAGGCATGACTCAAGAGAGAAGAAAATAAAATTGGTTTTACATTTGCCGACAGCTCACCATTAACCAGAATGCTTTTCCATGTATTCTCTGCAGTCCTCACCAAAACAAGACAAAGAAAATATTATTTGCATTTATATAAGGGAATGAGTCTCCAGGACATGAAAAAAGTAGCAGAGGAGAATTCTAGAATGCAGATTTTTAATGTATAATTCTGTGTTCTTTCCTCTACAGATGGGAAAGGTGATTCCCCCCACCCCAAAATGACCTTCATCAGCACCCTGACATCTAGATAGAGGTTACTGGCTATACTTTAATGGAGCAGGTTCTGTCCGGGCACTGCCAAAGTAGAGATTCGTTACATTAAACTCTCTGAAACTGTTTTCTTATCTGTAAAATAGGGATAATAATAATATCCATCTAATTGCTTTGTTTGAGGATTGAATCAGTAAGTAATTATAAAGTCCATAAGAAAATGAGCAAAGTGTTGAAGTGTTCGCTGATGGTGTCGGCCTCATCTTTCTGCCTTCGTTTCAAATAAAAATACATCTGCAGGGAGGAATTAACACTAACTTGCTGAATGAATGGAGGAGGAACAAATGGAGGTGGCAGAGAACCCAGAAAGAAAGGCAAAAACGCCCAGGGAAGGGAAAGTGACTGGTTTTCCAGCCTCCTAACTGACGGCCCCAACCTCGGGTGTGGCTAATATAGTCAGAACCTAAGTCTACTAAACTACAAAGGAGTTTCTTTCTCTCTCCATTTCAGTATCACTTCCTGATTTGTGACCATAAAACACTACCTTTCATGCAGGAGAAGAAACAGTCTTGTCTCATCTGACATTCATTTGACCCGCTCAACCCTGGTGTTCTGGGGCACTGGCTTGCAGGTGAGGGAGCCCCGAATGTAGCGCTTGGCGGTATCTGTGGCATAACTACTCCCACTATGAGTGACTTCAAGTTACCTCAGGTTTAACCACCAGCAGGCAAATTTCTGAGTATTTCACAATCGGCGCTTGCGCACAGCTATGCCCGCCACTCCTCACCTTCCTTGTTGCTTCCATAAGAGGGTTTAGAGTCACTGCTAAGTCCACTAGGCTGCCCTGGATATGGATTCTTCAATTCGGCTCCCCAAACTCAATCACCACTATGTCCTACGATCTCTGTACCTTGGGACCTTGTCCTGTAGGGTTGAGGAGTAAAGAATCAGAGCAAAAGGAAACAAGCAAAAGAATCTAGGAGCTGAGGTTTCTAGGATTTACTCCAAACCACCATATTAATAAATGTTTGAACAGAAGAAGAGCCAAGCCCGCCTGGTCTTGGCGGCTTATTTCCTGCATTCATCAGACAGTGACAACAGCGACCTCAGGCACAGGGAGGCAGGAGCTTCATTAGCTTGTGGCTTTTAAAGGCTCAGACACAAAAGCCAGTGTAATAGGAGTGCAAAGTCTCATTATTAGGTAATAATTCTCATCTGGCTGATTCAAATTGCATATCTCTTTGTATCTAAACTTCTTCCAATTACGTCGCTTCATTTTCTTTTCTGGGTTTTTTTTTTTAAAGTCACTTTGAAGTGTCATAATTCCTATTTCAATAAAACCTCACATAAGATGACTGAATTTAAACCTGATGAAGAAAGCAGGAGAAACCATGCTCTCCCCACCTCCAAAAAAAAAAAAAAAAATTAAAATCTCATCCCTATTTTACAAGCACTGAAATCAGTGCCTTATTTGGAAGGTGTTCATTCAAGGAGAGAAACTTTTTTATGTGGAAATGATCATTGTACACTTGCCAGATAGTTAATTACATTAGGTTGTTCTGCCCATGATTGCAAATCAACTTCATGCAGCAGGGACTTGTGGTCAAGATAATAGCAAAAGATAATGCAGTAAAACAACTGTGAAAAGAAAATGGTGCAAAGCATAAATGTTGAAAATTGCTGTTTGTTTTTATATATATGTATTTAGGAGGGTGGCAACATGCTCTTTGCTGTTATCACAAGCATTAAAGTTTAATAGACCATCCGTGAGTTATTTACTGCTCAGAAACACCTGCTCCATGAGATAAAGTAGCAGCTATCTTTCTAGTTTTAAAATTGACATTCAGCCAGTTATATTTCTGGTCTCTCTCATCACTTAGATGGCTGTTGACTTTTCGTAAATGTCAAAGGAGATTTTCAACTTAATTTTATTCCTCATGCTAGTTTCTTCCTTGGGCTCTCCAGAGGCCCAGCTTGTCTGTGGCCTCTAAGTCAGCTCCAAGAAAGGGTTGCTAAAAGGAAATCTCTCATTTGAGAAAAGCCAGTGCATTTACAACTGTCTTTTGCACACGTTGTAAAGAAAAAGGAATTTACTGTACCTCATCCATAATTACTCCTGCTTAGTCCTTCTGCTGTGTTCACGAGGATGAATGCTATAGTAAGCAAGTATGGTATATACACATATCTAGAGAATCACAGATTATAAAACAATGTTCTGGGTCCCTGTTGCGAATGGCTTCTATTTCCTTTCAGGGCCTGTCTGGTTTCTCGTGACATCTCTCTTCTCTGTGTGTTTTCTTGAGTCTCTATCAGCTGGCCCACATGCTCTATACTCCAAAATTCTGGAAGATCAAGTCTGATTAGCTTAGCACTTTCTACTCCTGGACCAAACTCAAACCACCTCAGAGAATAACAACCAGACTATGGCTAGACCTCTCATGGTTGGGTGCTCACATCTAGTCTGTCAGCGGTTTCTTCTGTGCAAAGACTACTCATCAAAACTGCCTCAGGCAGTGGCCACAGGTTGGCAGTGTCTTCCCAAAGGAGACACCAGGTGTTTCATATACACTGACTGACCAGTGCTGTATATAACGTGGTAGGTTCTCAGGCAGCAATTGCTAACCACAGTGAGGAGCTCCAGTATCAAATTCAAGAAGAAATTTAGCTTGGAATTTTGAACAATAGAACATGGCTGCTGGACTTAGTTCAAATCCTGGCTCTACCATCAGTCTCCATATGACCTTGGGCAAGTGATTTAACCTCTTTGTGCCTAATATCCTTGTATGTAAAATGGGATTTCTAACATTACCTACCTCATAAAGTAGTCATAAGGATTAAATGAAGTGACACGTACAAAATGCTGAGCCCAGCGCCTGCCCATGATAAGTGCTTAGTATCTGATTTGTTGTGTTCAGCTATTTATTGGATATTTGTCTATGGCTATGTGTCTGTGTTTATCTCAGGTACACAGAATTGGAATTAATGATAACCCTTGTCCATGACATACTTCCCTCATTTGGCTATGCAGTGTTGTCTTTTACTTTATGCACTCATTTATAATATAATCAACATCCCATAACCTATCAACCTGTAAGCCTCTCCCAACTCAGCTTCTTCTCTCTCCCAAAGGGATAACCACCATCCTAATGATGTGTAAATCACTACCCAGCATTCTTTTTATTATTCTTTTTAAAATACACATGATGAACAATATATACTTACTTTTAATTATTTTAAAACTCTATAAAAAAGGGTATCATATGACAAAAATGGGACCTGCTTTTTGTCCCTTATAGTTGTGTTTGATAGATTGGTTTGTGTTTTGTCATGTAGTTCTCATTTCTTCATCTTTACTTGTGTGTAATATCCTGTTGTGAGATAAATTATCTAAAGGTTCAGTAAATACTAGCTATTATTTTCAGCTGTTACTCAGTGCTGACCACCGAATTACTAACCATCCTCTGTTAACTCCTAATTTCAGCCTCGGGCACTGTTATATGTGGTCTAGAACTTCATTGCTGACCAGCAGTAGACCAAGGTGGAGGGTGCCCACCTGTTTCCTTCCTCCCTTCCTCAGGACTCTGCACTCCTAAAACATAGCCCTGCTGTATGGTCCACCCTAGCCTCTATGGAGAGAAGAGGCTTAGATAAGTAACTGGTAGGAACAGTGCATTGATTGCTGCCTTTTAATTTTTTCAGTGAGAACAGGAAGAGAATTTATTGACAAGGCTGTTAGGCAAATGTGAATCTATCACAGTGCATTATTGGCATTCTTATTATCTGGCATTTCTGCAGTCCTGCCCTGTTTCCTATCCCTCCCCTGCCATCTTCCTTTATCCTTTCACGCATGGTTCCAGTAGAAAAAGTGCAGACTACAATACTGCATGGAGCAGAGGTAGGTAGGTAGGAAACAGCTGGAAGATGCTTCCCATGTGTTGTATGAATACTGAAATGGCAAATAAAGCAAGAGTTCTGGGTTCCAGCCGTGTTTTCTTTCTGGTGACTGTTGTGGGACCAGTAGAAAACTCATGAAGTGACCCTTATTAGTTTGGCCAAGCTCCCTCCCAGGCAATTACTGTAGCAAAGCTCTGACACTGAATTCTGATTGATTCTAGAAGATTAAGCAAGAAAACGAAGGCACCATAATATTGTAGCCAGAAAGGTAACCTGGCTTTAAACTCAGGCACTGATTCAGAAGAAGGAGGCAGGCTGCCAACATTTCATGCCAGGTTTTCTAAGTTACATCGCATTTCTTAATGTTGATTTTGACCTCCCCTTCACCAAATACATATCCATGCTTCTGATTAAAGATGAAATGTAGGAGGTTTAGTTTCACATTTTTTCCTCCCACCAAATTGATCACATTTTTCTCCCTTGTTCTTTGAGTGCAAGAGGTAGGGCAAGAGGAGGGAAGACAGGGAAATAGTATAATTGATCATGTATTGAAGAATTTCTCTGTAAATTGTAACATAGCCTGTTACTGGTGTAGGGGCCACATTTGGAAGTTTTCTGTCATTAATTCCACTAACAGTTTCAATATCTGTATGTTTGATTCTGTGTAAACTTTGGCAGAGAGACTCATAATCAGCATCTCCTGTGATGAATGCTAAGCTGGAATCTGAATGAACAGCTATGTTTATCCTGGTGGGAAAAGTAATTTTTTTCTCTATTTTTTTAAAGATTTATTTATTTATTTATTTATTTATTTATTTATTTATTTATTTTAGAGAGAATGAGAGTACATGTAAGTGGAGAGAGAGGTAGTGGGAGAGAGAAAGAGGGAGAGAGAGTCTCCAGCAGACTCCATGCTGAGGGTAGAGCCAGACCTGGGGCTCAATCCCATGACCCTGAGATCATGGTCTGAGCCGTAATCAAAAGTGAGATGCTTAACCAGCCAACTGGGCCACCCAGGCACACCAAGAAGTCATTTTTCTGCAGTGAGATGGTGAGATCCCAAATCACCTGCCCCCATACAGCTCACACTCATGACGACTTGACTACTCCGCTGTCTTTACTATTCTGGGAAACCCTTACCCAGAAAGATAAATTTGCAAATAACTGAACATTCTTGTAAATCCATTTTAAATTGACCGCTTTTCAATAGGTAACACCAAACCAATTGTTTATGATCCATATTACTTCCCATCCTATTCTCAAAACCCTCACCTTCCTAGGTCCACCAATCAAACTCTTCCATCATGATGTTTATCCAATCCTAATCAAGCTTCTGAATTTAAAGTCCACCTTAAATGCAACTTTAAAACCTCTGAAGTATTCTGGCTTTGCCTTATACCCCGAGACTCTACAAGAACTCTGTCAACATAGTGTCCTTCCTTACCACAGGAAGCAACAAACTCAGCTCTGACTTACCAACAGGTTATTTTGTGCCGGTGTTTGACAACAAAGAGGAAAGACAAAAACAGAGGTGATAACTAGGTGTTGAAAAATGAATGGGACTCAACCAGCTATAAAAGACAGAGAAGAACATTCCAAGAGGGGAGAACAGCCGAGCAAAGACAGGAAGGCTTACAAGGGTACCAGTCACAGGTCATTCTGGAGCTTAACCTTCATTGTGTCCGAGGGAACATGTTAACCTTCTCCTGGTACAGGACAGCATCTTAGAAGCTCCTCCTTCCTATGACTGAGGAGTTCTAGCCTGAAGGGACTTTAGGATCTTAGAGCAGCTCTCAGACACCCAGGACTGAACTGCTTCACCCACAAGCTATAGCTCCCTCACCTCCTGCTCTGTCTCCACCATATTAACTGTCCGGCTTTCTTCAGTTTCCACTTCACTGCTTTCCAAGAGGTCATCCCAGTCTCATGTGGACCAAATCCAAATCTACTGCACATACACACCACTGAGCCAGGCATTCTATATTCTGACCATCATGACCATCATCATCACCATCATCATCATCACCACCACCAACATAACCATCATCGTCATCACCATCATCATCATCACCAAGTCTTCAGAATCTAGATTAGGAAAGGCACTCAGTAGAATGCATTTGATTACTACACTTTCAGCTGTCCATAACCAATGATTCCTTATTTTCCCCGATATGCGCTCCTTCTTAGAGGTTTTCATAAAACCACAAACTGCCTCTTCAGGGGAATGTCTTCTTCCCAGAAGCATCAGAGACCTCCATATGGGGAACAGAAATTTTATAGATTGGATCTCGGAGCCTGACAGCCTGAGCTCTGGTTAATATGGCTCTCAGACCATATTGACCTGGCCATGCCTTCCTACAAAGGAAGCCATTTGGGGGACTGGTCCAGGCTGCATCCTTGTTACATGAAAAGAAGCCATGATGGGAATGCATGCACTTCTTATGGGCCACTTTCCCCTATAACAGCTTCCTCTCAGTTTCCCAAAATCTGCAGCTTCCCTGGGAAGGCAGCTGAACTACACATAGGGGAAGATTTGATCTTCATAAGCCCAGAGAAGTTCAGTGGTGGTGAGTGGAATGAACCAGGACTTTGAAGGCAGACAAACTTGCGTCTAATCCTGGTTCTAACACTGTGACCTCAGATGGGTTCCTTAAACTTTCTTAAGTTTACCAAATGTTAAAAAGGAAAAAGTAACTCTACTACAACAAGGCAGAGAGGTTGCTAAAGGAGTGAAAGTTCCTGTCATTTTGCATGTGCTCAGTAAATGTTAATTTTCTCTCTTACCCCCAATTTTTAGCCAAAAAGCCTGATCTCCAGTCACCAGGTAATAAGAGATTTGACCTTTTAAAGTAAGAAATCCATGATTTAATATCCCAGCAACTGTCTATGGTAGAGAACCACAGATATTCTTTCCATAACTTCCCCTTTGGAATTCACATGGATAACTGAATTCTGTCACTGAAAGTGTAAAAGGTGTCTTCCATCCTCTCTGGAGGTGGAGATGGCTGAAAAAATGAGGAGTGGTGGCTAAGTAGTGCCTTCAAGCATACAAAGTGTAAAACCTCCAGCGTAAGCCAACCTGTCACTCTCCGTGTTGCCTATAAAGTTGTTATGGCCTGGAGCATGTAAGCCGAGTCCCCTTGGCAGGAATCCCAAAGGCTTTAGCATTCATGACTGCCCAGCATTTCCCAGGGTTCTTGTGTAAGCTACAAAGATGTCCCTTAGCTTGCTGACAAATGAAAAATATATCATTCTCCTGTCTTTTTCCACTGACATCTCTTCACATGCTCAGCTAATTTAGTCTGGGAAGCACACCTCTCTAAGAAAAGCCATACTTAAAGAGGACTTGCATGCTCCCACATTTCTCTGCAACCCGCAGAAATTAGGTCTGATTTCAAAGCCAGGTGTTCAAAGAGAAGAGGAAGCTGGGTCTGGGAGAATAGATGGAGCCAATTGTCTTGAAAGCTTTCTTGTTAATTTTAGTTTCAGTCCCTGTCCCCAGGTCTTTGGTGCCAACAGGAGAGAGCGCTTTCCATCCTGAGAAAGTGAATACAGTATTTCCCAAAAAACCTTGAACCATTGCCCAAACCTCAGATCTCAAGGCTTTCCTAAGGTTATAGTCACCAAAGCTAGGTCTTAAAAGTAATGGCAAGAATACAAAACTGCCATGATCAAAGGATGCTGAGGGTACCCAGGAGGCTTCATGAAGACCCACAGCGCCCTCTGCTGGGGATACGCCTGCCATAGCACATGAGGTGGTTGTGCAGCAGTTCCAACATATTTGCCCACTGCACTGTGTTCATATATCTAATACTCCACCCTCAAGGCTTCTTCCCCACTGTTCCTGGTACCCAGCCAAAATTCTGGTGCTTTTAAGATATTTTCCTTATATCCCCTCAAATAAGATAGCCAAATGTTTACAAATAATGCATTTGTAAACTGCTATTCGAAAACATTCACGTTTTTGGTGTTGAGCTGACACATGTTTTGAGCACATTGTACCTTGGAAATTCTTTGGATTGCCACAAGATGTAAGGGATAAGAGGGAAATTTTCAGAAAAACATGATAATGGATGATTAAATCTCTGGTTTGTTCAGGAGTATTGCTACAGATCCATTTTTGCCTGGCATATTCCACCTTGATATTTTTACAAGTAATCTTAAAATTGATGAGGGAAAGGTGATGTCAGGTGTACAGGAAGAAACCTTCAAAGCTTGTGGTGGACTCATGATTAAAACTTAAGGTAGTGTGCCCATTGCAAAAGCTATTTCAGGGAAAGACAAAACTACCATCCATACCTCTACTAGACAGACACAGCTTAAATGCAAGAAGTGCTAGTAGAGGGATCATTAGAAAATACTGAGTTGTCCCAGTAAAAGAACAGATTTCAAGTCAGAAGACTTGAGATTTCTAGTTCATTTTACACATTTTGAGACTTGCTATTGTACTCAATAAATATTTGAGCACCTACTGTTTGCCAAACGCATAACAGATCCTAGGACACAATGATGGAGAAGACAATCTGCCCTCTCAAAATTTGCAGACTACTAATGCCAACAATTTAATCAAACCCTATAGCTCCCTGGGGTCAGTGGTATGAGAGGATAAGTATAGGATGATCTCAAACAGCGTGGTAAAGAAGTATAACCAAGAGAATCAAGACAATGGATTAAAAAAGCATTTTAAGAACTATATGAGTGAGTTGATTTTCCCCCAATTTTCTGCATATCAAGTACATTCACAATATTGTGAAACCATCACTATTATCCATTTCTAGAACTTTTTCATCATCCCAAACAGAACTTTGTACCTATTAAAAAACAACTTCCATTTCTCTCTCCCCAACCTCTGGTAACCACCATTCTACTTTCTCTCTATATAAGTTTGACTACTCTAGATACCTCAATAAATGTGGAATCATACAATATTTGTCTTTTTGTGTCTGGCTTATTTCACTTAGCTTAATGTTTTCAGGGTTCTTCCTTGTTGCAGCATCTTTTGGAAAGTCCTTTTTTTTTTTTAAGGTTATTCCAGTAAATGAATATATATTGATATATATATTCATTGTGTGAATATATCACAATTTGTTATCCGTTAATATATTAATGGACATTTGGATTGTTTCTACCTTTTGGCTATTGTGAGTAATGCAATGAACACTGGTGCACAAAGTATCTCCTTGAGCACTTGCTTTCAATACTTTTGGGTATATGCCTAGAAATGGAATTTCTGGATCATCTAGTAATTCTGTTTAATTTTTTTTAAAGGAATCATCATACTGTTTCCCACAGTGGCAGTGGCTGCACCACTTTAAATTCTCACCAATAATGCATAAAGGCTCGAATTTGTCCACATCCTCACTAATACTTATTATTTTCCTTTGGTTTTCATGTATGTGTGTGTTGTTGTTTTTGTTGTTTTGATAATAGCAATCCTAATAAGTATAAAGGGGTATTTCACTGTGGTTTTGATTTTCATTTTCCTACTGACTACTGATGTTGAGCATCTTTTCATGTGTTTGGGAATTTGGTATCTTCTTTGGAGAAATGGCTATTCTAGACACTGGCCCAGTTTTGAATTGGGCTGTTTGATTCTGTTATGCTGCTGTTGTTGTTGGATTGTAGGAGCTCTTTATATATGCTGAATATTACTCCTTTATCAAAGTATAAAATTCAAATATTTTCTCCCATTCTCTGGATTGCCTTTTCAAACTCTTTGATGCTCACAAGTTTTAAATTTTGATTAAGAAAGAATCACTTATTTTTCTCTTTTGTTGCCGTGACTTTGATATCAAGATGCAAGAAATCCTTACTAAATCTAAATGTCAAGTTTTTTCCCATGCTTTTTCCTTTAAGAGTTTTATAGTTTAGATTTTATGTTTATATCTTTGGTCCACTGTTAGCCATTTTTTGTTTATGTGTATATTTTGTATATATTCTAGAGTTTTATTTTGTTTTCATAGTTACCATGGGGTTTATATATAACATCCTACAGTTATAACTCTCTATTTTGAATTGATACCAACTTCAATCACATTTGAAAACTCTACTTTTGTAAAGTTTACAAACATTATTATTATTATTATTATTACTTATTATGTATTATAATTGTATTAGTGTCACAAATTACATCTTTACACATTACATACAAAATATTTTTATGCACTTACCTTTTAAATCTTGTAGAAGATAAAATTGTAGACCAAAATTATAATAATACTGGCTTTTATATGTGCCCATCTATTTTACTTTTTACCCATTTTTTCTTCTTTTTCAGAATCATTTAATTATTATAATTACTTTCTTTTGCCATACCAATTCTAGAATACTAATGTCTGTATCTACAGAAATGCTTGCTGAAGTTTTTGTAGGAATTGCATTAAATCTGCATATCAACTTGGGGGGAATTGACATCTTTACTATGTTGTCTTCCAGTTTATGAATATGGCATATGTCTCTATGTGTTTAGATCTTCTTTGATTTTTTTCAGCGTTAAGTAGTTTTCGCAAACAATCCTGCACATGTTTTGTTATATTTACACATAAGCATTTCATTTTTTGAGCAATTATAAATAGTACTGCATTATTAATTCCAGTGTTCATGTTAGTATATCAAAATTACAATAGATTTTGCCCTTCTAGATAGAAAAAAATTATATCATCTATGAAAAGAAACAGTTTTATTTATTCCTTTATGACCTGTAATGCCCTTTATTTCCTTTTCTTGTTTTATTTACCTGGCTAGAATGCCCAGCACTATGTTGAATAAGAGTAGTGAGAGCAGACATCTTTGGCTTATTCCTGATCTTAGAGAGAAAGCATTTAGTCTTTCACTATTATGTATAAGCTGTAAGGTTCTTTTGTAGATACTGTTTATTGAGTTAAGGAAATTTCCCTCTATTCCTTTTTTTTTTTTTTTTTTTTGAGAATTTCAATCATGAATATATATTGAAGTTTTTCAAATGATTTTTTTCTGTATCAATTAATACTATTATGTGAGTTTCCTCAAACTTGCTAATATGGTGCAGTACACTGATTGATTTTAAATATTGAACCAGCTTTTCCAGAATAAATCCAGCTTGGTCATGGTGTATAATTTTTTAAATATATTCCTAAATTCTACTAGTGAATATTTACAAAGGACTTTGTACCTATGTTTATGACAGATATGGGTCTGCAGAGTTTTCTTTTAACTGTATTTTCTGGTTTTGTATCAGAGTAATACTAAATTCATAACATAAATTTTTATTTTCTCCCCTTTTATTTTCTAAATGAGATTACATAGATTTGATATTAAATCTTTTTCAATGTTTATTAAAATTTCCAGTGAGACATTCAGAGCCTGGAGATTTCTTTTGGGGGGAATTTTTAAATTATGAACTGAATTTACCTAACAGTTAGAGGCTACTCGTATAATTTTTTCATATTGGATGATTTGTGGTAGTTTGTAGTTTTCTAGGATACGGTTAATTTCAATAAAATCACATTCGTACATGTAGAGTTGTTTGTGTCATTCCTTTATTTCTCTTTTGATATCAGCAGAGTCTGTAATGATATCCCTGTTTCATTCCTGATATTGATCATTTGTGCTTCCTCACTCTCTCTCTCTCTTTTTTTTTTTTTTTGGTCAGTTTTGCTCAGGGTTTGGCAAATTTTTTAGTAAGCTTTTAATTTTAATTCCAGTATAGTTAACATGCAATGTTTTATTAGTTTTGGGTGTACAATATAGTGATTCAACAATTGTATGCATTACTCAGTGCTCATCACAATTGTACTTCTTAATTCCCTTCAGCTATTTCACCCATCCCCCACACCCACCCCCTCTGGTAATCACCCACGTCTTTCTTTGATTGGTTTCCTCCACTGTTTTTTTCATTTTCAATTTCCTACTTATCATGTCTTACCTTTATTATTTACTTCCTTCCCCTTGCATTGGGTTTATTTTCTTCTTTTTCCAAGTTCTTCAAGAGGGAACTTATAGTATTGATTTGATACTTTTATTCATTTCTAATATATGTATTTAGTGCTACAGATTTCCCTTTTAGCAATACTTTAGTTGTGTCCTACAAATTTCGGTGTGTTTTATTTTCATGTTCATCCAGTCCAACATCTGCTTTGATTTCTCTTGACACCCTCTACTTGACCCATATACTAGTTAAGTGTGCTGTGGGTTTCCAAGTGTTTGTAGATTTTTCTGTTATGTTTCTGGTTTTGATTTTTAGTTTCATTCCTTTGTAGTCAGAGAATACACTCTGTATGATTTCAATATTTTAAGATTTGTTTAAGATTGTTTTATAACCCAGAATAGTGTTTACCTTGGTATGTGTTCCATGGACACTTGAAAAAAAAAATACTTACCTACTATTGTTGGGTAGAGTGTTTTATAAATGTTGATTAGATCCTCTTTGTTGGTGGATTTGAGTTCTTCTGTATCTTTGTTCATATTCCCTCTAGTTGTTCTATCAACTGTTGGGAGAGGGGTTAAAGTTCCAACTATAATTGGGTTGATCTACTTCTTGTGTTAATTATATCAGTTTTTGTTTCACATATTTTGCTGCTTTCTTGTCTGGTACATGCACATTTTATATGAACACTTTTGTCACTATATAATATCCCTCTTTGTCTCTGATATTTTTCTGTGCTCTAATGTCTACTGTATCTGATATTAATATATCCAGTCCTGTTTTCCTTTGACTAGTGTTTACATAATTTTATGTATTCTCATATTATTTTTAACCTACACATAGAACTAAGATTTATATAGTGAATAGAATCATTGGCTCATGTTTATTAATCCACTCTGCCAATCTCTGTATTTTGTGTATTTAGAAGTTTTAATAATTTAATATAATATTGACATGTTAATGCTAACATGTAATGTTTTAATTTTGCTGTATGTTTGCTAGGTATAAAATGCTGGTTGGAAATTCTGAAATACATTGTGCCACTTCTTTCCGTGCTACATAGTTTCTGATGAGAAATCCACTGTCATTTGAAGCAGTTTTCCTCTATAGCTAAGGTATCATTTTTCTGTCACTGCTTTTAGCATTTTCTCCTAAGACTTCAGTTTTCTAATTCTAATGTGTCTTGACATAGATTTTTTTGTTGTTGTTGTCTATCTTGTTTGAGACTCACTCAGCTTCTCAAATTGGTAAGTTTACATCTCTTGCCAAGTTTTCAGCCATCATGTCTACGAGTACTTTTTAAATCCCTCCCTATTTAGTCTTTCCTTCTGGAAATTCAATATATGGAGCTTAAAATATTTTTGCTATATTCCCAAATGTCCCTGAGTGTTCTATTTATTTATATTTCTGATATCCGTAGTTCAGATTGGGTGGTTTTACTATTTTGTCATTAAATTAACAGATTCTGGGGTACCTGGGTGACTCAGTTGTTAAGCTTCTGCCTTTGGTTTAGGTCATGATCCCAGGGTCCTGGGGTTGAGCCCTGTGTCAGACTCCCTATTCAGTGGGAAGCCTGCTTCTCTCTCTCCCACTCCCCCTGCTTGTGTTCCCTATCTCACTGTGTTTCTCTCTTGCAAATAAATAAAATCTTTTAAAAAAAAGTTTATTGCTTCTATCTTTTATTCCTTCCATTATTCTGTTGAGTCCAACCATTGAGCTTTTTTATTTTGGTTATTATATTTTTCAGTTCTAAAATTTCCATTTTGTCCTTTATATCTTCTATTTCTTTGCTGTGTCTATTTTTTCTCTGAGGTTCTCTATATTTTCATTTGTTTCACACATGTTCATAATTCTTCACTGAAGCATTTATAGCATAACTGCATGAAAATTTTTCAGATAATTCTAATGTGTTTGTTATATTTTCAATCGCCATATATTGATTGCTTTTTTTTTTTTACACCTTTGAGTTCTTCCTGGTTCTTGGTATGACAAATGATTTTTTTATAGAAATTTGGACATATTTGTATTATGTTATAAGAATGGATCCTAGCTAAACTTTCCATTTTATCTGGTTTTCTCTGATACTGCTTTAGTAAGAGGAAGGATATATGCCACCTTTTCACTGCCAGTTAGAGGTAGATGCCCATGCTCCCCAGTGAGTCTTCACTGATATCTTAGGTAGAGAGACTTCTCATTACTGATGGACAGGGGTGGTAGTTTGCACTCCTTATGGTATCCATTGTTACCATAATGGAAGTGACCTCATTGGCAGTGAGTGATGATAAAAGTCTTGACTCTCTATTGGGCTACCATGATGTCACCCAGCACAGTAAGAAGGGGGAGGAGTTCCACATTACTGCTAGGTGGGAATGGAAAGTCAGGCTCCTCACATGATCTTCATTGACATCATGATAAGGATGCCTTATTACCAGCCAGTGAGGATGAAAGTCTCATCACCCTAATTGGTCTTTTTTGACATCATCCAAGTGGGGGTATTAAATTGTTTCCTTAGAGGCTTACAAGGGTGAGAGCTTATAATCCTCACTTGGCCCTTACTGGCAGGGATGGGGTGTTGGCCACAGCTGCTTCTGTGGTGTTTGGTTGCAATAAAGGAGTTATTATCTAAAAATTTTAGATTTCACTAGGTTGTTCTGTTCTGATTTTTTTTAGCTACAGAGAGCAGGGTTTTGTTCACTTTTTAAATTTATCCTATGCCTATTTGCATTTCTGCATTACTGGTTTCTTCAGCAATAAGTCTTGACATAGGAGACAAAAAAGGATATCTGGGGATTCACCAGCATGCCTTTTCTCAGGCCTCAAGACTCTAGCAAGTCATCATTTTCTCTCTACCTTTCAGAGTCTTATGTTTGTTTTATGTATGGTATTTTGGTGTTTTAGTTCTGTTTAATGAAAGTAACCAGAAAAAGTACTGAGTTATTTTATAAAATGTCTAAAACTTAGTATAACAAGAACAAGATTATATAACGTTGCAGGCATCTCAGGTCAGGCAATAAAATTAATTACTTGGTATTTGTCAGGTATTTCTGAAGTTTCAGCTTTCTGTGCTCTTAAGATTTACATTAAATAATAGGCAATGTTTTGTTTTCCCGTTAAGGTTGTATGACATAATCTGAAAGACCAAGAAGATAAAAAAGGTCATGATTTCAGCTTGACTCAGTGAAACTGCAGTTATCCACTTACTTAAGGGTCATACCTTCCAACAAATTATTGTTATTTCAAAAGCTTTTCTTTCCTTACAGACCACCCTTAGTGTTCATTTTAACCTTATTTCCCCTTTTAAAAGTTCTTAAGATCAAAAAAAGTAGAACAAAAAATATCAAAACAAGAGGCAATGTAAAAACCATACTCAGAAAAAATATATAACATTAAAACTTTTCTTACTCAAGAAAACTAAAAATGAAAGGAAATTAATAGCTCTTTTAAACTAGTAAAATATAGCAAAAACTATTTTAGAAGAGAAGGAAGATATTAAAGAAAAGGGCAGAAATCTATATGATGAAAAGTAAACATTTATTTTCATAATGCAAATGCAATTTGCAATTGCATAATGCAATGCAATTCTTGCACAAACTTGAAAATACTAGGCAACATATATATAAATACTTCACATATTTGGCTGAGCTGGCATGAAATAAAGATTTGAAAGATGAACAAAGCAATGAACACGCTTGATATGATAAACATATAGAGAATAATGTTAGGAGAATAACAATC
Organism: Enhydra lutris kenyoni; assembly: GCF_002288905.1. Taxonomy (NCBI): domain Eukaryota; kingdom Metazoa; phylum Chordata; class Mammalia; order Carnivora; family Mustelidae; genus Enhydra; species Enhydra lutris. The sequence goes on from NW_019154118.1 coordinate 4,360,002, forward strand.
CTGACATGTCATTTCATGTGGTGGGAATTCCACTGGAGTAACACTTTTGACCTCTTTCTAATTCTAATTCAACATACTTTTCTCTAAGGGATTAATCTGACTGTTCAGTGTAGAAGGAAAAAAATGTGACATATAGATGCTAGACTCTTCCTCTTCAATTTCTCTTAGAACCACGCTTCCAACAGGGACCAGATAGTCTGCCTTGCTACTCTATGCCATATTTTGATCATTACAGCCACCACCATTATCAGAGGGGTATATGTGACCAGCATTCCCTGGGATCAGATGGGGGAATTCTGTCTAAATCTGAGGTTTAGGGTTAAGACACTTACTTTCCCTTGAATATCAGCCATATTGTCTAACATTAACTTAATCACTACAGAAGTGATAGTTCGGATTCCACCTGTCAAATTTTTGGTTTATTTTTTTTATTGCTACCAGAACTCTTATGGAGAAGATGGATGTATTATTGTTGACTCCCCTCTAAAGTCCAACAACAACTTGAAGAGGCACACTTTATTTAAATTCACAAGGGGCACTTATGACAACATACGAGGCACTAAAGCAAGTCTCAAAAAACTTCAAAGAATTGGTAACATACACAATACTTTTTTATCTGACTAAAAAAGTCACTTAACAGAAATCATTAAGTAAAGGGAAATATTATTCAGAAAGAAGGAAATCCTGCCATGTGTGGCAACATTGGTAAACTTGAAGGCATTATGCTAAGTAAGGTAAGTCAGACAGAGAATGACAAATATTGTATGATTTCATTTATATGTTGAATCTAAAAAAAATTAACTTGTAGAAACAGAATAGAATGGTAGGAGGCACTAGAGGGTGGGGGAACTGGAGATGTTGTTTAAGGGTACAAACTTAACAATTAGTAAATAAATAAATTCTGGGGGCGCCTGGGTGGCTCAGTGGGTTAAAACCTCTGCCTTTGGCTCAGGTTGGGATCAAGCCCGACGTCGGGCTCTCTGCTCCCTGGGGAGCCTGCTTCCTCCTCTCTTTCTGCCTGTCTCTCTGCCTACTTGTGATCTCTGTCTGTCAAATAAATAAATAAAATCTTTAAAATAAATAAATAAATAAATAAATAAATTCTGGAAATCCAATGAACAACTTAGTGATTATACTCAGCAACACCACATTATAAACTTCAAAGTTACTAAGAGACTAGATTCCAACTGTTCACAACACAAAAAATAAATGATAAATATGTGACATAATAAAGGTGTTAGTCAACATTACTGTAATTGTATTATGATATATGAATGTATTAAACCAACATGTTGTACACTTTAAACTTACACAATGTCAATTACATCTCAGTTTTTTAAAAAATTAAGATAATGAAGAACAGCAAAACCAAAAAGCACCTCAGATAAGACCAGTAAAATTCACACATTTATAACGAAATGTAAAAAGAGAGAGAGAACACCATAACTACCATCAATAACAAAATAAAATGAAATATTAAGCATCTTTAGCTAGGTATAACTAGAGATATAGCAAATATTAAAATGATTATAGGTGGGCATTATGAGAAACTTCATGCCACTAAATTTTAAGGCATAAAGAAAAGATAATTTCTGAGAAAAATATAGGTTACTGTTGATGGGTATTAAGGAGGGCACAGATTGCATGGAGCACTGGGTGTTATATGCAAACAATGAACCACGGAACACTAATCAAAAACTAATGATGTACTGTATGGCGACTAACATAACACAATACATACATACATACATACATACATAAAAAAGAAAATAAATAGGAAACATCAAAGTCCTATAACACTATAATAATTTTTTTTTTAAGTTTGATCAATGGTTAATCTTTCTGTAAGGAAAATGCCAGGTCCACACAGGCACATTCTATCTAAAATACAAAGAAAGAAAAAGAAAAACAAATTACTTGTAGAAAAATGTTTCCAAATTATTTTAAAAAAGGAAAAACATACTCCTTCTTTTATGCAATTGTCATTCCCATTTTTTCTAAAACCTGACAGCATTGGTACAAGAAAGACAAATTACAGGCAAATTTTAATAATGAATCATGATTTAAAATCCTAAAACAAATATTAGCAAACCAAATCAAGCAATTTCTCATAATAATATAGGAATGGACAGATTAGATTTATTTCAGGAATGCCCAATATTATTGGAAAAAATTAGATTTGAAATGGGAGAGTATCTTGTATCAGATTAATCATCATACAGCTAACAATTATAATCTCTGGAAAAAATGTATAAAAACTAAAGTCATAGAAAGTGAGTGGCAAAACCAGGCAGAAATTTAGAGGATTATATTTTTGAAAGAAGGGAACTGCACTGGGAGAGATTAAAGTTTATATGGTATGTCACTCAGAGTTCTTCAAAGGAGAGAAAAAGAAGTATAACCATAGGAGATTATATATAAATATATAATATATAAATATATATAATATATAGTGTATATATTATATAAATATATAATATATAAATATATATAATATATAGTGTATATATTATATAAATATACATAAATATATAATCTCCTATGGTTATTTATATATAAATATATAATCTCCTATATATGTACATATACATGTGTGTGTATTGTATAAAATCCTTGCATAAGTTAATAAATATAAATGTCTGTGTGTAGAGACAGATGTGTTTCCATTGGCTCACACCACTGTGGAGCCTGGCAAATCTGAAATCTGAATATACACATGCAGAAGAATGAAACTGGACCCCTACCTTATACCACTAACAAAAATCACTCAAAATGGATTAAGGACTTGAACATAAGACCTGAAACTATAAAACTCCTAGAAAAAACATAGGTGGAAATTTTCTTGACATTGATCTCAGCAATGATGTTTTTTGGATTTTATACCAAAAGCAAAGAAATCAAAGCGAAAATAAATAAGTAGAAATATATCAAACTAAAAAGATTATCCACAGCAAGGGAAACCAACAACAAAATAAAAAACTGAATTACAGAATTAGAGAAAATATTTGCAAGCCACATATCCGATAAGGGGTTAATATTCAAAGTATGCAAGGAACTCATAACTCAATTAAAAAACTCAATTAAAAAATGGACAAATCACCTGAATGGATATCTTTTTGAAGAATACATTCAAATGACCAACCAATACAGGAAAAAGTGCTCAATGTCACTCATCATCAGGAAAATGTAAATCAAAACCGCAATGAGATACCACCTCATAACTGTTAGCATGTCTATTATCAAAAAGAAAAAAGGTAACAAATGCTAGCAAAGAAATGCAGAATAGTGAGCCCTATACTCTGTGGCAGGAATGTAAACTGTGCAGCCACTTTAGAAAACAGTATGGAGGTTCCTCAAGAAATTAAAAGAAAAACTACCACATGATCTAGCAACCCCACTTCTAGATATCCAAAGGAAACAAAATCCTATCTTGAAGACATCTTTGTACTCTCATGTTTGCTGCAGCATTATTTACAATAGCCAAGATATGGAAACAACCTGAGTGTCCATTAGCAGATATATATATATATATATATATATATATATATATACACGTATATATACATATCACATATATGTAGTACACATATATAAATATATACATACATAATGTGTGTATGTGTATGCATATATATATATATGTATATATATATATATATATAAAATGTACACACAGAGAGAGACACACACACACAATGGAATGGCTTCAGCCTTAAAAAAAAAGGAAAAGATGGGAGTGGGGAATCTTGCCATTTGTGACAATATGGATGAACTTAGAGGGTATTATGCTAAATGAAATAAGCCAGACAGAGAAAGACAAAAACTGCATAATATGACATACATGTGAAACCTTAAAAAGAATGTTGAACTAATAGAAATAGAGAGTAGGATGGTGGTTGCCAGGGACTTGGGGGTGTTGGTGGTGGAAATAGGTAAAGTTATGTAAAATTATACAAACCTTCAATTATAAGGAGAATAAGGTCTGAGAATCCAATAAGTAACATGATCACTTTAGTTGATAAATATGTATAATTGAAATTTGCTAAGAGAATAGAACTCAAGTATTCTCATTCCCCCTAAAAAAAGATAAATATGTGAGGTGTTAATTAACTTGATGGTATGGGAATCTTCTCGCAATATATGTATATAACAAATCATCACACTGTACACCTTAAATATATTAAAAATTTGTCATTTATATTTCAAAAAATCTGGGAAAAAAGTGGTTGCAATGCACACAGCATAACACACATAGAGGCAAAAGGTATGACAAAAATAGCACAAATGACAGGGTAGAAAGTGAGAGTACTTAAGAATCTTAATCTAGGGGCGCCTGGGTGGCTCAGTGGGTTAAGCCTCTGCCTTCAGCTCGGGTCATGATCTCAGGGTCCTGGGTTCGAGCCCTGCATTGGTCTCTCTGCTCAGCGGGGAGCCTGCTTCCCCCTTTCTCTCTGCCTGTCTCTCTGCCTACTTGTGATCTCTCTCTGTGTCAAATAAATAAATACAAATCTTTTAAACAACAACAACAAAAAGAATCTTAATCTATATGGGCGCCTGGGTGGCTCAATCAGTTGAGCATCCAGCCTTGGTTTCAACTCAGGTTATGGTCTCGGTGCCCTGGGATTGAGCCCCACATCAGGCTCCCCGCTTAACAGGGAGTCTACTTGTCTCCTTCTCCTAAGTGAATAAATAAACCTTTAAAAAAATAATCTTAATCTATAAAGTGTTATACTATTATTTTAAAGTAGACTGTGAAAAGGTAAAGATGTATATTATAAACCATACAACAGTCACTTAAAATGTAAAACACAAAGAAGTTTTTTTTTCACCTAATATGTTTAAAAAAAAAAAAAAGGATGTAAAATGGAATTTTAAAAACCCTCAATCCAATAGAAGGTGGGAAAAGAAGAGGAAAGCAAATGGAAATGAATGAATAACACCAGACAAATAGAAAACAAGTTGGATGATGTAACCCAGACCTATAAATATTTATTTTAAACATAAAAGGTATAAACCATGGATCAGCAAACTATGACCCATGGGCCAAATATAGCCCATTGTGATTTTGTTAATAATTGTATCAGAACAAACACAGCCATGCCCATTCATTTATGTGTGTGGTCTATGCAGCTTTCATGCTATAATAGGAGAGTTTAGCAGTTTCAACAGAGACTATTTGATCCAAAAGCCTAAAATATTGCTATCTGGCCATTTCAAAAATACTTTTTTGACCATTGGTCTATATACTCCAATTTAAAGCCATTGGACTTAAGAAAATCAGTTAAATGCAATCTGCAAGAAAACCACCTTAAATATAAAAACATTGATAAGTTAGAAGTGGAAGACAGAAACAGTTATGCCAATAAACATTAATTGTAAACAAGCTGGGATGGCTAAGATAATATCAGATAAGGAAGACTTCATAAGAAGTGTTATCACCAGAGATAAAAAAGAGTATTTCCTAATAATAAAGTTGTCAATTTGTTAAAAAATAGCACATTTAAATCTGTATGCCTCTAATAACAGATTCAAAATATATGAAGCTAAAACAAATAGATTTGAAATGAGAAATGGACAAATCTACAATTATAATGGGAAATAATACTCCTCAATGAGTAATTGATAGACAAGATAGATAGAAAATTAGTAGACATAAAGACTTGAACAGCACTATCGACCAACTTGACATAATTGGTTTTAATGAATATTTTATCCCAAAATAGCAGAATACACATTCAAGTGTTGGCAGAACAGTCACCAGTATTGGTTCCAATCAGCATAGTTATTAATAGCAGATATCTGTAGTTCAAAAGGGTCTTTGAAGTTTACAGACGCCAAGACTGTGATTTCATTTACTCATTCCGGAAGTTTATAGTTTCCATTGTACAACATGAGAGGAAGCCGAAAGCCTAATTGGTGGTCTGTTGTATCCGCTATCATTTCTCTAACAGTGACTCTTCCCAATTGGGACAATCTCCCTTGAATTTTATGAGGGTTCACAGCATAAGCATATAAACCATCATTACTAATTACACACTCAGCACTGAGAGCAATAAAAGTGGTGCACAACAGTGGCCCAAACAGCACTACCAGATGGTCACAGCACCTTCTGTAGTAAGCAGTAAACAAAACAATATCTCCCTCTCTCTTCCCTTCACCCACACCAGAGAGTGACAAGGAGTCATGCTGTGGTCGCTTGGCCTACTTGTCTGCCTATGTGACCAGCTACAGAAACTGCTCAGGGTGGGGGACAAATAAGCCTTACAGTTCAGTTTGGCCCATTGGCAGGAAGTTCAAGGATGTTCAGGGTCCATGGTGATCTGCCTGATCTAACACACAGTAATAAAATAGATAGGTTTTGATATAAAAACAGATTGACAGATCAATGAAACAAAACAGTGAACTCTGAGAAAGACCTTGTTTAGGTTAGAATTTAATATATAATAAATATGGAAATATAGCACCACAAATCAAAAGTGGAAGGATAAATTGTTTTGTATATGACATTAAAAAGGAAAACTGGATCCCTAAATACATCATGTATAAAAGTAGAATCCAGACAGATTAATCAAAGATAAAATAGAAAATCAATAAAAGAAAATGTCAGAATATATATTTGTGATTTAGAGGTAAGGAAGAATTGTCTTTAAAATACTTGAAGAGGGCACCTGGGCGGCTCAGTGGGTTAAGCTGCTGCCTTTGGCTCAGCTCATGATCTCAGGGTCCTGGGATGGAGTCCCACATTTGGCTCTCTGCTCAGCACGGAGCCTGCTTCCCTTCCTCTCTCTCTGCCTGCCTCTCTGCCTACTTGTGATCTCTGTCAAATAAATAAATAAAATCTTAAAAAATAAATAAATAAAATAAAATAAATACTTGAAGAAAAAAAATATTTGAGGCGCACAAATCCTCAGGCAAAAATGTGTTGAATAAATTAACATAAAAATTAAATATTTTTGTTTAATGAAGAATAGTATGGATAGAGTTAATAGAGAAGTGATAGACAGTAAGAAAAAATTCACAATATCAAAACTGACAATGCAAAAATATACAAAGAATTCCTTCAAGTCCCTAAGAGTTAAATAACTCAAGAGGGAAAAAAATGGGCACACATGTGAAAAGGCAATTAAAATATAATGAACTCCAAAAGCAATAGACAAACCAAAAGATATTCAAACTCAGTAGTAATCATAGAAGCAAATGAAAACAGTCATGAAATATTATCTTATCCCTGTTAATTTGCTTAAAATGTAAAACTAGGTGAGGCCAATTATTAATTGTATGTGAGGATGTAGGAACCGTCACTCCTGCTAGGAGAATGGTGGAACATTTTCAAGAGCTATCTGTCAGCGTTTATTCTAATCAAGTCTACACACACACACCACACAGGTATGACCCAGGAAATACACTCTTAGGTATGTAGCCTAAAGAAATTCTCCCATTGATCCACAAGGACATACATAAAAATGCCAATTATTACCTTGTTTATTGTGATAGGGATTCAGAGAAAGCTGAGTGCCCGTCACTGACAGGAGAGTAGACAGTCAATTTTGGTGAATACACATGGAGTCTTATGAAACATTTACAAAAAATGGACTAGATATTCAGGGAGTATCATGGCTGACACTTCACTGCTAAGTAAAAGAAGTAAATTGAGATCTGTGATTTACCACAACTTCCACAAATTTAAAAAAAAGTCACACACACAAAAAGCATATAATCAAATAAGCAAATATACTTCAAATATAATCAAATAATGCATATAATATGTATTACAATGTTTACCAATGGTGAATGGGGAGAATGAAAATTGAGAATGGAGACAAATGAGAATAGATGATAGAGAGAGAGAGAGGAAATAAGTACAAGTAGTTCTTTCTGTCTTTAAATAGTTCGGAATGGCCTCAGCTGGAGATAGCAACTTAAGGTAAGCATAAGTCTATAAAAACAAAGACAAATAACCCAATTTGAATAAGACAGAATGTTTCAAAAAATGCTGCAGAAGAGAAGCCTCGAAAGGTAAGTTGGTAGGCTGAATTTGGACTATTTTTATTTATTTTGATCTAAAAAATAAGATGTAAACTTTACTAATATTTAACATATGGATTGATACTGGACCTCTAGCTCATAATTAAAGATATTTTGGAGCCCTATGGAAGAAAAATTTTAAAGAGCATCAAATTCTCTGTCATTTCTCCTAAAATCTATCCTAAATCTCTTCTGCCTCAGTGTAGCTAACATCTATGGGCACTTCCTATGGCTCTGTGATGTCATTTCCTTTTGTTGCTATTAATTCCCTGCAGTGTTTGTACTTTACTCAACCCAGGCTGTCTGATAACAGATGTGATTTCCAGCTGTGTCTATATACCAACCACAGTGGGTTCATTAATAACAATTATTAAGTACTTTATGTTATAAATCGAGCCCGTGGCAATAGAGAAAACATCCAGTCATTTGTTTTATGGCCTCTTGTCAGAGCTAACTATAAATTCCCATTATCTCAACATTATCAGCACTGCAAAATGAATCTAAGCATGAGTCATAAATAAAACTACCAAACAGCTCAATCATGCTGGAAAGAACAGAGCATAAATGAACACTTGACGATGTAAGGTTATATATGAACTTAAATAATAGCTCAAGCCTTCTTGTCAGCTAATTATGTAAATTATTATTTTTAAGACTTACATTTGTATTTGCATGGCTGGTGCATTCATTTAGTCATACAATTAGAGTTCGATAAATATGTAGTCCATACACTGCCCTCCCATAACCTAAGGGTTCCTGCAGGTGATGTATGATATACAGTGAAAACGAAGAGAGAAGTTTCAACTGAGAGAATGTCTCTTAGGACTCTAGAGAGCAGGGAGAAAAAAATCACATTTTCCCTGAATACTACATTTCACAGGAGAAATAATTAAATTTAAGAAGATTAATAGAAGAGGAGCAGCAACAAACTATATGCATTATTGGTTCCTGGGTGAAAGTCCATATGGATTTTCAGTTACTTGTAAAAATATTTATTTAGTTATCCCTCTGTGTTGGGTCCAAGCTGTCGTAAATGATGAAGACAGAACGGAAAGATAAACTGAACACATGAATTTAATTTTTAAGAGAAAAATAGCTGATAAACACATGAGAAATGTCAGAACTCACTAATAACCAAGACATGCAAATTAAAATTATGAGATACTCTTTTTCATGTTTTAAAAGCTAATTCCTAGTAGTGGAGAGAAAGCAATGAAATAGGAAATTTGATCCTTTAATGCAAGGCATACAAAGGGGTTAAAACCTGACAGGCCATTTGTCATATCTACCCAGAACTCTAAAATTGTTCATTATGTTTTTTTTAATTGAGGTATAATTGACATAAAACATCATACTAGTTTCAGGTATACAGCATAATGATTTGATATTTATATATATTATGAAATGATCACCACAATAAGTCTAGTTAACATCCCAAAATATGGAATGCTTCATAAATTTGTGTGTCATCCTTGCACAGGAGCCATGTTGATCTCCTCTGTATCATTCCAATTTCATTAGATGTGCTGCCAAAGTGAGCACAAGTGCTCATTACTTTTGATCAGTACTTCTAATTCTGGAAAATTTATCAGTTACAGATTTAATACATGAATGTTAATGATATAGAATTTTTAAAAAAGAAATAGTTAATAATAAGGTCCATTATGGAAATGGGAAAATAGTTCAAATAAAGTCTAAAAGGAAATAGTTAAGTAATTCATAACACACCCATATGATAGACTACTGTGTGCCACCCAAAGTCATTTTGAAAAGATTATTTAATAAGAAAGTGTTCATGGAATTCTTTTAATAGGTTATAAAAAGTTATGGATAGTATAATTTCAATTATTAATCATACTATGAAGTTTTTACACTCATATATACATGCACCAATACAGAAGGCTAGAATAAAATATCCTTTAAAATTGTCATTTTCACACAAGAGAGGTATGAATACTTTCTATTGTCTTAATTTTCTGTATTTTCTAAAATTTCTTTCAGAGAGAGAATTAATGTACAACAAATCTGGCTAGTAAGGATTTCAATTCACATTTTTTCCAGGACTTCCATAACCTGTATCCAATAAGCCCCTCCAATCTTGCCTTTCACAAAGTTGAACATAAAACTGGCCAACTCCATTTTCTCACTGCCCCCAAATCATGCTCTGCCTTGCAAACCAACCTTTGCTCAAGTCACATTTCATGTGTACATTCAAGGTGACAAAATTAGCTGAGAAACATTAGAGTTGGAACCTTAATGAACTCAATCTTCTGCTTAGAATCATGTAGAAAAAGGACTACCCCAATAGTCAAAAGTAATCACAACCCCTACATCCTATGGTGAGCGTTGTGAATTGTGTAAGACCAATGAATCACAGACCTGTACCCCTGAAACAAATAATACATTATGTGTTAATTTTTTTAAAAGCACATATCAAGGGATGCCTGGGTGGCTCAGTTGGTTAAGCAGCTGCCTTCGGCTCAGGTCATGATCCCAGCATCCTGGGATCGAGTCCCACATCGGGCTCCTTGCTCATCAGGGAGCCTGCTTCTCCCTCTGCCTCTGCCTGCCATTCTGTCTGCCTGTGCTTGCTCTCTCTCCCTCTCTCTCTCTGACAAATAAATAAATAAAAATCTTTAAAAAAAAAAAAAAGCACGTATCAAAAGGATACCCAGTTCATCACCCACAACCAAACTGCTCAAAGTCCATTGTGCAGCCTCTATTTTTCCCTTACACCCTTCTGCCATGTGCACACAAGTGTTCCCACCTTCTTCTAAGCTTCTTTAAGATTCAGTGGCCCTCTTTGCTTTATCCTGTTACATCACATCTTTTTCTCTAACCAGTCTCCAGACTGACAATGGCAGAACTATGAGAGGGTGAGCCTCAGTTTCCACATCTGTAAAGAAAGAACAACAAGCCCTGTCTTACACATATCATAAATATCCTAAAACTGTATTGTACATGTTGTGACTATTGTAACTTCTTTTTCTCATTCATGCAGTAGGTATTACTACTATATAACCAATACTCTGCAAGCACTATTTTACCCACAACTAGGGAAGTATTTATACTTCATTAATCCCTCTCTCTGCCTTCCTGAATGGAGCCCATTATTAATTCTATTTTACCTTCATATTATATCTTATATCATCCACAGTTTTCTTCTGTCCATTGGCAAAAATCTAACCCAGGCATCCATGATCTCTGAAGTAACTCCTAACTCCTCCTCCCATCTACTTTTGCCTCCTCTACCCATATAGAAGACAAACATTTTCTTTTAAAAGTTCATCAGAAACAGTCAATTCTAATCCCAGAATGTCCAATGGTGTCATTAACAAACATGATAGGTCCAGTTATTAGGGTAACACACAGATAATGGCATAAGACTACAAGATGGAAACTGGAACCCATGAAAGGGATGTTTATTTGCCATAGAACTCTGTAAGTCTGTGCATTTGAGAGAGAGAGAGAAGTCTGCTGAAAACCTCCTCTGATATACACAGCTACACTTTCCTCATTGGATGTGTGAGGTACAGCAGATACCTATCAAAGGAACTCTTTGAATACACTAAAATTGACAAATTACTTCTTCAACTTTACAAAAGATACATTTACATTGTTTTTCCCATGGATGACTACACTAGTAAAATTTGTAAACCAAGCAAACACTCTATGAATTAAATACCTTAACAGCTTCTTATTGTACTTAGAATAAAATCTTTGATCCTTACCATTGACCTACAAGTCTATGCATGGCCCCTTCCTATCTCTCCAGCCAATACCTCCGTGGCTTATTATGCTTACACTGACTTTTTTCTTTGCTATTTTAGCTCTTCCCACATTTGTAGAGTGCCATTCCATTGCTCTATTCCACCCGAATAATTTTCACAGAGGTTCAATCAAATTGATGCACGTATGTCAAACTGATGTTAGGGTGTGACAGGAGTGTATGTGGAGCTGAGGTGCTTCGTAAGATACTCCTAATAGTATAGGAAGGATTCAGCTACTGTAATGAGCTCAATCTATTAGCACTCTTCATTGAAATACAAAAGTGATTTTGAGGATACGATAGGTCCATTACTTGCATTTGTTTCATTCCAATCCCATGGACTGGGAGATTTGTGATTTAAAGACAGTTGTGTAAAATCATTAATTGCTTTTTCTCTTTTGGGAAATTGGTCCACTATATAAAGAAAAATAAGTTGGATCCCTACTGTTAGTCACTTGTTCAATATCTGTTTCCTTCTTCTTTGGTGATTAAACTTTTATTTTATTTTGGGTGTCACTGTGTCTGGTTAAATTCTTGCTTCTGCTTTCCTACTAAAAGTTTACAGTGTCCATTGACAGGCATACTTATGGCTAATGACACATACGCAAGACATTCCTGGGAAAGATTATGTTTTCTGGGAAAAAAGAATGGATGTAAATGATAAGACCTTTTCCCTTCCCCATTTCCTCCTTTGGATGTGGACATAATGTCTAAACCTCCAGCAGCCATCTGGTAACTATGCAAAGATAAACATGAAGCAAAGATCAAAAGGTTCACAGTGAAACTATCCTGACACCATTAAGCTACTAAACCAACTTTTTCAGATATTTATTTCCAGTTCTACATGGCCCTTCCCCAATTATTTATGAGACAAACAAATATGTCTGTGAAGTCTGGATAGATCCTATGTTTTGGTGTTCAAGGACATACTGCTGGTTATGTGACCTCATGGTCCAGGAAAGCCAGAAAGCCTTGAAGTTGCAAAACCATGTGGTGGTTTGTAGTGGTGCAAAGGAGAATATCTATTTCCTTATTATGTTTCATGTTAAGTATTAAATGGTGATTGTGGCACTTTTCTGAAACCTTTGTTTTCAAATAAACAGCAATTACAGGGAACACAGTGTCCAGCTGAGGACAAACTTATTGAATTCTGGAAGCTGAGACTTTAGCAGAAGCACATAAATGAAGGAAGTTTTAGTTTACTCCTCTCAGTCCATGATAGATCAACTGATTGAATATAATCAATAACAATATCAACATCCTAAATAACATAAAGAACAGGGTATATCTAGATGATATTTATTAAACTTTTTATTCTGAAAAGACATGATTTGTTTTTCAAGTGTCAATGGAACAGGCGTACAGATTGGCTCTGAGTCCTAGGTTGTGTGAGAGTTTTAAATAAAAATTAACTGTACAGTTTCACTAAAAATTCTATAGGAACTCTGTCCAAAATGGCAGGCACTAGACACAGGTGGTTATTTAAATTGAAATGAGTTAAAATTAAATATAATTTAAAAATTGTGTTCTTCAGTCATAGTGGCCACATTAGAGAGCACAGATACAGAACTATTTCATCACTGCAGAAAATTCCCTTGAACATGGTTGCTTTAGGAACGGAGACACAGCTGTATGGCTAGACATCCCTCAGTATGTAACATATATAGCGGATTTGATTGCTACTAGAAAGTAAGCTCCATGAATGAAGAGATTTTTATCAAAGTTACACACTGCTGTATCTCTAATATCAAGACAGTTGCTTAGGCATACATGGTGATCAACAAATAATTGCTTGGTGAATTAAGAACTCTCAATTCAATTAGGTATAACAAGCACTATGTTTTATTCTCAAAATTTCTTGTACTTTTCTTGGCCTTGAACACTCAATCTGCTTAGAGCACATGTCTCATTTTCATTCCATTCTATTCCTGCTTAAATTTTAGTCCCGTGTAATGACTTCTATACTCTTATTAAAATGGAAAAGCTCAGTCATTTCCCTCCTGTAGGGTTCTTCCCTATTGTGTTTCTCTCCTTTGTGTCTCCTTTCCTAGTCACATGGAACTCTTTACTTATGATACATCTGGTCGCCAAATATGTGGAAATTTGTCCTCCACAACTATCAATTCTTTGCAACACCAGCGATTTAAGTCAATTCTGACACTACCAGGAGACACTATCAGATTCCCATGGGTTAAGAACTCAGACCCACAAGACTGTCCCCATCCCCCACCCTTAACACATTTCAGATGCCAGACACACATTCAGGTTATCAACTATACTTCTATAGATTGGAGGATATACTGGCTATAGACTGGAGGATAGAAACACCTTCTCCTTGGGTTTGATTAATTTGCTGGATTGCCTCACAGAACTCAGAGAAATGCTTACTTACAATTATCAGTTCATTAAAGGATATGATCCAGGATACAGATAAACAGCCAGATGAAAAGGAACAAAAGGAACTCCCCAATTAGGGGGGAGTTTCTGTCTCAGCAGAATGGGGCCTATCACCCTTCTAGTAAATTGATGTGATCACCAACCTGGAAGCTCCCCCAACACCATACTTTTGAGATTCTATGGAGGCTTCATCCTGCAAGCATGACCAATTACTAACTCCATTTCTAGCCTCTCTGCCTCTCTGGAGTGGGAGTGGGGCAGAGCTGAAAATTCCAAGCTTCTAATCATGGCTTGGTCTTTCCGGTGACAAGCCCCCATCCAGGTGACATCCAGCACCCACGTGGAGTCAGCTCATTAGAACACAAGATGTCCCTAGTGCTCTTATCACTCAGGAATTTACAAGAGTTTTTAGCTGCCCCATGTCAAGAGTAGGGTCAAAGACAAATTTTGAAACAAGAGATGTTCCTAGTGTCCTTATCACTTATGAAATTATGAGGGTTTCAGGAGCTCTGTGCCAGGAATCAGGGGGCAGGAATCAATACATATATTTTCTATTATCCCATTCACTTACTAAAATCTCAGTCTCATTCAGAAAAATATCCTGTCAAATTCAAATATTATCTTTATAGTTGCCATGGAGTTTCTCTCCAGTCTCCAGGTAGGACACTCACTCTTGCCCACTCTCTCCCTCCCTCCCCCCTCCCTCTCTTTCTACAAGCTTCTCTCCCTCTTTCTCCTTTCCTCCTTCTCTCTTCTCCCTCCCCGCTCTCTCTCCCTCCTCGTTCTCCCTCCCTACCCCTTACTGTTAGTTCTCAGTCTTCACCTTCCCAGCAGTAGGGAAACTTTGGGTGCCTCCCTCTCACCTGTCTTGTTCAGGAGAGGAGGCATCAGCAGGAGAGAGAAGGGATATTGACTATGTAACTGTCAGTCCACTCAGAGTAGGCGGGACTCCTCCAGTCTAGATCTGCTTCTCCTACTACCTGTGGCCTTTATTATCAAGGTGACCTTATTTTATGAGATTGAACTGTTTTTCCTGGGGCCTCACCTATGCCCCTTCCATCCTAGAGGAGATTCTGTGTCCTCCTCCTGAGCTCTGCCAGAGAGATAATCGCTGATGTCACTTTGGCTATTCTTAATAACTGTTATTTCTGCTTCATATTTCGAATATCTTTATTTCTTTGAAAATACTTTTTATACTTATCATAAATACTTATTTGTTCTATTCCACCATTATTCCTCTTAGAATAGGTACCATATTGTGCATTTCCTTTTTAATCCTTATATAACTCAGATGTTTGATTGTTTTTGTGAACTCATATTCCTTTGACAACTTTTTTGGATGCTCAGAACAAGATAGTGAACTTGGATATATAATTTGATATCGTTGACATATATAGGATATTTAAAACCATGGAAATGGATGAGATCACCTAGGGAGAAAGTATTTAGAGTGAGATAAGATGAGGATTATGCTAGACCTTAAAGGAATTCTAATATTTAAGGTTAAGGGGAAAGTAGAGAAATGAGCAAAGACTACTGAGAGCCAGCGGGGTAAAAAGCAACACAGAGAGGTTATAGTGTTACAGAGCCAAGGATGGTTCAGTAAGGAGGGCATGGGTATTTGTGTCAAGTTCTTGTCAAGTCTGTTTCGAGCAAGATGAAAAGTGAAAAACCTGACTTTGCAAACAAAAAGCAATGGTTTTACTCAATCCTTTGGATCTCATAAAGTCTGTGGAGACATTCATGTTACTGTTAGATGGCACAGATATGGACATGAAACAGCAAGAGGCTATGCTTCTCACCTTGCCACTACAGAGTAAATTCACTTATTCCACAGCCACCTCATTCCCCTAGTTCAGGAGGGACTGCCAGGCAGTCTACAAAAGAAGTGAAAACCTGCCATGGCCTTCCACTCACAAAGGAAAGTAGGAAATTTTGTGTAGAGCTCAGGAAAGATTTGGTTGCCTTCTTGGCAGGCTAGCCCTCAGAAGCAGGGAAACAGCCTCCTCCCAGGAAATGTGTTGCATCCCCAGCCACCATCTTACCATCAGGAACTAGACAGAACAAACAAAACAATCCAGGAGGTTCCAAACTGTGTTCTGTCAGGCTTTTAGGGTACTCTCCATATTCGATTTTTGATTCAAGTTATCAATAGACAGGTGATGGATGGATGGATGGATGGGTGGATGGATAGATGTATAGATACAAAGATAGGTATCTGACTATATTTAAGAAAAGACCATATTACTCAGCAGTCAGAAAGTATGAATACCTACCTTTGCATCGACATGGATGGAACTGGAAGGGATTATGCTACATGAAATAAGTCAAGCAGAGAAAGACAATTATCATATGGTTTCACTCATATGTAGAACATAAGGAATAGCATGGAGGACCACAGGGGAAGGGAGGGAAAACTGAATGGGAAGAAATCAGAGAGGGAGACAAACCATGAGAGCTCTGGACTCTGGGAAACAAACTGAGGGTTACAGAGGGGAGAAGGTTGGGGGAATAGAATAGGCGGGTGATGGGTATTAAGTAGGGCACCTGTTGTGATGAGCACTGGGTGTTACACACAACAAATGAATTGTTGAAAACTACTTCAAAAACTGATGATGTGGAGCACCTGGGTGGCTCAGTGGGTTGAGCCTCTGCCTTCAGCTCGGGTCATGATCTCAGGGTCCTGGGATCAAGCCCCATGTCGGGTTCTCTGCTTGGCGGGGAGCCTGCTTCCCTCCCTCTCTGCCTGCCTCTCTGCCTATTTATGATCTCTGTCTGTCAAATAAATAAATAACATCTTTTTAAAAACCTGATGATGTACTCTATATTGGCTAATTGAACATAATAATTAAAAATAAAAATTAAAAAAAGAAAAGACCATGTACATACAAATATATTTTATGCCAGTTTTTAATGCATAGGAGACAAATAAATGCATTAACTTGCCAAATGATACTAGTTAGGTTTTGTGCAGACCTCAGTGGAAAGTGTTCCTACCATTTCAAACTGCAAGATGAACTGTTTAAAAGTATGTATATCATTTGAACTACCTATCTTTGTGATTCAGGGATTTGTTGATAGAAGAGTGAATAGGTCAATGGGGCAAAAAGGTAAATATTATGCATAAATGCTGATGTATAATAATTAAAGTACCCTTATTTTTCTAATTTAACTTTGTTAAGTATTGTTCAATTTAAAAATAGAAGATGATTTATAATAACAAAATACAACTTCTGTTTATTTTTTTTTCTTTTCCATTGGGGTCCTTTTCTTACCTTTTATTTATTGTTGTTATTGTTTTACATTTTTACTGAAATGAAACAAACATACAGAAAGATCATATATCTAAGCTTGATGACATGTCATAAAAAGAACACATTCATGTAACCATCCCTAGAACAAAAATAGAACATTAGCAGCATTTCAGAAGTCCTTCATCCAACTATTAATCACTTGTCCCTTCCTCCTCCCCAAAGTTAAATACTATTCTGACTTATTAATCTGACACCATAAATTCATAGTTCCTATTTTTAAACTTCATATAAATTAAAATAATACAGAATGAAACATTATGAGACTGGATTCTTTTGATAGCATTGTATTTATAAGGTTTCTATGTTTTGTTCTGTGTAATAATATTTTATTCATTTTCAGAATATTTAGACTTGTAGTACATGAGTATACCAAATTTATCTATTTCACTCTTCATGGACATTTTGGCTTTGTCTATTTTTTTATTATTATAAGGGCAATTTTGATCATTCTTTAGATGTATTATAATACATAAGAAATTTCTGTTTATAAAGTAAACATTTATAAATTAAAATGTTTATAAGTAAACATTTATAAATAAAAATTGTGTAAATAAAGTAAACACTCAAGTGTTTAACTTGAGTGGATAATGATAATTTTTCAAAGTGGTCATATGAGCCACCCAAAGCCATCTATAGATGTAGTATAATCCCTATCAAAATTCCAATGGCATTTTTCACATAAATAGAAAAAAAAATCCTAAAATTCATGTGAAACCACAAAAGAATCTAAATAGCCAAAACAATCTTGAGAAAAGAACAAAGCTGGAGGCATCATGCTTTCTTATTTCAAACTTTATTACACAGCTATAATAAAACAGTATGGTACTGATATAAAAATATACATACAGACCAATGGAACAGAATCAAGAGCCCAGAAATCAACCCACACCTACATATTCAACTAATATTAGACAAGAGAGCCAAGAATACTCAATGCGGAAGGGATAGTCTCTTCCAGAAATGGTGCCAAGAAAACTGGGTATTTGTATGCAAAAGAATAAAATTGGACCTCTATTTTACATCACTCAAAAAATTAACTTGAAATGGATTAAAGACTTAAATGCAAGACCCGAAACCATATAACTCTTAGAAGAAAACACAGGGAAAAGCTTCTTGGCGTTGGTCTTCACAACATTTTTTTGGATGTGATACCAAAAGCACAAGCAAGCAACAAAAGCAAAAATAAATAAGTTGGACTACATCAAACTAGAAAGCTTCTGCACAGCAAAAGAAACAATCAATACAATGAAGAGGCAACTTACAGAATGGGAGAAAAATATTTACAAACCATATATCTGATAAGGGTTGATATCAAAATATGTAAGAAACTCATATGCCTCAATAACAAAAAATATCTGATTTTGAAATGGGCAGAGGACCTCAATAGACATTTTTTTTCCCAAAGACGTACAAATGGCCAACACGTACATGAAAAGATTCTCAACATCGCTAATCATCAGGGAAATGCAAAACCACAGTAAGATATCATCTCAGCTAGTAGAATGGCTATTGTCAAAAAACAAAATAATACATGCTGGTAGAGAAAAGGAAAACAAAATAATACATTCTGGTGGAGAAAAGGAAACACTTGCGCATTGCTGGTGGGAATGTAAATTGGTCCGGCCACTATGGAAAACGTATTGCGAGTTCCCCCAAAAATTAAAAATAGAATTACCATATGATCCAGCAATAATACTTCTGTGTGTATATACAAAGAAAATAAAACCACTATCTCAAAGAGATATCTGTACCCCCATGTTTATCACATTCACAACAGCTATGACATGAAAACAATCTAAGTGCCTACTAATGGATGAATGGATAAAGAAAATATGATATATACATGTATATATAAAATCATACACATATTATGATTTTAATTTGCATTTCTCTGATGACTAATGAGTTGAAGCTTCTTTTCATATGTTTTAGTAACCACTTGTTAAGTACCTGGTGAAGACCATTGCCCGTTTTTCTATTGGACATCTGGCTCCTTTTTATTGGTTTCTAGGAGTTTTATAGAGACAGAGATATATAGTCCAGATATGAGTTCTTTTTTGGTTATTGTATATTTCATATACCTTCTATTCTATGGCTTACCTTTTTACTCTCTTATTGGTGTCTTTTGATGACCAGTAGTCCCTAATTTTACTGTAGTCCAACTTACCAAATATTTCCTCTAAAATAAATTATTTTTGTGCCCTTTAAAAAAACTTTTGCCTATCTCAGGGATAAAGATAATTATCCTATGTTATCCTCTCAAAGCCTATTACATTACCTTTTGCATTTATATCTAAAATTTACCTAGAATCAATTTTTGTGTGTGGTGTGAGATAGACTTTCATTTTAGGTGTTTTTTTTTTTCTTTTGTGGGGGGGGCATGGGGAGAGGATAAAAATATTCCCAAACTCCCAAACTCTTACAAGAGTTTGAAAATCACATGACTATAATATATATCATCATTTAGTGGGTGCCAAAGTGAAATCCAAAAAGATGAAGTGATTTTTCTAGAGTCATGTATCTTTGACTAGACCCTGGTAGCTATTGACCCAACTTTTAATTTTAAATCTCTTCTCCTTCCTCTTTTCTCTTTTCTGTATTCTTCAACAGCTGGTATCCTAATATTTTTCCCACTACTTCTTTGCTTAAAAATATTCTGTATTTATGTAAGATTTAAATGGTCATAGCTTAGGGTTATCATTCCCATAAGTATCTACATTTCATACAATCATTAAGTGAAAAAGTCTAAGGTAGATTGGATCACTTGAATGATACTTAGAAGATGGAAGTGAGCAGAGGTCATCTTTCTGGTGCTGTTTGTGCTGACAGTTGAAGCCTTGAACATATGAGAATCAAGACGCAGTAATGGCATCCAAATGTGGCAACTGTGAGTGTCAAGAGTTTATTTGTGACAAAGACAGTAGCTTTCTGATCTCTGGATTGCAGCTCTAGTATTGTGTCCTTGAGCTCAATGATTTCAACCTTTGACTCTATTGCTGCAGCAATTCCAATTATTTTGAAGCACCTAATTTTCCATATTAAGTAGTCCCTTTCCACTTAAGATACCCAGAGTTGTTTCTGTTTTATGCATTGAACTCTGACAATAGCAATGGATTTAAAAATGACACCAGTGTTTTATTTTTTTGCTTTGCCCTAATAGACTCATCAAATCCAGTATCTAGAGGGAGTCAAGCCTTCCCCATCTGGAACTCACTCTGTTATCATAAGCCAAGATAGCTATGGAGTGAGGGGCCAGGTGCTACACACACCCAGGCAGCAAGAGCTGGCACGTGCTTAGCTTTTCATTAAAAGCAGCTCTGGGGAAAGATGCCATTCTCTTGCTCTAAGATAACCCTGGAAACTATTCACTTGGCTGTCATCACCAGTGCTATACATGCTTTCCCAAACTACTGATCTTCAAGTTTGTTTCTTTCTTTCTTTCTTTCTTTCTTTCTTTCTTTCTTTCTTTCTTTCTTTCTCTGCCTCTGCCTGCCATTCTGTCTGCCTGTGCTTGCTCTCTCTCCCTCTCTCTCTCTGACAAATAAATAAATAAAAATCTTTAAAAAAAAAAAAAAGCACGTATCAAAAGGATACCCAGTTCATCACCCACAACCAAACTGCTCAAAGTCCATTGTGCAGCCTCTATTTTTCCCTTACACCCTTCTGCCATGTGCACACAAGTGTTCCCACCTTCTTCTAAGCTTCTTTAAGATTCAGTGGCCCTCTTTGCTTTATCCTGTTACATCACATCTTTTTCTCTAACCAGTCTCCAGACTGACAATGGCAGAACTATGAGAGGGTGAGCCTCAGTTTCCACATCTGTAAAGAAAGAACAACAAGCCCTGTCTTACACATATCATAAATATCCTAAAACTGTATTGTACATGTTGTGACTATTGTAACTTCTTTTTCTCATTCATGCAGTAGGTATTACTACTATATAACCAATACTCTGCAAGCACTATTTTACCCACAACTAGGGAAGTATTTATACTTCATTAATCCCTCTCTCTGCCTTCCTGAATGGAGCCCATTATTAATTCTATTTTACCTTCATATTATATCTTATATCATCCACAGTTTTCTTCTGTCCATTGGCAAAAATCTAACCCAGGCATCCATGATCTCTGAAGTAACTCCTAACTCCTCCTCCCATCTACTTTTGCCTCCTCTACCCATATAGAAGACAAACATTTTCTTTTAAAAGTTCATCAGAAACAGTCAATTCTAATCCCAGAATGTCCAATGGTGTCATTAACAAACATGATAGGTCCAGTTATTAGGGTAACACACAGATAATGGCATAAGACTACAAGATGGAAACTGGAACCCATGAAAGGGATGTTTATTTGCCATAGAACTCTGTAAGTCTGTGCATTTGAGAGAGAGAGAGAAGTCTGCTGAAAACCTCCTCTGATATACACAGCTACACTTTCCTCATTGGATGTGTGAGGTACAGCAGATACCTATCAAAGGAACTCTTTGAATACACTAAAATTGACAAATTACTTCTTCAACTTTACAAAAGATACATTTACATTGTTTTTCCCATGGATGACTACACTAGTAAAATTTGTAAACCAAGCAAACACTCTATGAATTAAATACCTTAACAGCTTCTTATTGTACTTAGAATAAAATCTTTGATCCTTACCATTGACCTACAAGTCTATGCATGGCCCCTTCCTATCTCTCCAGCCAATACCTCCGTGGCTTATTATGCTTACACTGACTTTTTTCTTTGCTATTTTAGCTCTTCCCACATTTGTAGAGTGCCATTCCATTGCTCTATTCCACCCGAATAATTTTCACAGAGGTTCAATCAAATTGATGCACGTATGTCAAACTGATGTTAGGGTGTGACAGGAGTGTATGTGGAGCTGAGGTGCTTCGTAAGATACTCCTAATAGTATAGGAAGGATTCAGCTACTGTAATGAGCTCAATCTATTAGCACTCTTCATTGAAATACAAAAGTGATTTTGAGGATACGATAGGTCCATTACTTGCATTTGTTTCATTCCAATCCCATGGACTGGGAGATTTGTGATTTAAAGACAGTTGTGTAAAATCATTAATTGCTTTTTCTCTTTTGGGAAATTGGTCCACTATATAAAGAAAAATAAGTTGGATCCCTACTGTTAGTCACTTGTTCAATATCTGTTTCCTTCTTCTTTGGTGATTAAACTTTTATTTTATTTTGGGTGTCACTGTGTCTGGTTAAATTCTTGCTTCTGCTTTCCTACTAAAAGTTTACAGTGTCCATTGACAGGCATACTTATGGCTAATGACACATACGCAAGACATTCCTGGGAAAGATTATGTTTTCTGGGAAAAAAGAATGGATGTAAATGATAAGACCTTTTCCCTTCCCCATTTCCTCCTTTGGATGTGGACATAATGTCTAAACCTCCAGCAGCCATCTGGTAACTATGCAAAGATAAACATGAAGCAAAGATCAAAAGGTTCACAGTGAAACTATCCTGACACCATTAAGCTACTAAACCAACTTTTTCAGATATTTATTTCCAGTTCTACATGGCCCTTCCCCAATTATTTATGAGACAAACAAATATGTCTGTGAAGTCTGGATAGATCCTATGTTTTGGTGTTCAAGGACATACTGCTGGTTATGTGACCTCATGGTCCAGGAAAGCCAGAAAGCCTTGAAGTTGCAAAACCATGTGGTGGTTTGTAGTGGTGCAAAGGAGAATATCTATTTCCTTATTATGTTTCATGTTAAGTATTAAATGGTGATTGTGGCACTTTTCTGAAACCTTTGTTTTCAAATAAACAGCAATTACAGGGAACACAGTGTCCAGCTGAGGACAAACTTATTGAATTCTGGAAGCTGAGACTTTAGCAGAAGCACATAAATGAAGGAAGTTTTAGTTTACTCCTCTCAGTCCATGATAGATCAACTGATTGAATATAATCAATAACAATATCAACATCCTAAATAACATAAAGAACAGGGTATATCTAGATGATATTTATTAAACTTTTTATTCTGAAAAGACATGATTTGTTTTTCAAGTGTCAATGGAACAGGCGTACAGATTGGCTCTGAGTCCTAGGTTGTGTGAGAGTTTTAAATAAAAATTAACTGTACAGTTTCACTAAAAATTCTATAGGAACTCTGTCCAAAATGGCAGGCACTAGACACAGGTGGTTATTTAAATTGAAATGAGTTAAAATTAAATATAATTTAAAAATTGTGTTCTTCAGTCATAGTGGCCACATTAGAGAGCACAGATACAGAACTATTTCATCACTGCAGAAAATTCCCTTGAACATGGTTGCTTTAGGAACGGAGACACAGCTGTATGGCTAGACATCCCTCAGTATGTAACATATATAGCGGATTTGATTGCTACTAGAAAGTAAGCTCCATGAATGAAGAGATTTTTATCAAAGTTACACACTGCTGTATCTCTAATATCAAGACAGTTGCTTAGGCATACATGGTGATCAACAAATAATTGCTTGGTGAATTAAGAACTCTCAATTCAATTAGGTATAACAAGCACTATGTTTTATTCTCAAAATTTCTTGTACTTTTCTTGGCCTTGAACACTCAATCTGCTTAGAGCACATGTCTCATTTTCATTCCATTCTATTCCTGCTTAAATTTTAGTCCCGTGTAATGACTTCTATACTCTTATTAAAATGGAAAAGCTCAGTCATTTCCCTCCTGTAGGGTTCTTCCCTATTGTGTTTCTCTCCTTTGTGTCTCCTTTCCTAGTCACATGGAACTCTTTACTTATGATACATCTGGTCGCCAAATATGTGGAAATTTGTCCTCCACAACTATCAATTCTTTGCAACACCAGCGATTTAAGTCAATTCTGACACTACCAGGAGACACTATCAGATTCCCATGGGTTAAGAACTCAGACCCACAAGACTGTCCCCATCCCCCACCCTTAACACATTTCAGATGCCAGACACACATTCAGGTTATCAACTATACTTCTATAGATTGGAGGATATACTGGCTATAGACTGGAGGATAGAAACACCTTCTCCTTGGGTTTGATTAATTTGCTGGATTGCCTCACAGAACTCAGAGAAATGCTTACTTACAATTATCAGTTCATTAAAGGATATGATCCAGGATACAGATAAACAGCCAGATGAAAAGGAACAAAAGGAACTCCCCAATTAGGGGGGAGTTTCTGTCTCAGCAGAATGGGGCCTATCACCCTTCTAGTAAATTGATGTGATCACCAACCTGGAAGCTCCCCCAACACCATACTTTTGAGATTCTATGGAGGCTTCATCCTGCAAGCATGACCAATTACTAACTCCATTTCTAGCCTCTCTGCCTCTCTGGAGTGGGAGTGGGGCAGAGCTGAAAATTCCAAGCTTCTAATCATGGCTTGGTCTTTCCGGTGACAAGCCCCCATCCAGGTGACATCCAGCACCCACGTGGAGTCAGCTCATTAGAACACAAGATGTCCCTAGTGCTCTTATCACTCAGGAATTTACAAGAGTTTTTAGCTGCCCCATGTCAAGAGTAGGGTCAAAGACAAATTTTGAAACAAGAGATGTTCCTAGTGTCCTTATCACTTATGAAATTATGAGGGTTTCAGGAGCTCTGTGCCAGGAATCAGGGGGCAGGAATCAATACATATATTTTCTATTATCCCATTCACTTACTAAAATCTCAGTCTCATTCAGAAAAATATCCTGTCAAATTCAAATATTATCTTTATAGTTGCCATGGAGTTTCTCTCCAGTCTCCAGGTAGGACACTCACTCTTGCCCACTCTCTCCCTCCCTCCCCCCTCCCTCTCTTCCTACAAGCTTCTCTCCCTCTTTCTCCTTTCCTCCTTCTCTCTTCTCCCTCCCCGCTCTCTCTCCCTCCTCGTTCTCCCTCCCTACCCCTTACTGTTAGTTCTCAGTCTTCACCTTCCCAGCAGTAGGGAAACTTTGGGTGCCTCCCTCTCACCTGTCTTGTTCAGGAGAGGAGGCATCAGCAGGAGAGAGAAGGGATATTGACTATGTAACTGTCAGTCCACTCAGAGTAGGCGGGACTCCTCCAGTCTAGATCTGCTTCTCCTACTACCTGTGGCCTTTATTATCAAGGTGACCTTATTTTATGAGATTGAACTGTTTTTCCTGGGGCCTCACCTATGCCCCTTCCATCCTAGAGGAGATTCTGTGTCCTCCTCCTGAGCTCTGCCAGAGAGATAATCGCTGATGTCACTTTGGCTATTCTTAATAACTGTTATTTCTGCTTCATATTTCGAATATCTTTATTTCTTTGAAAATACTTTTTATACTTATCATAAATACTTATTTGTTCTATTCCACCATTATTCCTCTTAGAATAGGTACCATATTGTGCATTTCCTTTTTAATCCTTATATAACTCAGATGTTTGATTGTTTTTGTGAACTCATATTCCTTTGACAACTTTTTTGGATGCTCAGAACAAGATAGTGAACTTGGATATATAATTTGATATCGTTGACATATATAGGATATTTAAAACCATGGAAATGGATGAGATCACCTAGGGAGAAAGTATTTAGAGTGAGATAAGATGAGGATTATGCTAGACCTTAAAGGAATTCTAATATTTAAGGTTAAGGGGAAAGTAGAGAAATGAGCAAAGACTACTGAGAGCCAGCGGGGTAAAAAGCAACACAGAGAGGTTATAGTGTTACAGAGCCAAGGATGGTTCAGTAAGGAGGGCATGGGTATTTGTGTCAAGTTCTTGTCAAGTCTGTTTCGAGCAAGATGAAAAGTGAAAAACCTGACTTTGCAAACAAAAAGCAATGGTTTTACTCAATCCTTTGGATCTCATAAAGTCTGTGGAGACATTCATGTTACTGTTAGATGGCACAGATATGGACATGAAACAGCAAGAGGCTATGCTTCTCACCTTGCCACTACAGAGTAAATTCACTTATTCCACAGCCACCTCATTCCCCTAGTTCAGGAGGGACTGCCAGGCAGTCTACAAAAGAAGTGAAAACCTGCCATGGCCTTCCACTCACAAAGGAAAGTAGGAAATTTTGTGTAGAGCTCAGGAAAGATTTGGTTGCCTTCTTGGCAGGCTAGCCCTCAGAAGCAGGGAAACAGCCTCCTCCCAGGAAATGTGTTGCATCCCCAGCCACCATCTTACCATCAGGAACTAGACAGAACAAACAAAACAATCCAGGAGGTTCCAAACTGTGTTCTGTCAGGCTTTTAGGGTACTCTCCATATTCGATTTTTGATTCAAGTTATCAATAGACAGGTGATGGATGGATGGATGGATGGGTGGATGGATAGATGTATAGATACAAAGATAGGTATCTGACTATATTTAAGAAAAGACCATATTACTCAGCAGTCAGAAAGTATGAATACCTACCTTTGCATCGACATGGATGGAACTGGAAGGGATTATGCTACATGAAATAAGTCAAGCAGAGAAAGACAATTATCATATGGTTTCACTCATATGTAGAACATAAGGAATAGCATGGAGGACCACAGGGGAAGGGAGGGAAAACTGAATGGGAAGAAATCAGAGAGGGAGACAAACCATGAGAGCTCTGGACTCTGGGAAACAAACTGAGGGTTACAGAGGGGAGAAGGTTGGGGGAATAGAATAGGCGGGTGATGGGTATTAAGTAGGGCACCTGTTGTGATGAGCACTGGGTGTTACACACAACAAATGAATTGTTGAAAACTACTTCAAAAACTGATGATGTGGAGCACCTGGGTGGCTCAGTGGGTTGAGCCTCTGCCTTCAGCTCGGGTCATGATCTCAGGGTCCTGGGATCAAGCCCCATGTCGGGTTCTCTGCTTGGCGGGGAGCCTGCTTCCCTCCCTCTCTGCCTGCCTCTCTGCCTATTTATGATCTCTGTCTGTCAAATAAATAAATAACATCTTTTTAAAAACCTGATGATGTACTCTATATTGGCTAATTGAACATAATAATTAAAAATAAAAATTAAAAAAAGAAAAGACCATGTACATACAAATATATTTTATGCCAGTTTTTAATGCATAGGAGACAAATAAATGCATTAACTTGCCAAATGATACTAGTTAGGTTTTGTGCAGACCTCAGTGGAAAGTGTTCCTACCATTTCAAACTGCAAGATGAACTGTTTAAAAGTATGTATATCATTTGAACTACCTATCTTTGTGATTCAGGGATTTGTTGATAGAAGAGTGAATAGGTCAATGGGGCAAAAAGGTAAATATTATGCATAAATGCTGATGTATAATAATTAAAGTACCCTTATTTTTCTAATTTAACTTTGTTAAGTATTGTTCAATTTAAAAATAGAAGATGATTTATAATAACAAAATACAACTTCTGTTTATTTTTTTTTCTTTTCCATTGGGGTCCTTTTCTTACCTTTTATTTATTGTTGTTATTGTTTTACATTTTTACTGAAATGAAACAAACATACAGAAAGATCATATATCTAAGCTTGATGACATGTCATAAAAAGAACACATTCATGTAACCATCCCTAGAACAAAAATAGAACATTAGCAGCATTTCAGAAGTCCTTCATCCAACTATTAATCACTTGTCCCTTCCTCCTCCCCAAAGTTAAATACTATTCTGACTTAT
Organism: Enhydra lutris kenyoni; assembly: GCF_002288905.1. Taxonomy (NCBI): domain Eukaryota; kingdom Metazoa; phylum Chordata; class Mammalia; order Carnivora; family Mustelidae; genus Enhydra; species Enhydra lutris. The sequence goes on from NW_019154118.1 coordinate 4,388,093, forward strand.
TAATCTGACACCATAAATTCATAGTTCCTATTTTTAAACTTCATATAAATTAAAATAATACAGAATGAAACATTATGAGACTGGATTCTTTTGATAGCATTGTATTTATAAGGTTTCTATGTTTTGTTCTGTGTAATAATATTTTATTCATTTTCAGAATATTTAGACTTGTAGTACATGAGTATACCAAATTTATCTATTTCACTCTTCATGGACATTTTGGCTTTGTCTATTTTTTTATTATTATAAGGGCAATTTTGATCATTCTTTAGATGTATTATAATACATAAGAAATTTCTGTTTATAAAGTAAACATTTATAAATTAAAATGTTTATAAGTAAACATTTATAAATAAAAATTGTGTAAATAAAGTAAACACTCAAGTGTTTAACTTGAGTGGATAATGATAATTTTTCAAAGTGGTCATATGAGCCACCCAAAGCCATCTATAGATGTAGTATAATCCCTATCAAAATTCCAATGGCATTTTTCACATAAATAGAAAAAAAAATCCTAAAATTCATGTGAAACCACAAAAGAATCTAAATAGCCAAAACAATCTTGAGAAAAGAACAAAGCTGGAGGCATCATGCTTTCTTATTTCAAACTTTATTACACAGCTATAATAAAACAGTATGGTACTGATATAAAAATATACATACAGACCAATGGAACAGAATCAAGAGCCCAGAAATCAACCCACACCTACATATTCAACTAATATTAGACAAGAGAGCCAAGAATACTCAATGCGGAAGGGATAGTCTCTTCCAGAAATGGTGCCAAGAAAACTGGGTATTTGTATGCAAAAGAATAAAATTGGACCTCTATTTTACATCACTCAAAAAATTAACTTGAAATGGATTAAAGACTTAAATGCAAGACCCGAAACCATATAACTCTTAGAAGAAAACACAGGGAAAAGCTTCTTGGCGTTGGTCTTCACAACATTTTTTTGGATGTGATACCAAAAGCACAAGCAAGCAACAAAAGCAAAAATAAATAAGTTGGACTACATCAAACTAGAAAGCTTCTGCACAGCAAAAGAAACAATCAATACAATGAAGAGGCAACTTACAGAATGGGAGAAAAATATTTACAAACCATATATCTGATAAGGGTTGATATCAAAATATGTAAGAAACTCATATGCCTCAATAACAAAAAATATCTGATTTTGAAATGGGCAGAGGACCTCAATAGACATTTTTTTTCCCAAAGACGTACAAATGGCCAACACGTACATGAAAAGATTCTCAACATCGCTAATCATCAGGGAAATGCAAAACCACAGTAAGATATCATCTCAGCTAGTAGAATGGCTATTGTCAAAAAACAAAATAATACATGCTGGTAGAGAAAAGGAAAACAAAATAATACATTCTGGTGGAGAAAAGGAAACACTTGCGCATTGCTGGTGGGAATGTAAATTGGTCCGGCCACTATGGAAAACGTATTGCGAGTTCCCCCAAAAATTAAAAATAGAATTACCATATGATCCAGCAATAATACTTCTGTGTGTATATACAAAGAAAATAAAACCACTATCTCAAAGAGATATCTGTACCCCCATGTTTATCACATTCACAACAGCTATGACATGAAAACAATCTAAGTGCCTACTAATGGATGAATGGATAAAGAAAATATGATATATACATGTATATATAAAATCATACACATATTATGATTTTAATTTGCATTTCTCTGATGACTAATGAGTTGAAGCTTCTTTTCATATGTTTTAGTGACCACTTGTTAAGTACCTGGTGAAGACCATTGCCCGTTTTTCTATTGGACATCTGGCTCCTTTTTATTGGTTTCTAGGAGTTTTATAGAGACAGAGATATATAGTCCAGATATGAGTTCTTTTTTGGTTATTGTATATTTCATATACCTTCTATTCTATGGCTTACCTTTTTACTCTCTTATTGGTGTCTTTTGATGACCAGTAGTCCCTAATTTTACTGTAGTCCAACTTACCAAATATTTCCTCTAAAATAAATTATTTTTGTGCCCTTTAAAAAAACTTTTGCCTATCTCAGGGATAAAGATAATTATCCTATGTTATCCTCTCAAAGCCTATTACATTACCTTTTGCATTTATATCTAAAATTTACCTAGAATCAATTTTTGTGTGTGGTGTGAGATAGACTTTCATTTTAGGTGTTTTTTTTTTTCTTTTGTGGGGGGGGCATGGGGAGAGGATAAAAATATTCCCAAACTCCCAAACTCTTACAAGAGTTTGAAAATCACATGACTATAATATATATCATCATTTAGTGGGTGCCAAAGTGAAATCCAAAAAGATGAAGTGATTTTTCTAGAGTCATGTATCTTTGACTAGACCCTGGTAGCTATTGACCCAACTTTTAATTTTAAATCTCTTCTCCTTCCTCTTTTCTCTTTTCTGTATTCTTCAACAGCTGGTATCCTAATATTTTTCCCACTACTTCTTTGCTTAAAAATATTCTGTATTTATGTAAGATTTAAATGGTCATAGCTTAGGGTTATCATTCCCATAAGTATCTACATTTCATACAATCATTAAGTGAAAAAGTCTAAGGTAGATTGGATCACTTGAATGATACTTAGAAGATGGAAGTGAGCAGAGGTCATCTTTCTGGTGCTGTTTGTGCTGACAGTTGAAGCCTTGAACATATGAGAATCAAGACGCAGTAATGGCATCCAAATGTGGCAACTGTGAGTGTCAAGAGTTTATTTGTGACAAAGACAGTAGCTTTCTGATCTCTGGATTGCAGCTCTAGTATTGTGTCCTTGAGCTCAATGATTTCAACCTTTGACTCTATTGCTGCAGCAATTCCAATTATTTTGAAGCACCTAATTTTCCATATTAAGTAGTCCCTTTCCACTTAAGATACCCAGAGTTGTTTCTGTTTTATGCATTGAACTCTGACAATAGCAATGGATTTAAAAATGACACCAGTGTTTTATTTTTTTGCTTTGCCCTAATAGACTCATCAAATCCAGTATCTAGAGGGAGTCAAGCCTTCCCCATCTGGAACTCACTCTGTTATCATAAGCCAAGATAGCTATGGAGTGAGGGGCCAGGTGCTACACACACCCAGGCAGCAAGAGCTGGCACGTGCTTAGCTTTTCATTAAAAGCAGCTCTGGGGAAAGATGCCATTCTCTTGCTCTAAGATAACCCTGGAAACTATTCACTTGGCTGTCATCACCAGTGCTATACATGCTTTCCCAAACTACTGATCTTCAAGTTTGTTTCTTTCTTTCTTTCTTTCTTTCTTTCTTTCTTTCTTTCTTTCTTTCTTTTTTCTTTTTCTTTCTTTTTCAAGTTTCTTTCTTGGTCATGTTCCTGATCCTCCCAGGGTCAGCTCCCAACGCTCCCTACTCCTCTGTACTTGACCCTGAATGTCCCCCATAACTCTATTTCCTGAGCATTCATTCATTGCTTCTATAACACCCAACTCTGCATTTCCTACCCTTTATCATGCCAACCTTCATGTAATACTGCAGAATACTTCCTGTTGCTATTTTTGACTTGAGAAGAAAAATCACTAGAAATGTGTAATAAGTAACAAAGCAGTGATGTTTTTGGCAGGACTTTGGCCTTCTCTCAGCAGGATAATTTTTGCCCTGCAAGGCAGTTTAATCATAACCTTAATGATGTCTCCCCACTGCTTAATATGGTGCTGCTCTTGTCTCCAGAGTGAGGTGCAGTGTGGGCACGTAAGCACCCTAGGGCTCCTACATGTTTGAGATGTCAAGCTCAGCTCTTGAAAAGCTGTTAATTTCCTCTGAGGTGATTTGAGTGTGATTAAGTTAAGCAGCCACCAGGTGGACATTGGAGCCTTAGTTAAACCATTTTAATCTCAGTAGCTAGATTCCCTATAGACATGATAAAGTGGAGAAAGGATGTAGTTTGATTTCCACTTAATTTTGTTTTAAAAAATAAACAAAAAAGAAAGAATAGTAGTTTAGCATACTACTTAACAAGAATTAAAATAGTGTAAAGTGTTTAACCAATATTTATTGAGTATCTACTATATGACAAATATCCCTCTTGAATCAGGAATGGAGCAAAGAACATGACAAATCAAGCACCTGACTTCATAGAGCTTACAGCCTGGGTGGGGCAACAAATAAAAATACATATTAACCCTATATCACATTATGACATATAGTGATATATTATGATATAATGATACATATTATGATATGGTATAATATATATATAGTATATACCCAAGCACACCTACCTATAAAGATAGATTAAATCACAATAATAATCACCTAGATATTACTGACCCTCCCCCCACTCCACCAATCTAGCCATGAAGGACTACATTCCTCTATAGCATCTCCTCTCTTCCCAACCCCAAAGCATTTCTGGAACTGTTTAGGACATATCTTACATATGCTTATAAATAAGTCTTATCAGCAATTTCAGTCAGTTACTGTGTGGTTCATACCAGCAAATTTAATGTTTATTCTGCGTACCCATCACCTACCAGATACCATTGTCTCTGCCACACATATCTGCTTTCATCTTCTCCTATTTATGGTCAAACAAACATTTATTAAACACTTACTTTGATCCAGCAGGCAATAAGACAGCTATGTCTTTATCCTCATAGAGCATATAAACTTGCAGTGAAGAAAGACAAAGAAAAGAAATATAATTGTGAATAAGTATGGGTAAAGGAGAAGTATGAAGTACCATGGGATCACTTAGGAAAAGAAGGGTTTTTTAAAAATATTTTATTTATTTATTTCACAGAGAGAGACACAGTGAGAGAGGGAACACAAGCAGGGGGACTGGGAGAGGGAGAAGCAGGATTCCTGCTGAGCAGGGAGCCTGATATGGGACTCCATCCCAGGACCATGGGATCATGACTGAGTCAAAGGCAGCCATTTAAACAATTGAGTCACACAGGAGCCCCTCTACTCCCATTTTAGAATAGAATTTGTCATAGTGATACCAAAGCCATGCCACTAGTTCTTCCAAGTCATGAAGAATTTTAAGTGAAATAGCTTTCTGTTTTTACTTCTGCACACTCACTTCTCTTTCAAGGACCCAGTGCAGGAATTGGGGGCATGGAGAGTGTGCCTTGTGCTTTCTAAAAACCCAAGTGGCACTCACTACATTGTTCTCAGAATTATTCTCCTTTCAGACCCTGAAACTCCCTTTCACAATAGGTCAAGTTTAAAGGTCAGACTCCCTTTCCTTAAGGATGAGCACACTCCTGACAATCCCTAGAGTTTCTCACTCCAAGCTATATCAGTTTGCCAAACATCAAATGACTCTTCTGAACTCAGAATATCCTAAGACTTCTACCATACATATTTAAAGGAAAATGCAATTAAAGCAAAAATTTTTAAAAAATAGAAATAATTATCCACTTAATTTATCAATCATTGCTTAATCTACCCCTGGTTTTCCCTGCTGATTTGAGTTGAATAATTTGTTCAGCTCAGCTAAATTTGTGTACTTCTGTGAAAGCCTTTCTGTGGAGAGATGAACAATTTTTCAGTTTCAGCATTTTTTATCAGTTTTGTCTCTGCCATCTTTCTTCTACCGAGCCTTCAATTGTCCTGACAAGAGTGTACAGTTTTAAAAGGCTTTTGTTAAGTATCCTTGTCTAAGTGCTCTGAGATCTTGGTTATGGTAGGTGAGGATGAAATCCTGACAAACAATGAAGATGGCCCTTTGAGTGTAAAAGGGAGAGAGCAAGAGGATAGACAGTGAGCCTTGTCTTCAAACACTTCTCTCTTCTTCCAACATCCTAATAAAGTGAATAAAGACATATTTACTCCCATGGGAAATCTCACCTTGCCTCAAGAACACGAAGGTATGGGCACCTGGGTGGCTCAGTGGGTTAAAGCCTCTGCCTTCTGCTCAGGTCATGATCCCAGGGTCCTGGGATCGAGCCCCACATCAGGCTCTCTTCCCAGCAGGGAGCCTGCTTCCTTTCCTCTCTGCCTGTCTCTCAGCGTACTTGTGATCTCTGTCTGTCAAATAAATAAATAAAATATTAAAAAAAGAAAAAAGAACATGAAGTTATATTGTAACAAGCGGATAGCGGGGATTCTAGTTAACCACTTGCTAATTCTCCAGTTTCAGCTAAGCAGGGAAGAGAACATAGACTCTTAATCATAGGCTGTAATTCTTTCTTATAATCTCAAAGTCTGCCATTAGTCTTTTTATTATAAAATTCTGAATATATACAGATATCAATAATATCAATCACATGCCAACAAATAACCATAACCTTTTATAGAATTGAATGTGCTACTCATTACAGAAAACATCTTGGGCCCACTAAAATTCTGTTTTCATCTGTGTGAATCTTTTATTCTTTTCCATAATTTTTTCACCCAGGGATCCCATGGGCTTCAAGATCTAATATAAATCTACTGCATCATGAAATGGTCTGAAGTATATAAAATGCTCTCTCAGTTAATCCTATCACCTGTGGCAATTTGATTTCACTGCTTTCCCTGGGTGCTTGTGTCTTCCCCAAGCACAGACTCACAACCTTATCCTAATTCCTCTTTTCTTCTTCTCTTCATCCTCCTAACACTTCTAATGGCTTGACCAGTCAAAGCAGTGGATCACCCTTCAGTCCACCAACACAGCCAAAAGTTCAAATGGATAAAAGATAAATATGTCATAATATAACACCATAGTAATCCCCTCTTGTGGGTATTTCTTTGGACAGAGGGGAAACCAGCCTCTTTGTTCTTCCCTAGAACCCACACCCCACATGGTTCCTATCAGATATGGGAAATTTTTTTTTAAGATTTTTATTTATTTATTTATTTGACAGACAGAGCTCACAAGTAGGCAGAGAGGGGGGGGGGAGAAGCAGGCTCCCCGCTGAGCAGAGAGCCCGACGCGGGGCTCGATCGATATGGGAAATTTTTATATGTTGCTTAAGTTTGTGTTTTAAACATTACCATTGCAGATATCTGGCAGTGTTTATGTTTCAGCTTCTTTTAAAAAGCTAGTGATAAGTTCAAGCTTCTATGACTTTTAAAACAGATTTAAACTGAGCCTGAATGTATTATGAAACTAACATAAACCTCAGGAAGGTGAGAGAACTTCAGGACCTTTACGTATGAAACCTCAAAATTAACCCACTGTTAACAGGTAAGTAGAACATAAAGCTGTGAGCTCTTCCAATCTTGGGTGTCCTGAACACTGTGGAATAAGCAGCCTTGCCTTGTTCTTGTACCATAAGGACTCAGGTTCCAAGATTCTACCCTTAGAATCCTGACAATAGAATCTTGACAATATAGATGTTGAAAGTTGAATTGAATTTTCCTTTTAGAGTCCTAGAGTCCTAGAGCCAAGTTTGAATAATTACTATCATCAAATACAGAAGAATCTGAGTGAGACTGTCTCTGTGTCCAGGCCAAATTTTGAATTTGAACCCACTAGAATTTGTTGCCATAATTGACTTATTTAACATGTTGATCTTATGCAGAGAAAGACAAAATACATGTATACTGTACTATTTAAGAGTATTTTGGGGTGCTTGGATGGCTCAGTTGGTTAAGTGTCTGACTCTTGATTTCAGCTCAGGTTACGATCTCAGGGTCCTGGGATCAAGTCTCAGGTCAGACTCCAGGCTCAACTGGGAATCTGCTTGAGATTCTCTCCCTCTCCCACTACCTACCCCTCCTCTCTCTCTCTCTCTCTCTCTCTCTCTCTCTCTCACACACACACACACACACATAATAAATAAATCTTTAAAAATAAATTAATTAATAAAAATATTTGGATTTAAGTCTCCCCTCCAGGATGTTTTAAAAGCAGATACTCTTTCCAAAGTCCCACTAGTCTTCTGCTATGTGTTGTTGGGTTGCTTTGTGGTTTAACAAAGCTACCAGGTATGTGTAACACCAAGGTGCAAATTGTTATAACTGAAGAACGTGACTCCTTTTAATCAGAGAACATTGAGAGGTAATTTCCACATGGGAAATAAAAACTGCTTCTTACCTCTGAAAACTGGAGACATTTTAATGGGATTTTTTGTGGAAACTTCTTCAATCAGTGCCTCAGGGTTTGACAGAATGCATTCATGCAGCCATTCAACAGACTGCACATTCTCCCCTAGGTCTCTGAAATGTGTGAGTCTCTATCATACGTTTCCCCTGAACTCAGGTGATCCTGAGGTAGTCTGCATTGAAGAGCTCTACTCAGAAATAGTGATAGGAATTAGGAAAACTGATCAGCCTATCTTTCTCTAAAGTTTGCACTGAAGGGTATGGAGAGCTTTGGTTGATCAGTAGTGTGAATCAAAGAAATAAGCAGATGCTTTGACAAAGATACCATGGAGTCTATGAGATTAAGATGGATAGAGTAACCAGTCCCCAAAGCACCTCCCTATCCTGATGCATTCCCACTGCCAATGTCCTTGTATCCACACAATTAGTTCTCTTTTTCTTAGAGTAACCTGAATGAGCCTCTTTTCACCACAGCGTAAACATAAAAAAAAAAGATAGTGATAGCATAATAATAAAGGTTGGCGTTTATTGAGAACTTACTATATGCCAAGAAAAATTCTACATGTTTCCTTTATAATAACTTAGTCATTTTTAAATTAACCCCATTAGATAAATACTTTTAATGTCAATCCTACTTATGGATGAGGAAACTGAGGCACAGAGAAGTTTAGGAGCTTCCCCATGGTCGTGCAGATGGGCAACAGAAGAGCTGAGATTGAAATGCAAACAATCTTGCTACAAAGCCCACATAATCTCACATTTAACCTCTACACTGAACAATGTGATGACCAAAGTTTTAATGGTATAGACAAGAATCAAAGAGGGAGAAGGAAGGAAGAAAAGAAGGTAAGAGAGAGGAAGGGAGGAAGTCCAATTTGGGGTTGAAAGTCTTCATGGATTTGGAAGAATTTGTAAGGTTAGGAGTAAACATCAGAAATTAGATATGAGAAACAAACACCATCCAGGGATAGAGGAACAATACACAAAGACATAGAAGCTAAGAGTAGTCAGGGTATATCTTAGAGACAGACCAGAACCACTGAATGAATGTGACACACTCACTTGACCTTGTGGTTCAGGCTGAAGAATCCATGATTTATCTTATCCTGTCCCCTGTGATCCCTCCACAATGGCCTAGAATGCGCACACGTAATTTTTCATGGAAGCTGTCCCACCATGTCACAGCTCACTAGTAAAGAGAATACCAATAATCAATAAAGACTGCTGTGCAAGTCTAGGTAAGCAGGATCTAACAGAGAAGGTGTACTAACTCATAACTCTCTCCTATGTTAGCAGAGAAGCTAGACTTTGTCGCCCATATTTTTGGCAAACTAGTAGATTTAAGTCTCTTTTCTCTCTTCTCAATCTTTATCAATGTTTAGCTTGCAAATAACAGCCAACAGCCCTTGACATCATGTCATCACTGGGTCTAGAGCACATATAGACAAAATTGTAAAAGAGCGGGATTGTTCTGGTCTGTTCACTGAATATTAGGATATAGAAAACTTAAACCAGATGAAGATTGAATAAAATGAAATATTAAAGTTCTTGGTATAATGGCAGGCACATAATAAGAGCTCAAAACTAATGACTGCTATTAGCAACAGTAGCTCTATAATGAAATTCAATTCATGAAATCAACATACTATCAACATTTTAACATCTATCCTATAGAGCACTGAAGTTCTTAAAGAAAAATAACACTCAGACCACTTTTGGGCAGAGACGTAACTGCTCTACCTTGTACACTCAATTCCTAGCCTTTAAGATTTGTTCTGATGTATACACTTAGGGTAGTACTCATGACATCTGCTTTTGCATCCCCCTAAAATTATGTCTTGATGCTCTGGCTCACACCCCAGGACTACCTAGCTCAGATGAATGATTGCAAAAAATCTATTTAGTCTCAAACTTAGAGAGTTCTGTCTTTCCTACCTGTTCTTCCTCTAACCAAAGGATTCAATTCTTGATTTCCTTCTAATAAAGGATAGTATGAAAAAGGCATGAGCTTTCTAGTAAGGCAAACATAGGTAAAGGAATTGCACTGTGAAGGATCAGGATGAGTATAGCAGGAGAGGGCTCAACTTGGGTACAGGTAAAGTTATTGCTTTAATTTTATCTACAATCTATCAGACATTACACACTACCATTAAGATTCTAGAGCTTCTGTAAGAAACTAGTGCAACAATGAGATACCACCTTACACCAGTTAAAATGGCTAAAATTAACAAGATAGGAAACAACAAATGTTGGCAAGGATGTGGAGAACACTCTTACACCATTTATGGGAATGCAAGCTGGTATAGCCACTCTGGAAAACAGTATAGATGTTCCTCAAGAAGTTAAAAATAGAGCTACACAATGATGCAGCAATTGCACTACTGGGTATTTACCCCAAAGATACAGATGTAACAAAAATAAGGGGCACCTGCACTCCCAATGTTCATGGCAGCAGAGTCCACAATAGCCAAACTGTGGAAGGAAATGAGATGTCCTTCAACAGATGAATGGGTGAAGAAGATGTGGTTCATACATACAATGGAATATTAATCAGCCATCAAAGAGGATGACTACTTACCATTTACCTTGACATGGATGGAGCTGGAAGGTATTAGGCTAAGTGAAATTAAGTCAAGCATAGAAAGATAATTATCATATGGTTTCACTCACATTTGGAGCATAAGAAATAATGGAGAGGATCATAGGGAAGGGAGGGAAAATTGAAGGGGAAGAAATGAGAGATGGAGACAAACCATGAGAGACTCTCGACTTTGGGAAACAAACTGAGGGTTGCAAGAAGGGAGGTAAGTGGGGAGATGGGGTAACATGGTGATGGGCATTAAAGAGGGCACATGAGTTGACAATCCCTGGGTTTTACATGAAACTAATGAATCATTGAACACTACATCAAATACTAACGATGTACTACTATATGTTGGTCAACTGAATTTATATATATATATTTATAAATGTATATATAAAACCAATGCAAATTCTGTTGGGGGACTGAGGTGAGGTCATCTAAGAAAGAGCTTTTCTTAAGTAAACTGGACACACCCACAAGTATATGAGCATCTGCTCATATGCTCTTTGGAGCCCTATGACTGCAGAAGACTCCTCTCAAGCCTTGTGGAAGAAGGGGCCCCACAAGTCCTGGGCTATGTTGTGCTTGAATGGTCAGGGCCAAATTCCATCTCCAACATAGACTTGGCTCCCAGGTCTTTCCCTGCTCTCCTGCTGTCATAGCTCAAACTTTGAAGTGGCCAGAAATGCCTACAGCGTCACACATATGGCTGCATGGATTACCACTCTCTGCCAGGGATTCCAGCTGGGGAGTAGGAGAATAAAGGCATGTGATGTTGAGGAGACATGAAGAAGAAATTTGTGATTTCCATATGGACAATGTCAAGGCTCAGGAGGCCTTTCATCAGGTTTTTATAAATTAATGATCAGGGTTAAGTCAATAGGGTTTAATAGAGTGGCTGTTCTCCAGTGCAGAACTGGGTAAGTTATAATTCATGAAATCTGATAGATATGCAGGCCTCTGACAAGTTCAAAAAGAAAAGGTAAGAAGATGCAGTGATCAAGGACTTTAAGACAGGAAGGGATGGTAGCAAAAGAATGAGCAGCTTTGTCCCATTTCCTCTGATGACGGATCAGAGGATAAGGCTGACTCACAACAGAAGTGCCCAGGTGAGCCTAGCCCAGCAACCCCAGCTAGCCAGCAGTGTCCATATGCCTCACTGTGTTCATGGTTTCATTGAACACGCCACATACACTGCATCTCTCCTTGCAGTGATTCCTGATGGTAAAGAGGTGAAAGGCATCCAGTAGTGAGAAAATGTCAAGAAGTCTTTCATTTTCATGTGAACAATTTTCAGGGCTTTGGCAAAACTGTCCTTCAGACCTCATACATCCAACCCTAGCATCAATTATTTCTCTTTGGAAATGCCCAGCACCCCATGTGCAGGTTCAGATTGGCAGGTGCTCCAGCTCAACCCATTAAGATGCTAGGTTCTCATGCCACCTACCCCACCTACCAGCTTCCTTCCACCTGACAATTCTATGATCATGCAGTAATAACCAACTGTCAGATTGGGTTTTATCCTGGTTATAAATTAATCTGTTTTAATTGGTTTTATTTCCAGTCAAATGTGGAGAATGCAGCAAGAGATGGATCCCAGTAGGATTTCAGAAAAGCATTTTATTTTACTCTATCACAGCTTCTTAGAAGAGATACAGTAAAATAAAATGTGGGTGCCCCCTCTCTCCTACCCGCCTGTGTCTCAGAGTAATAAACTTTCCATTTCAGTGGGGGAATGAAGCTATTTGTCAGTTCCAATGTCAAGAATGAATGCAATTTGAATTCTCCAGCCATTTATTTCAACAATTCTCTATTCTACAGCTGAAATAACTTAACATAAGAAATAGCTGTTCACTCTATGTAAAACTTGCAAACCTGGTTCCACAAGGCATATTTCTAAAAATAATGAATCTAGAAGGGCTGTTGAGTAAGACGCTCCATCCATCGTGGTGTGATGGTAATGCCCGAGTCCACTGGAGCACTCTCCTCCATCGTCCTAGGCTTAGGAGAAACATCCCAGTGGGCCAATCTCTTCACTTCCCTCTTCATTACCATCATCATAATTGCTGCCATTTTCTCATAAACATTCACGATTCATCATCTTTCCTCTTTAAACCTGATGCGTTGATGACACCCAAATGGCCCTGAATGTGAAACTTTCAATGACTGAGACATGGAGAAAAATTAGAAATAATGATAAAATTTTTCATTTCACCCCTGACAAGTCCCTACTGCAGACAGCTACAGAAGACAAACCTGAGCTGTGGCTTGCAGCAGGAAAATGGCTTTGTCTGGATGGTAATATGAAGGAAAGACTCGTGGGAAACCTGTTGATAGCAGCACAAGCCTCCCGTGTTCACTCTCTGTCCTGGGGCTGAGCACCAAACTTGATGTTTTGAAGGACTTTCACTTAAACTTTGCTCCCCTCCCCCACACACCTCCCTAATCAGGGTGAATATGAAAATGTATAGATTGACAAGAACCTAAAGAATGTGGTCTAGTAAAAAAAAAATTAAGCTTTTCATTAAAAGTAATAGCAAACATTTATGTATTGTATAGTACTTGCTCTGTACCAGATTCTAAAGTATTTTCCATATACGGCTTAGCCCTATTACAATCCTAGGAAGTGAATGCTAACACTGTCTTCATGTGAGGAAACTGAGATTCAGTGGCCTTGTCAAAGGCAGAGAGTTTTCAAATTATGGCACTGAAATCAGATCTAGGTACCATACCCAGAACCTGTGCTCTTAATCAGAACACTGTGTGTCATCTCTTAAAACTGCATGTTATTGAAATTTCCACAGGGCATTTTTTGAGAATTTGGTGTTCCTGGCAATGATCTCAGTGGGGTTCTGCCTAAAGTTAGAGGATAAAAAATTCCCAGTTCCTCTTGCAGCATCAGTGTACCTATACAGGTTTAAAGCTGTTTTACAAATTCTACAAAAGAAGAAAAGACCAGTCCTTCTTTTTCTAGTATGCTTGTGTTCTTTATTTCCCTCTGGGTAAAATGACAGGGGAAAAAGTGGAAACCAGGGAGGAGAGTTAAAGCCCAACAGGGACAGAAGGAGCCAGAAAGGGAAGCATCGTGCATGTTAGGAAGACAGTGGGGAAGAAAGTCTCTGCAGGATAGAATTCACACAGGAAAATATAAGGAAATACAGTCAGGCAGAAAGATGAACTGGAACAAGTTACAAGGGCCTTGAACATCAGAGTAGAGTTAGTTAGGCAAGGTTTACTGTGGGACCAGTTGAGCAAGAGGAGGAATGGATAGGAGTACACCAGCGCGACACTTTGTGACACTTCCCTGACACTCAGTATCTGTCCTCCCAAGGCCCTTTCCCTTTACTCTCAAGACTTTGTCATCTCTTCTGCTTCCCAGAGAAATCCAGAAGACATAACCTAGGTCTCCATGGTCCCCTCTTACAAAACCAGACTGCTTGTTAAGGAAATTTCCCACAGCTATTTGCTCTGTTTACAGACCAGAACAGAGCCAATATCCACAGCTTCTTGCCTGTCATTCATCAAAGGCTCCTGTCCTTCACAAATTTACTTCTCTGGATCCTCTTTCACCTCCCAAGGAGTCCCAAGTGTAAACACTGGGCACATTCACAAATCTCTCTCTCCCTAACTTTAAGCTGCAAAGAAATCATTGATCCACTGGGTGATTAGTTAATAGACTGCTAGGGAGGAAAATACAGTGCAACTTGTCTCTTAGCTGAGTGAAGTCTAGCTCTCTATTTCTGTCTGTTTAATTCCTTTTCAGAGGTAATTGATCACCCTGAAAGTCTAGAGTATTGTGGGAGAGAAAAGGGAGGGACCTCATTGTCACTCCTATTCTCCCAGAATTTGGGCCATTGATAGTTGGACCAGGTAAGGGGAGATTAAATGAGATCGAGCACAAAGGTGGAGTGGTGTGAGGGTATCATAGTCTTTTTGTTTTATCCACTCTTAAAGGATGGGGAAATCATGGACAGGTCACTCCTGCCAAAACTAAAGATAATAAAGCCTCAATCAATCAGGACAATAGTAACCTAAATCCTCAATTAACTAGACCTTTTTTTTCCCCCTCCATTTTTGGAATAAAGGGCAAATAATAAAATTTCAGGTTGATGTCAAAGATCCATTTTTAGAAATATGTCAAGAGATTGAGAAGACAAGCTGAAGACTGGAAGAAAATATTTTAAAAGATGTATCTGAAAAAGACTACTATTTAAGATATATAAAACCCATAAAACTCAACAATAAAGAAATGAACAACCAATTAAAAACATGAGCAAAAGAACTGAACAGATGCCTTACCAATGAAGAGATATAGATGACAAATAATGGATATGAAAAGATAACCCACATCATATATCATTAGGAAAAAGCAAATCAGAACAACCATGAGATACGTAACTATTAGAATGACCAGACTCACGATTTGGTGAGTGTTGTGAAATGTGCAAGCCTAATGATTCACAGACCTGTATCCCTGGGGCAAATAATACATTATATGTTAATAAAAATAATTAAAAAAAAAAAGAATGACCAAACTCCAGCACACTAACAATACCAAATGCTGGGGAGGATGTGGAGCAATAAGAACTCTCATTCATTGCTGGTGAGACTGCAAAATGGTATAGCCACTTTGGAAGCCTGGTTGGCTAAATAAACATACTCTTACAACATGATCCGGAAATCAAACTCCCTTGTGTTTACCCAAGAGAGTAGAAAGCTTATGTTCACACAAAAACTTGCACACAGATGTTTATAGGACCTTTGTTAATAATTGCCAAAGCTTGGAAGCAGCGAAGATGCCTTTGACTAGGTGATGGGTAAGTTGTGGTACATTCAGAAAATAGAATATTATTCAATATTAAAAAGAAATGAGCTATCAAGCCATAAAAAGACATAGATGAATCTTAGCTGTATATTACTATGTGAAAAAAGACCAGTCTGAATATAGGCAATCTCTGACTTACGATGGTTGACTTATGAATGTTTTACTTCATGGGGGTGCAAAAATGATATGATTTCAGTAGAAGCCATACTCCAAATTTTTAATTTGGATCTTTTCCTGGGTTAGTAATATGTGGTAAATGCCTATCTCAGGATGCTGGGCAGCAACAGTGAGCTGCAGCTCCCAGCCAACCACACAATCATGAGAGGAAACAACCCATTCATGTACAACCATTCCATACCCATAAACCATTCTGTTTTTCACTTTAGGTATAGTATTCAATGAATTATATGAGACATTTAACACTTTGTCATAAAATAAGCTTTGTGTGAGATGATTTTTGCCCAACTATAGACTAATGTAAATGTTCTGAGCATGTTTAAGGTAGAGTAGACAAAGTTATGATATTCAATAGGTTAGGTGTATTAAATGCAATTTCATCTTACAATATTTTCAATTTATAATGAGTTTATTGGGCATAACCCCATTGTAAGTTGAGAAATACCCATATATGACATTTTGGAAAATATAAAACTATGAAGACAATGCAAAGATCTGTGGTATCCAGGAGGCAAAAATGGGTACAGCACAAAGGATTTTTAGGGCAGGGAAAATATTCTATATGATATTATCATATTGGGTACATGTCATTATACATTTGTCAAACCCATCAAAAGCACAACACAAAGAATGAGCCCTAGATGAAACCATGACCTTTGGGTGATAATAATGTGTCAGTATAGTTTCACCAGTTACAACAAATGTACCATTCTGATGCAGGATACCAATAGTGAGGAAGGTTGTGCATGTGTGCGGCCAGAGAGCATATGGGAACACTCTATACTTTCCACTCAATTTTTCTGTGGTTATAAAACTACTCTAAAATATTAGGTCTATTTTCTGCAGAACTTGAATAGTAAATCTCTCCAGACTATTGTTTCTGAAGTCCTGACTCCTGAATAATCAAATTATGACCAGGACTGAAGTAGCAAAAGGTCATAATACATTGTAGATATTTTTTTTCAAAAATCGTTTTTCTACTACTTCACTAAACAGTTATTGAAGCACTGAGCTAATCTCTGAGGGTCTAAAAATAATACAAAACCCTGACCCTGGTCTTTGAGGAACTCATAGTGCAGTGGGAGAGACAGATCTGCAAACAATCATTTGTACCAAGTAGTAGAGCCTTAATGCATTAAATTTTTGAATTTCTACGGGAGCCCTTAAAAGAGATGACAGTTGGTTTGGAGGAAACTTTTGATTAATGCTCAGTGAACCATTATTCGTTGACACCTTCCTACATGCAATAAGTGACAACTCTGCTGGGCACTGTACCAGACAATAGGGAAACAACAGTGAGCCAGATGACACAGCTCCTATTGGCCAGGAAGATCACAGTTTAAAGATCCCTATTTTAATTACCAAGGAACATAATATTTAAGCTGAAGCAGGAAACCCCTCCCAAAATGTCTGGTTACTAAGAAATTTTTTTTTGTATGTTCCAATCACAGACAATTAGAATTAAGAGGGACGTTAGAGGTGTTCTATTACAGTGGTTCTCAAACTTAGTTATACACTAGCCTTATATGGCACTCCTTCAAGAAACAACAATACCTGATTTTCCACCTAGTCCAATTAATTCAGAATATCTGGTGATTGGTAGTAGGTATTGATTGGTGCTTTTTAAATTTCCCTAAGTATGGGGCACCTGGGTGGCTCAGGTCATGATCTCAGGGTCCTGGGATTGAGCCCCGCATTGGGCTCTCTGCTCAGCAGGGAGCCTGCTTCCCCCTCTCTCCCTCTGCCTGCCTTTCTGCCTACTTGGATCTCTGTCTGTCAAATAAAATCTTAAAAAAAAAATAAGAAAAGAAAAAAAATGTAGAATCTAGGGCACTAACACAGATCCACTACATGAGAATCCTCATTTTAACAAGATGCCCACATATTAAAATTTGATAAGCACTGCTCTAAAGACTAATTTTATCACCAGATTTATCCAAGTTGTTATATATAGGTATAGTTCTGTGAATGAGTATTTAGGATATTTCCAGGTATTTTTTTATATTATGGAAAATATTGCTATGAATAATCTTCTATGTCTCCTACTGTACAGGTGAAGAGGTTTTGTAGGATATATACCTAGGATTGATGGAAAATAAATGACATAAATATTCAAACTCACAATGCCAAATTGCTTTCCAAAGTACTTTTAGATTCATGTACCTACTGAAGTATGTAAGAGTTTCTATTAACTCACATTTTCTCTCACATTGAGCATTGTCAAGTTTCTTGATTTTTGAATGTACTTACTGTAGTCTTGATTTATATTTCTCTGATTTATTAATGAGTTCAAAAATAATTTTAAATGCTTTCTCACAATTTGCATTTTCTCTTCTGTGTATTTTGCCAGTTTATTTATTGCATTATTGGGTTTTTTTTTTCTTGTTGGTCTGGGTTTTTTATTTATAGATACAGATGTGTTTTCAATCACATGTTTTGCAAATAATTTTTCTAGTATACAGATTCTCTTTCCACTTTCTCCAATGTGACTTATGATGAACCAATTCTAAGTTCTACCATAATAAAATTTATTTCTATCTTGGTTAGTAATTTTTGCCTTTTTTAAGAGATATTTCTCTACCCCAAGGTCTAAAATATATTCTCACACATTTTATTCTCACATTTTTAAAGATTGAGTTTCATATTCAAGTCCTGAATCTATCTGGAATTAATTTTCATGCTCTTGGTACAGTAGAGATGAATGTCTTTTTTCTTTTTCTTTCTTTTTTTTTTTTTTTTTAGTGTGGAGAATCAATTGTCCCAGAACCATTATAGAATAATCTCTCCTTTCTTCCAGTTGATCTGCAAGGCTCTTGTGTGCTGTATATTCATCAGTCTGTTTCAGGACTCTGTCTTATATCACTGGACAATTTCTCTATTCTGGCAACAATACCCCAGAGTGTTAATCACAATTTTATAGTAAAACTTGGTATCTACTAGGACAAATCCTTCCAACCTCTTTTTGTCCTTTAATATTTTGTTTATTTTTAACCCTTATAATTTCCATATAAGTTATAAAATCAGTCTGTTATATTCCACTCAAAATATTGTTAGGATTTGTATTTAGACTATATTATAAATCAATTTGAGAAGAACTGGTATCTTTTATAGCATTGAGGATTTCTTTTCATGAACATTGAACACTAATATCTTTCAATCAAGTTTTATAATCTTCTCCATGGTGTTTTTATATATGTTTGGTTAGATTTATATCTAAATATCTTTTTAAAATTTTGTTATTGTAAATTTTATTTTTTAATATTATTTTCCAATGTTTTGCTGGTAAAGTGCAGAAATGAAAATAATTTCTATGCATTATTCTTTAGCCACTTAGTCACTTAGATAAACCGTCTCATTATTTTTAATTATACAGTCTATTAATTATCCGAAATTTATTTTTTTATATTTCTTTTTTCATTTTTTAAAATCATGATAATTGTATTCTTTAATCCCCGTCATCTAGTTCCCTTATTTCCACCCCCCACCTCCCCTCTGGTGATCATCTGTGTGTTCTCTGTAGTTGAGAGTCTGTTTCTTGGTTTCTCTCTCTCTTTTTGTTTTCCCTTTGCTTGTTTGTTTTATTTCTTAAAGTCCGCATATGAATGAGGTCATATGGTATTTGTCTTTCTCTGACTAATTTATTTCACATAGCATTGTACTCTCCAGCTTCATCCATGTCATTGCAAGTGGTAAGATTTCATTATTTTTATGCCTGAATAATATTCCATTGTATATAGACCACATCTTTATCCATTCATCTATCAATGGATACTTGGGCTGCTTCCACATATATAATGCTACTATAAACATAGGAGTGCATGTATCCCTTTGAATTAGTGTTTTTATATTTGGGAGGTTAAATACCCAGTAGTATGATTCCTGGGTCATAGGGTAGTTCTATTTTTAATTTTTGAAGGAACCTTTATATGGTTTTCCACAGTGGCTGCAATAGTTTGCATTCTAGACAAGTCACTGTCTCTGAAAACAATAATAGATTTGTTTCTTATTCTAATCTGCATATGTGCCAAGGACTGCTTACTATGTATATATATTCTCTTCTTTTTAGTAAAATAACACTGTGAATCTCAGCTGGGATAATTGCTACCTTGCGGCTAGGTATGAGTAAATGACCAAGTTCAGGGCAGTAAGCTGTGAGCAGAAATGATATGTGAAACTTCCACATCATAACCATAAGGACGGAGTATTGACTAAGACTAGGATTTGGTATTTGGCTGTTATAGAAAACTCAACTGATTCCATATCCCCAAACAGCAGGCAGGAGATTGATACTCAGAGACTTTCTCAAGAATCTCCTATTAATTGTTCCCAAGGACTAGAGAATGGGAGATAATCTAGTGGCAAAAATCAGATTAAGAATGGTGCCTCCTTTAAAATGAACAAGTCAGGAAACAACAAGTGTTGGCGAGGATGCAGAGAAAGGGGAACCCTCCTGCACTGTTGGTGGGAATATAAGCTGGTACAGCCACTCTGGAAAATAGTATGGAGGTTCCTCAAAAAGTTGAAAATAGAGCTACCCTACAATACAGCAATAGCACTACTGGGTATTTACCTCAAATATACAAATGTAGTGATCTGAAGGGGCACGTGCACCCCAATGTTTATAGGGGCAATGTCCACAATAGCCAAACTATGGAAAGAACCTAGATGTCCATCAACAGAGGAATGGGTGAAGAAGTTGAGATATATATATATATATATATATAGAGAGAGAGAGAGAGAGAGAGAATGGAAAATTATGCAGCCTTAAAAAATGAAATCTTGCCATTTGCAATGACATGGATGGAACTAGAGGGTATTATTCTAAGTGAAATAAATCAATCAGAGAAAGACAATTATCATATAACCTCTCTGATATGAGTAATTTGAGAAACAAGACAGAGGATCATAGGGGAATGGAGGGGCAAATGACACAAGATGAAACCAGAGAGGGAGATGAACCATAAGAGACTCTTAATCTCAGGAAACAAACTGAGGGTTGCTGGGGGGGCGGGGTGGGAGGGATAAAGTGGCTGAGTGATGGACATTGGGGAGGGTATGTTCTATGGTGAGTGCTGTGAATTGTGTAAGACTGATGAATCACAGACCTGTACTCCTGAAACAAATAATACATTATATGTTAATTAAAAAATTAAATTAAATTAAAAAGAGAAAGAATGGTGCCTCCCTACACCAGTCTTTGCAAATGGCCTCAATACAGCTATCACTAAATTGACTGAGTTATGAGCTGAGCACAAAAGCTAAAAACTAAAAGAGTTTTGGAAGATATAAAAACTACAATCTGAAAAGATCATTGGGTGTGTTAACTTTTAATGGAATTGATTAGAAACTCAAAAATTGAAAGCTATTTAGTTTGTGGGACATTATATTAACACAAAAACAAAAGTCTTGCCTGTAGAAGTGTAAAACTGTTCAATCCTTAAAGCCACAATTGGGCCCCAAACTTGGACTCATAGGAATTGGACTGCAAAGGTTTTGCAGTTCCAAAAAAGGCACATTTTCTGATACTGACTCTAGATATGTGTATAGAGACCCATGGGAAGTGGGGGGAAAACACCCAGAGGGCAAAACAAGGAAAAATGAACAATGAACTTACTTCCAGAAGGCAGAAGCAAGGGCAGCCAACTATGCTAAACCAGGAACCTGCTCTGCTCCCAGGACAGTAGTCTCATTCATGCCTACCAAGATTTGATGACCTTTAGTATTTTCCATTCTTTGCTTTCCAAGTGGGAGTTTTCATTCTAATTGTATTTTTCTTACTTGTATTAGTAAAGCTATAGGCTGAGCTGTTATAGAAAAAAATACCAAAATAGAAATTTATTTTGTTCCGAGCTAATAATCCAAATAAAGTGGACTCTAAGAAGCAACCTCAGGTCTTAAGCTGACCAGGTAGAACTGTTGTCCTTAATACATGATTGTAACCTCTTTTTCTGTGTCCAAGTTGTTATGAATTCCTTACTAGCTACACGTCCAGAGTAAGCATGCTGTCTTTAAGGGCATATCACAGAAGGCACACACGTTACTTTTACATATATTTTATTGACCCAAATTTTGTCACTTGTCGGCACCAAACCCCAGGGGAATTTAGAAAATGTGGTCTCTAGCTCCCCAGTTATGTCCACCCTGTAAAACTCTACTACTGAAGGAGGAAAAGGATAATGCCTTCCTTGAGACAATCAACCATCACATTAATTCATTATTTTATGTGTGTGACGTACTGGCATGAAGTTACTTCTCCCTTTATTTGTTCTTCAGTAAACTATAAGAAGCTAAGGCCTCATGGAGAAAAATAAGCATCATCCAGATAACCAGAATTTCGAACAAGATACATTAACTGAATGGGACTTTGGGTTATTAAAGAACAGTTTTACTCTGTGTGTGGGGAGAGAGAACACATGAAAACTTAGATGCCATAAGGTGAAAACTGTGGTAGTTATCTCAAGTCTATGAGAGAAAATGTATAAGGATATTCATCACAGCATTATTTGGTGAAAGTAAGAAGTAAGTCTAGTGTTGATGTAGATGTCGAAGTGTTGAAGTAAGATGTAGAAGTAAGTCTAAGTGTTAATCTCTGGGAGAATAAATACGTAAATGTGGTAGATGCATATAAGGTTCACTATTCAGCAGAGAGCAGCAGTAGACTAGATGCATACATGAGAATATTGATGCATCTTAAAGGCATAACACTAAGTTAAAAAAGTGATTTATACCTTAACACCATTTATATAAATGTAAAATACACTTTAAAATCTAACAATACATATATTGCACAAAGTCTGACAAAAATATACAAACTAACCCTGTTAAAATGGCTACCTATGGTGAGGAAAAGAACAAATAGTAAGGATCGAAAGAGAAATGTGGAAAATTAAAATAAGAGAAGATCCTATATATATATATATACCAATATTATTTCCTGACATTAACTGTAAAGAAGGATTAAACATCCTCTGAATCTGAGTTCTGAAAAGAAAAAAAGAATGATTTATGAAAGAAGAGTAGGGAGCAAGTAGGAGTCCCACTACTGAAAAAGACCAAGTAACAGACATTGTAACATATATGGTCATTAATATTGTAATAACTCCCTCCGTCCTTCCAAAACAACTATAAACCAGAAAAAATACACACAAAAAATGCTAAGATGTTGAACATTAGACAACAAAACAAAGGGATCCCTCAGCAACAAGAACAAACGAGGCTAATTCTACAATTGCCCTGCTAATGGCCTGAAGAGGGATTCTAGGCCACACTGCAGATAAAAATAGGCAGCCTTCCTGAGTTGAAAAGATGGAACTGGAAGTCTGAAAGCTAAGATGGCTAGAGCCTATGGAACAGAGTACTGGAGACGAGAAAGTTGAACAAAGAGAGAATTCCATTATCTGCAAAGGATCCTACTGAAATCTTCAACTGAGTACTGATGAGCACATGTAAAGGAGGACACTACTAAAAGCCAGGGGGAGACATACCAGAAATTATTAGAGGAAACAGTATCCAGCACTGACAGAGGATGGGAATAGTACCAGACTAGAAAACCTAGTCTACATGAGGCAGAGTACCCAGAAGGGCTTTACCTAAGCAGTAGGGCAAAATTAGTCCTAAGCAAAACATTGCTCTGATCCCACCTAGCAATGCTATAAGATTAACCCTCAAAAGAATCAATTGTTTCCAAATGACTTAACTGTGTTCTAGAACAACTCAAGGATATTTATAGGAATTAAAAATATTTAGCATACAGCAAGGTAAATTTTTTCACTTATGATATCCAATACTAATTTACACTAATTTGAAAAGGCATATATTCCCCTGTTTATTGCAGCATTATTTAAAATAGCCAAGATATAGAAGCAGCCTAAGTGTCCATTGATAGATTTGATAGATGTGGGATGTGCATATATATATACATATATATATTTATATACACACACATATATACATACATATTAATATATATATGAATATTATTCAGCCATAAAAAAGAATGAGATCTTGACATTTGCAAAAACATGCATGGACCTAGAGAGTATTGTGTTAACTGAAATAAGTCAGACGGAGAAAAAGAGACACCATATAATTTCACCTACATGTGGAATCTAAAAAACAAAACAAATAAACAAACAAACAAAAAACATAAATAGACACAAATACAGAGAACAAACTGTTGGTTGCCAGAAGGAAGAGAGTGGGAAGATGAGCAAAATAGGTGAAAGGGATAAAGAGGTACAAACTTCTAGTTATAAAATAAATAAGTCACAAGAATGAAAGGTGCAGCATAACATTTATAGTCAATAATATTGTAATAACTCTGTATGATGACAGGTGGTAACTATACTTATCATGGTGACCATTGCATGTTATACACATGAAGCTAATATTTTATTATGTCAATTATAGTTCAATAAAAAATTAAAAATAAAAATTTATCAGACAAACAAAATAGGAAAATATGCTAAATAATAAAAAATGAAATAAAAAATATTAATTGGATAAATTATAAAACTTATTTTATAAATTATAAATTTATAAAAAACTGAAAAAAAAAAAACCAACCCATACAAACCACATCAAAACCAGAATGAGATACCACTTCACCCTAGTCAGAATGGCTAAAATTAACAAGTCAGGAAATAATAGATGTTGGCAAAGATACAAAGAAAGGGAAACCTCTTACACTGTTGGTGGGAATGCGAGCTGGTACAGCCATTCTAGAAAACAGTATGGAGTTTCCTCAAAAACTTAAAATACAGCTACCCTATGACCCTGCAATTACACCACTAGGTATTTACCCAAAAGATACAAAGTTAGTAATCCAAAGGGGCACCTGCACCCCAGTGTTTATAGCAGAAATGTCCACAATAGTCAAACTATGGAAAGAGCCCAGATGACTTTCAATAGATAATGAATAAAGAAGCTGTAATTCATACACACACACACACACACACACACACACACACACACACACAACGGAATATGACTCGGCCATAAAAAAAAAAAGGAAATTTCGCCATTTGCAACAATGTTGATGGAATTAGAGAGTATTATGCTAAGCCAAATAAGTCAATCAAAGACAATTATCATATGATTGGAATTTAAAAACCACAAAACAGGATCATAGGGGAAGAGAGGGGAAAAATAAAATAAGATGAAATCAGAGAAGGAGACAAACCAGAAGAGACTCTTAACTATGAGAAACAAACAGGGGGTTGCTGGAGAAGGGGGTGAGAGAATGGGGTACTGAATGATGAACATTAAGGAGGGTACTTGATGTAATGGGCACTGGGTGTTATATGCAACTGATGAATCACTAAACTCTACCTCTGAAACTAGTAACACATATATGTTAATTAATTGAATTTAAATAAAATTTAAGTCAAATTTAAAAAATAAAATAAAACTGATTTTGTGCCCCCCCAGCAAAAAACCAACCCATAAATGATATGGATGATAGGATTAGTAGACAAGGACATTATCATAACTATATTCTATATGTTCCACAAACTAGAGAAAGAGTTAACATGTCAGAGATAGGGAAAACTTTTTAAAATTCCCAAACTTCAAGAGATGATAACTACAATGTCCGAGATAGAAAATATAATGGGTGGAATTAACAGTATATTAGACATTGCAAAAGAAAATATTAGTGAATTTGAAGAAATTATCCAGCATAAAACATGGAAAGGAAAAAGATTTTCAGAAGGCACATCATAATCAAATTACTTAAAGCCAGAATTTAAAGAGAAAATTTTAAAGCAGCAAGAGATAAAAGGCATATTTCATACAGAGCAACAAGATAAAGATGATAGCAAATTCCTTATCAGAAACAATGAAAGTCAAAAGAAAGTGAAGCAATATTTTTGAAGTACTGAGGGAAAGAAAAAAACCGTCAAACATCCTTGAATTCCATACCTAGAAAATACATCTTGCAAAGGTGAAATAAAGACATTTTCAGGCATAAACAAGTTTGAAAGTTTTTATTACTAACAGAATGTCACCACACGCATAGGGAAAGTCCTATGGGCAGAATGAAAGTCATATCAAAAAGAAATGCATGTACACAAAGAAAGAAGAGCACCAGATTCGAAAACTACACAAGTAAATATAAAATTCATTGTTATTACTTATATGTCTTCAAAAAGCAGTTCATTCTTTAAAGCAAAAGCAAAAACACTAAAATATATGTTGGGATTTACAAAATATGCTGAAATCAAATGTATGAAAATACTGCAATGTTCAGAAATTGAAAAATTCTATTATAATATTCTTAAATTATATATAAAGTGATATAATATTTTTAAAGATTTTATTTATTTATTTAAGAGAAAGAGAGAAATCTTGAGTTGGGGGGAGGGGCAGAGGGAGAAGCAGATTCCTTATAGTGCAGGGACCCCAATGTGGGGCTCAATCCCAGGACCCTGAGATCATGACCTAAACCAAAGGCAGAGGTTTAATCAACTGAGTCACCCAGGCACCCCAAGTGATATAATATTTTTAAATATTTTTAATTTTAAATCCAGTATAGTTAACATACTTTTATTTGATTCAGGTATACAATATAGTGATTCAACAATTTTACACATTATAAAGTGGCATATTACCTGAGGATAGACTATACTGCCTTAAAGATGTGTATATAAACCTTAAATGAGAGGTTCCTGGAGGCTCAGTTGGTTAAACAGCCACCTCTTAGTTTCAGCTCATTATATACATACATAAATTTAAACAAAACCTTAAATGAAACACAAAAAATATTGCAAATGAGGCAACAAAGAAGAAAATATGGACTTTGCCCTATGGTATACCAAGGCAGTTCTGGCATGTCAATTTCATTTAGTGTTGGCCAATTTTTGGTCCATGTTTCAGCTAACAAACCAAACAAACTATTAGGGCCCCTTTCAAGTCTTGGAGCTGTACTATTAAAATGAGAATCTCTGCAAGAGGACTATATCAATAAATTTGCTCTAATCCAATTTTATGTGCCTTCCATCATTCTTCCACACCCTTCATATCTATTCCCGCACATATTCCCCAGATTTCTCTCTGTATAAATTGGAAACGCATTCAGTTATTTTAGAATGCATACATTTCCTTTTATCTCACCCTTAAGGGCCTGCTGAGACTTGAATCTTGTTGTAGATCTAGAAGCAATGAGGGGTCACATGGGGGTAGACCCTGAGAAGAATTAGTACTATCTTGCAAGGCAACTACCTCAGGAAAGTGTATTACAGTTACCTTAGACAAAGCAGGTTAATCTCTTCAAACAGGGGCAAGGGCAGCAAAGAAGTCTGCTGGCAGAGAAGACTCAGCAGAACATAAGTGTTCACTATCTCCAGCTTCATCAGGATCTGTCCACATGTCCCCATCCTAGTTTTCAGGATCCTATTCCTTCCTAGACAATGTCCTTAGTTTAACAGAATATACCCTATAAGGTTGAGAATTCAATTTGCTCTGTAATTCAGCTACTTGGAGGATGAGACTCTGAGTCTGGTTTTAAGAAAGTATCCAAAAGCTTAGGGAGATTATAATGTTATAGTGATTTTACCAGGTAAGATCTACTTGGGCTCTATGGGAGGATCCAAGTGACATCCCTTTCACCACAACAATGAGAAATAAATAATGAGGTGAGCCCTAGCATTCTTTTTTTTTTTAATAAACATATAATACATTTTTATCCCCAGGGGTACAGGTCTGTGAATTGCCAGGTTTACACACTTCACAGCACTCACCATAGCACATACCCTCCCCAATGTCCATAATCCCACCCCCCCTCTCCCACCCCCACTCCCCCCATCAACCCTCAGTTTGTTTTGTGAGATTAAGAATCACTTATGGTTTGTCTCCCTCCCAATCCCATCTTGTTTCATTTACTCTTCTCCTACCCCCTTAACCCCCCATGTTGCATCTCCTCTCCCTCATATCAGGGAGATCATATGATAGTTGTCTTTCTCTGATTGACTTATTTCGCTAAGCATGATACCCTCTAGTTCCATCCACGTCGTCGCAAATGGCAAGATTTCATTTCTTTTGATGGCTGCATAGTATTCCATTGTGTATATCTACCACATCTTCTTTATCCATTCGTCTGTTGATGGACATCTAGGTTCTTTCCATAGTTTGGCTATTGTAGACATTGCTGCTATAAACATTCAGGTGCAGGTGCCCCTTCGGATCACTACGTTTGTATCTTTAGGGTAAATACCCAGCAGTGCAATTGCTGGATCATAAGGTAGTTCTATTTTCAACATTTTGAGGAACCTCCATGCTGTTTTCCAGAGTGGTTGCACCAGCTTGCATTCCCACCAACAGTGTAGGAGGGTTCCCCTTTCTCCGCATCCTCGCCAGCATCTGTCATTTCCTGACTTGTTAATTTTAGCCATTCTGACTGGTGTGAGGTGGTATCTCATTGTGGTTTTGATTTGTATTTCCCTGATGCCGAGTGATGTGGAGCACTTTTTCATGTGTCTGTTGGCCATCTGGATGTCTTCTTTGCAGAAATGTCTGTTCATGTCCTCTGCCCATTTCTTGATTGGATTATTTGTTCTTTGGGTGTTGAGTTTGCTAAGTTCTTTATAGATTTTGGACACTAGCCCTTTATCTGATATGTCGTTTGCAAATATCTTCTCCCATTCTGTCAGTTGTCTTTTGGTTTTGTTAACTGTTTCCTTTGCTGTGCAAAAGCTTTTGATCTTGATGAAATCCCAATAGTTCATTTTTGCCCTTGCTTCCCTTGCCTTTGGCGATGTTCCTAGGAAGATGTTGCTGCGGCTGAGGTCGAAGAGGTTGCTGCCTGTGTTCTCCTCAAGGATTTTGATGGATTCCTTTCTCACATTGAGATCCTTCATCCATTTTGAGTCTATTTTCATGTGTGGTGTAAGGAAATGATCCAATTTCATTTTTCTGCATGTGGCTGCCCAATTTTCCCAACACCATTTGTTGAAGAGGCTGTCTTTGTTCCATTGGACATTCTTTCCTGCTTTGTCGAAGATTAGTTGACCATAGAGTTGAGGGTCTATTTCTGGGCTCTCTATTCTGTTCCATTGATCTATGTGTCTGTTTTTGTGCCAGTACCATGCTGTCTTGATGATGACAGCTTTGTAATAGAGCTTGAAGTCCGGAATTGTGATGCCACTAACTTTGGCTTTCTTTTTCAATATTGTTTTGGCTATTCGAGGTCTTTTCTGGTTCCATATAAATTTTAGGGTTATTTGTTCCATTTCTTTGAAAAAAAATGGATGGTACTTTGATAGGAATTGCATTAAATGTGTAGATTGCTTTAGGTAGCATAGACATTTTCACAATATTTATTCTTCCAATCCAGGAGCATGGAACATTTTTCCATTTCTTTGTGTCTTCCCCAATTTCTTTCATGAGTACTTTATAGTATTCTGTGTATAGATTCTTAGTCTCTTTGGGTAGGTTTATTGCTAGGTATCTTATAGTTTTGGGTGCAATTGTAAATGGGATTGACTCCTTAATTTCTCTTTCTTCTGTCTTGTTGTTGGTGTAGAGAAATGCAACTGATTTCTGTGCATTGATTTTATATCCTGACACTTTACTGAATTCCTGTACAAGTTCTAGCAGTTTTGGAGTGGAGTCTTTTGGGTTTTCCACATATAGTATCATATCATCTGCGAAGAGTGATAGTATGACTTCTTCTTTGCCAATTTGGATGCCTTTAATTTCCTTTTGTTGTCTGATTGCTGAGGCTAGGACTTCTAGTACTATGTTGAATAGCAATGGTGGTAACGGACATCCCTGCCGTGTTCCTGACCTTAGCGGAAAAGCTTTCAGTTTTTCTCCATTGAGAATGATATTTGTGGCGGGTTTTTCATAGATGGCTTTGATAATATTGAGGTATGTGCCCTCTATCCCTACACTTTGAAGAGTTTTGATCAGGAAGGGATGCTTTACTTTGTCAAATGCTTTTTCAGCATCTATGGAGAGTATCATATGGTTCTTGTTCTTTCTTTTATTAATGTGTTGTATCACATTGATTGATTTGCGGATGTTGAACCAACCTTGCAGCCCTGGAAAAAATCCCACTTGGTCGTGGTGAATAATCCTTTTAATGTACTCTTGAATCCTATTGGCTAGTATTTTGGCGAGAATTTTTGCATCTGTGTTCATCAAGGATATTGGTCTGTAGTTCTCTTTTTTGATGGGATCCTTGTCTGGTTTTGGGATCAAGGTGATGCTGGCCTCATAAAAGGAGTTTGGAAGTTTTCCTTCCATTTCTATTTTTGGGAACAGTTTCAGGAGAATAGGAATTAGTTCTTCTTTAAATGTTTGGTAGAATTCCCCCGGGAAGTCATCTGGCCCTGGGCTTTTGTTTGTTTGGAGATTTTTGATGACTGTTTCAATCTCCTTACTGGTTATGGGTCTGTTCAGGCTTTCTATTTCTTCCTGGTTCAGTTGTGGTAGTTTATATGTCTCTAGGAATGCATCCATTTCTTCCAGATTGTCAAATTTGTTGGCGTAGACTTGCTCATAGTATGTTCTTATAATTGTATTTCTTTGGTGTTCGTTGTGATCTCTCCTCTTTCATTCATGATTTTATTTATTTGGGTGCTTTCTCTTTTCTTTTTGATAAGTCTGGCCAGGGGTTTATCGATCTTATTAATTCTTTCAAAGAACCAGCACCTAGTTTCGTTGATTTGTTCTATTGTTTTTTTGGTTTCTATTTCATCGATTTCTGCTCTGATCTTTATGATTTCTCTTCTCCTGCTGGGTTTAGGGTTTCTTTCTTGTTCTTTCTCCAGCTCCTTTAGGTGTAGGGTTAGGTTGTGTACCTGAGACCTTTCTTGTTTCTTGAGAAAGGCTTGTACCACTATATATTTTCCTCTCAGGACTGCCTTTGTTGTGTCCCACAGATTTTGAACCGTTGTTTTCATTATCATTTGTTTCCATGAATTTTTTCAATTCTTCTTTAATTTCCTGGTTGACCCATTCATTCTTTAGAAGGATGCTGTTTAGTCTCCATGTATTTGGGTTCTTCCCAAATTTCCTCTTGTGATTGAGTTCTAGCTTCAGAGCATTGTGGTCTGAAAATATGCAGGGAATGATTCCAATCTTTTGATAACGGTTGAGACCTGATTTAGGAACAAGGATGTGATCTATTCTGGAGAATGTTCCATGTGCACTAGAGAAGAATGTGTATTCTCTTGCTTTGGGATGAAATGTTCTGAATATATCTGTGATGTCCATCTGGTCCAGTGTGTCATTTAAGGCCTTTATTTCCTTGTTGATCTTTTGCTTGGATGATCTGTCCATTTCAGTGAGGGGAGTGTTAAAGTCCCCTACGATTATTGTATTATTGTCGATGTGTTTCTTTGATTTTGTTATTAATTGGTTTATATAGTTGGCTGCTCCCACATTAGGGGCATAGATATTTAAAATTGTTAGATCTTCTTGTTGGACAGTTCCTTTGAGTATGATATAGTGTCCTTCCTCATCTCTTATTATAGTCTTTGGCTTAAAGTCTAATTGATCTGATATAAGGATTGCCACTCCTGCTTTCTTCTGATGTCCATTAGCATGGTAAATTCTTTTCCACCTCCTCACTTTAAATCTCGAGGTGTCTTCAGGTTTAAAATGAGTTTCTTGTAGGCAACATATAGATGGGTTTTGTTTTTTTATCCATTCTGATACCCTGTGTCTTTTGATTGGGGCATTTAGCCCATTAACATTCAGGGTAACTATTGAGATATATGAATTTAGTGCCATTGTATTGCCTGTAAGGTGACTGTTATTGTATATTGTCTCTGTTTCTTTCTGATCTACTACTTTTAGGGTCTCTCTTTGCTTAGAGGACCCCTTTCAATATTTCCTGTAGAGCTGGTTTGGTATTTGCAAATTCTTTCAGTTTTTGTTTGTCCTGGAAGCTTTTAATCTCTCCTTCTATTTTCAATGATAGCCTAGCTAGATATAGCATTCTTGGCTGCATGTTTTTCTCATTTAGTACTCTGAATATATCATGCCAGCTCTTTCTGGCCTGCCAGGTCTCTGTGGATAAGTCTGCTGCCAATCTCATATTTTTACCATTGTACGTTACAGACTTCTTTTCCCGGGCTGCTTTCAGGATCTTCTCTTTGTCACTAAGACTTGTAAATTTTACTATTAGGTGATGGGGTGTGGACCTATTCTTACTGATTTTGAGGGGGGTTCTCTGAACCTCCTGGATTTTGATGCTTGTTCCCTTTGCCATATTGGGGAAATTTTCTCCAATAATTCTCTCCAATATACCTTCTGCTCCCCTCTCTGTTTCCTCTTCTTCTGGAATCCCAATTATTCTAATGTTGTTTCATCTTATGGTGTCACTTATCTCTCGAATTCTCCCCTCGTGGTCCAGTAGCTGTTTGTCCCTCTTTTGCTCAGCTTCTTTATTCTCTGTCATTTGGTCTTCTATATCGCTAATTCTTTCTTCTGCCTCATTTATCCTAGCAGTGAGAGCCTCCATTTTTGATTGCACCTCATTAATAGCTTTTTTGATTTCAACTTGGTTAGATTTTAGTTCTTTTATTGCTCCAGAAAGGGCTTTTATATCTCCCGAGAGGGTTTCTCTAATATCTTCCATGCCTTTTTTGAGCCTGGCTAGAACCTTGAGAATCGTCATTCTGAACTCTAGGTCTGACATATTACCAATGTCTGTATTGATTAGGTCCCTAGCCTTTGGTAGTGCCTCTTGTTCTTTTTTTTGTGGTGAATTTTTCCGCCTTGTCATTTTGTCCAGATAAGAGTATATGAAGGAGCAAGTAAAATACTAAAAGGGTGGCAACAACCCCAGGAAAATATGCTTTAGCCAAATCAGAAGAGATCCCAAATCGTGAGGGGGAGAAAGAGGATAAAAAGAGGTTCAGAAAGGAAAAAAAAAAAAAAAAGAAACAATTTAAAAAAAAACCAATAAAGAAAAAATATAAAAAGGAAAAAAATATATATATTAGATAAACTAGTTAAAAAACGTTAAAAAAGAAAAGGGTAAAAGTTAAAAAAAATTTAGCAGAAGAAGAAAAAAAAATTGAAAAAGAAAAATAATTAAATTAACTGCAAGGCTAAAGAATCATGGGGAGAAAGCCATGAGTTCCGTGCTTTGCTTTCTCCTCCTCTGGAATTCCGCTGCTCTCCTTGGTATTGAAACTGCACTCCTTGGTAGGTGAACTTGGTCCTGGCTGGGTTTCTTGTTGATCTTCTGGGGGAGGGGCCTGTTGTAGTGATTCTCAAGCGTCTTTGCCCCAGGCAGAGTTGCACCGCCCTTACCCGGGGTGGCCTGAGTAATCCGATCGGGTTTGCTTTCGGGAGCTTTTGTTCCCTGAGTGCTTTCCGTAGAGTTCCGGAGGGTGGGAATGAAGATGGCAGCCTCCTGGTCTCCAGCCCGGAGGAGCCGAGAGCCTGGGGCCCCACTCGTCAGTGCACCCTCAGAGAACAGCGCCCAATTACTCCCGTCACCCTGGCCTCCGGCCGCGCTCCAAGCGGACCGAGCCTGCGACCGGTTCAAGGTAACCCTGAGCTTAGAGCTTACTCTTCGGCTCTGTCTCTGTAGCCGGCTTCCCCGTTCTAATACCTGTAAGCTCTGCGACATTCAGACACCCCCGATCCTTCTGTGACCCTGCGGGACCTGAGGCCACGCTGACCCCGCGCGGGCTTCACCCCGGTTAAGCCTCTGGAGCGATGTCCCTCAGCGGAACAGACTTTTAAAAGTCCTGATTTTGTGCTCCATTGCTCCGCCGCTTGCTGGGAGCCGGCCCCTCCCCCCGTGGTCTATCTTCCCGTCGCTTTGGATTCAGTTCTCCGCCAGTCCTACCTTTCAGAAAGTGGTTGATTTTCTGTTTTTAGAATTGCTGTTCTTCTTCTCTTCGATCTCCCGTTGGATTTGTAGGTGTTTGCAATCTTTAGATAAGCTATCTAGCTGATCTCCTGCTACCTGAAGTAGTCTCAGCTGCTACTTCTCCGCCATCTTGACTCCTCCCCCAAGCCCTAGCATTCTTATCTTGGGTAATTCTCTGTAGGCCAGGGACTACAATGGGATTTGTTGCCTCTGAATGAGGATACTTAAATGAAGGGATGTAATCGGATCCCAAGGTAACAGGGTGTTCAGCAGTGGCACTTAATCATCACAGACCAGGTGGGTGGACAGCATGTTCAAGGCAGTAATCAGAATAATCTGACACAGAGACTACACCTTTGGTTCTTTGATCATTGTCCCTAGAAGAGAAATAGATGCGCAATCTACTAAAGCAAGCAGAAGAATTTTAGGTCAAGTGAGCAGAAGTCTAACTTGAATCACCAAAACAGAAAATATTGCCCCTTCAATCAATTTTCAGACTTAATCATGTTTTACCAGGGTGACTGTACATTGGAGAAAAGGAAAATAATTAGACTTTGGGGGATTATTGAAACATTGACTCTGAACTGTCACTGATTTTAGAAGACCCATAATGTCACTATGGCCCACAAGTCATAGTAGGAGCTATGCAGGTCAGATTATCAATAAGGTTCTAATTCAAGTCTATCCAACAGTGGGTATAATGGATCACCAAACACAACCCATGGTTATTTTCACAGTTCCAGAATGCATAATTGGAGTAGACATACTGAGCAACTGGCAGAATCCCCACAGTTTCCCTAACCTGTAGAAGAAGGGCTAACTATGGTGGGAAAGACCAAGTGAAAGCCACTAAAACTGATTCTACCTGGGGAAAGAGTAAACCAAAAACAATACCACATTCCTACATGGATTTTGGAGACTGAGGCCATCATCAAAGAGTTGAAGGTTATAGGGGCAGTATTTCCATTCAAATCCCTAGTTGGTCTGTGCAGAGAACAGATGGATCTTGGAGATTGACAGTGGATTATCATAAATTTAATCAGGTAATGATTCCAATTACACCTGCTGTTCCAGATGTGATTTCATTGCTTGAACAAATTAACACATCCCTGATACCTAGTATGTCGCTATTGATCTGGAAAAATGCACCTTTTCTTGATACCTGTTAATAAATAAATTAAAAAAAATAAAAAATAATAAAATAAGAAGCAATTTATGTTCAGCTGGAAATAAACCTTCACTGTCCTAATTTAGGAGTATATCGATGCTCCAGCCTTACGTGATAATTCAGTCCACAGAAACTTGATTGCCTTTCCCTTTCACAAAGTATCACTCTGCCCCATTACATTGATGACATTGATGTGCTAGTAAGCTAAAACTGGCCACTATTCTAGACTTACTGGTAAGAAATTTGCATGTCAGAGGTTGGGGAATAAATATAAAAAAAATTCAGATGCCTTCCACCTCAGTGAAATTTCTAGAAGTCCAGTATTGACATCTATGTCAAGATATTCCTATATCTTCTAGGTACCTAGATCTATATTCCTATATCTTCTAGGTACCTAGTGACCCTCTAGATTTTAGAGGCAACATATTCCTCATTTGGGCATATTACTCTGGCCCATATACCAAGTGACCCAAAAAGCTGTTGTGAGTAGAACCCAGAACAAGAAAAGTCTCTGTAACAAATCCAGGCTGACATGCAAATTACTCTGCTGGTTGAACTGTGTGATCCATCAGATCAACGGTGCCTGAAGGATCAGTGGCAGACAGGAATGCTGCTTAGAGCCTTTTGCAGACACAGGTATTTTCTTAATAGAAATAAAACGATATCTCCATACAAAGAATTGCACACAAAAATTCACACCAGCTTTACCTGATATCGTTATAAACATTAAAAAATCCAATGTCGGGTGCCTGGGTGGCTCAGTGGGTTAAGCCTCTGCCTTCAGCTCAGGTCATGATCTCAGGGTCCTGGGATCGAGCCCCGCATTAGGCTATCTGCTAGGCAGGGACCTGCTTCCCCCTTTCTCTCTGCCTGCCTCTCTGCCTACTTGTGATCTCTGTCTGTCAAATAAATGAATAAAATCTTTAAAAAAATTTTTTTAAATAAATAAATAAATAAAAATCCAATGTCCATTAACTGCTAAATGAATAAAAATATTATGACATATTCATTCAATGGAACATTACTCAGCTATAAGAAGAATGGATCAATGAACAATAGATCTGTGCTACAATATGAGTGAAACTCAAAACAGTTATGCTGAGTAACAGAAGCCAGACACAAAAATGTTTACGGTATATGATTTCATTTGTATGCAATTCGAGAAAATGCAAACTAATCTAAAGTGGAAAGAAAACAGATCAGTGGTTGCCTGGGGGGAAGGGGCAGAGCAATGCTGAGTGGGCAGGAGGAACGTTTTGAAGATGACAGATATGTTAGTTATTACTGTGGTAGTGGTTTCACGGGCATATATATATGTCAAAACTTAATCAACTTGCACACTTTAGGTATGTGAAATTCATTTAATGTCAACTATACCTTAATCAACTTAAAAATATTTACATATAAGAAAATAATTGCATGGGGAAATGGTTTTCTGCTTCCCATTCAAAATGATACTGTAGGCTAAATGTCTCTTATAATTTGTTATGAGATTTGTTTTTTCCTTTTATTTTATTTTTATCTTCTTAAGAACTTTATACAATATTATATAAATTTGGAATGACCATATTACATTTGGACTTTATTTGGGAGAATTGGCTGGTAAAACTCTCCAGTGTTTTATTTGTGGCAAACTTTAAAAATATTATTTAATTTCTTAATAGATTAGATATATCCAGACATCCTTTTTCTTCTTGAAATTATATTTTAATTTACATTTTTCTAAATTTTTTTCCGTTTTGTCTCAGAGTTTGCTGTCATAATTTTTTTATCTTTAATATCTCCTATATCTGTAATTATGTCTCCTTTTTCTGACTTAATATCATTCTTGTGTTTCTCTCTTTTAGTCCCACTTTATTTCACTGTATTTTTTCTTCCTTCTATTGCAATCAACTTTCGAATTTCTTACCATCAACTTTTGGCTTTGTTGATCTACTTTTTATTAATAATACTGCCTGAATCTGTGTATATATGTCTTCATTCCAGTTCCAGAAAATTCTCAGCCAGTAGCTCTTTAAATGATTCCTCTTCTCCAGTCTATCTATATATTATCATATGTCTTATCTCCTTGCTCTCTGTGAGGCAGTCTAAGTAACTTATTTAAACATATATTCCAGATCATTAATTTTCTCTTCAACTATGTATAATCAACTATCAAAGACATCTATTAAGATTTTTATGTCAATAGTGTGATGGAGGAAAAACTTTTCCTCTACCCTCCTGGGTTCTGTGACTGATTTAAGAATTACGTTGTAATTGGGGCACCTAGCTCAGTCGGCTAAGTGGCAGACTCTTGATTTTGACTCAGGTCATGATCTCAGGGTCCTGGAATGGGGCCCCACTTCAGGCTCCACACTCAATGGGGAGTCTGTTCAAGGATTCTCTCTCTCCCTCTCTGTCTGCTTTTACCCCTGCTCACATGCTCTTGCATGCTCTCTATCTCTTTGAAATAAATAAACCTTAAAAAAAGAATTACATTGACATATAAGAGATTAACAGGGAAAAACATTTTAATTATGTGTGTGTGCATGGGAGTTTCATAAAAACATGAGATTCAAGGAGGCAGCCAGGTGATTGGGACTTACATACCATCCTGAGCTAAGGAAGAGAGAGAGGGGTATCAGGCTTCTGCAGGTGGGGAGGCAAAATATGGGAAGGAGAGGGGAGGAAATAGAGGATAAGTCAAGTTTGCCATATTACACAGTTAACTTTATAACTACTCTGGGAGTAGCTCTCTTCCTGGTACAGGTACATTTACTAATGGAAATTTCATTTTTAAAGTATAAATTTCCCTTATAAAAGGGAAAAATTAAACTTTATTTTAGGCTTTTTTTTTTTTTTTTTATTTAGCTCAAAATAATCCATATGCTGAAGTGGAATATTTTAGGGTAGCATGTTCTGAACTCCACCAGAAGTTTTTTTCATTTATAGAAATTCTCTTTGGCTATTTTTTAAAATCTGTATGGCCATATTTGATCATCTGTCATTGTTAGTATTTATGTTTCATTTCTTAGAGTTCATACACAGATAAGCATCAGTTAATTTCCATTTCTACAGTCCTGGTGGTCTAAATCTGATCTGTTATTTCTTCTGATTCTCACCCAAGGTGGTTTGCCTTCCCTTATAGCTGATGACTTTGGAATTCATATTCAGTCTATATTAAATATGAGATAATTTGGGGGGCTTAAAATGAGAATATTTTCTCCCAGGAAGGATTTGTATCTATGTCTTCTAGGAGCTAGGGAAAGTCACTGGTCTGGAATGTCTTCAAACTCCCCTCAAGAACTGTGGTGGCTAAGACAGGAGTCGGGGCTCTGTTCCACCTCCTTCTGCTGGAACAAGGCCCATAACCTGGATTACTGTCCTGCTAAGGACATCTGTCCTTAGGACCACCCTGCCCACTACTCCCATTCTGCCCTCATCTCAGAGTTTGTTTTCTGTTCTCTCCAGTTTAGGGAGAGGAAAAAGATAGTGTACTGTGAACTCACCTACCTCTCCTCTCTTTTTTTTTTTAAATAAAGATTTTACTTATTTATTTGACAGAGATTACAAGTAGGCAGGGAGGCAGGCAGAGAGAGAGAGAGAGAGGAAGGAAAGCAGGCTCCCTGCTGAGCAGGGAGCCCTATGCAGGGCTGGATCCTAGGACCCTGGGATCATGACCTGAGCTGAAGGTAGAGGCATTAATTCACTGAGCCACCTGTAAAGGCCCATTTAGCCAGGGCGATTCCATCCAGTTAAACAGTGATTTTGTTTATGCAGTGAAACTTAAACTGACCCTGCCCCAGGGGGACTTACTTAAAAGCAAGTCCGGGAAACCAGTCCCAGGTAAAAAAGCCCAAATACAAGAGTGGGTCAGGTCAGGTGGAGATAACAGCTCGAATGAAGGGATGAATCGGGTCAGGTGGAGACATCCAATCAGTGGGGCGTGCATACTGTCTCCCTAGCTACCAAGGAGTGTGGGCCCCACCTTTTGGGTGCCTTTTGGGTGCCAATTCTGACCAAGGTGATAGGTTAGTTCAAATAGCTACTATAGGGTAAATTGTAATTCAATTGGCCACCCGTGTGTGACCTAGCATGACTGTGCAGCTTTCTCTGTGTGTTACAATCTCATTGGCCACCTGTGTGTGGCCAGGCCCAACCACATGGCCTTTGCTCTATAAAAGTTAGTCTGTAAGGCAGGGAGGGGTCGCCCTCTCTGTAAGAGGTGGCCCTGAACGGTTGGTTTGATTCTTGATGCTTGGCGAGAAATAAAGCTTTGCTTGACCTTTGCTTTGTATTAGTCTCACTCCTTTAATCATGGACCCATTATTGGGGGACCTTTCACCGCCCAGGTGCCCCCTTACCTCTCCTCTTATGAGCCTATCAATTCACCAAAAAGTGTTTCCATTCAGGATCCAGTTGTTCTACTGTGGGAGTACCTATTAGAGCACTTAGTATCATGTGTTGTCAGGTGTGAAACTTAAGTCTATGTCTCTTTGACTTGTTCAATGTTATTTTTATTTTTTATGCCATGAAAGCTAATGCTGGCAGATCATAGGACTTCTCAGCCTCACTGGCATGAGCCAGTTCCTCACAATGAATCTACATATACCTGTGTGTGTGTGTGTGTGTGTGTGTGTGTGTGTGTGTGTGTGTGCGCGCGCGCGCGCGCGCGTGCATATATACTGGTTCTGTTCCTCTGTAGGATCCTAAGAGAAATTTAAAGCTGTGATTAAAGTTAAGTGAGGTTACATTGGTGGGCCTTAATCCTATATGCGTGGTGTCTTTAAAAGAGAGAGAGACACACCAGGGAGGCACAGACAAAAAGGAAAGACCATGTGAAGACATAACAAGATGTCAGTCATCTGCAAGCCAATGAGAGAAGCTTCAGGAGAAACCAACCCTGCCAACATCTTAATCTTGGATTTTCGACCTCTAGAACTGTGAGAAAATGAGTTTCTATTTTATTAGAAATAAAATATTAGAAAATTAGACACCACCCAGTCTATGATATGTTATTATAAGAGTTTCTAGCAAACTAATACAGGAGATTTCTCGGTGTTCCTCATGTTTTCTTTATTCCTAGAATGGTGCGTTCCTCTTGTCTTCATAAGAAATTTAACCCATCCTTCAAGGCTAACTCAATTGTCGCCTCTTCTGTGAAACTTTCCCAGATTCTCTGTGTTCCCATATTTTGACATATTTCTTTTATAGCATTTTTAATATTGTGTTGGTGCCTGCCTCTTGTACAAGACTGTGAACCCTTTAAGAATAGCAGCCATACAAAGTCTGTCTTTAAATTCCCAATACCTAGTTTAAATGCCTGTTGGATGAAGATATATGAATGGATGAATGAAAGAATACAGGAGATGCAATTTCCCCTTAAGATGCCATACTCCCGAGCACCTGGGTGGCTCAGTGGGTTAAAGCCTCTGCCTTCGGCTCAGGTCATGATCTCAGGGTCTTGGGATCGAGTTCTGCTTCGGACTCTCTGCTTAGCGGGGAGCCTGCTTCCTTCTCTCTCTCTCTCTCTCTGCCTGCCTCTCTGCCTACTTGTGATCTCTCTCTCTCTCTGTCAAATAAATAAATAAATAAATAAAAAATCTTAGAAATAAATAGATTTAAAAAAAAAATGCCATACTCCCTACTGCCCTCTGATGGCTATTTATTCTACAACACTGAATCTAAGGCAGTTTCCCCACAAAGCCTGTTTTCCAACTTTCGAAAAATTCTCCGCTCCTATTTTGGTATTACCACAATCTACTCTCCTCATTACATCATCCACCAACTTCCGATCATCCCCCTCATTTACTGAGAACATTTGTACCAAGATCCCAGTCCTCACTCCCCTAACATCAGTGACTTTCAATGACATGTAGATCATCCTTCTCAAAGACTGATTCAAAATTTCTTCCTCAGCCCTAGCATGTTATCTACATTCTACTTCAGTAACTCATTACTTGGCCACACCCAGCCTTCACTGTCACAAAAAGATTTTCATATCTGGATATCTTGACTCTGTAGTAAGTGGAATAACGACCCCCAAAGATGTCCACATTCTAATCCCCAGAACCTGCCACTGTGTTACCTTTTATGACAAAAGAGCCTTTGCAGATGTGCTTAAGTTAAGAATGTTGAGATCAGAAGATAAACTTGGATTACTGGGAGGGGGCGCTCAATATAATGACAAGGGTCTTTATAGGAAATACGCAGAAGGGTCAGAGTGAGAGAAGTGACCACAGGAGCAGAAGCCTATGTAACGTAAGGCCATGACCAACAGAAGGCAGGCAGGAAAGGGCAAGAAAGCAAGTTCTCCCTTAGAACCTGCAGAAAGAACACATCCCTGCCAAGTGGGTTTAGATTTATGACTTTCAGAACTGTGAGAGAAAAAAAAAAACGTATGTTGTTGTAATCACTGTTTATGGTAATCTGACAGAGCAGCAATAGGAAACTAGCACAGGCTCTAACAGACCAATCTCTAACCACAAGTTTTTAATCATCTGGTTCACTCCATTTCTTTCAGTACAACTAACCTTATTCTCACAATTGATATTCTCTCTCTGGCTACATTTTCTTTCTTAGATACACAGACACCGTGATTTTAAATATTAATATCTCTCCTCTCAAGACATCAAGGTCCTGGGACGCCTGGGTGGCTCAGTTGGTTGGGCAGCTGCCTTCGGCTCGGGTCGTGGTCCCGGGGTCCTGGGATCGGGTCCCGCATCGGGCTCCTTGCTCATCAGGGAGCCTGCTTCTCCCTCTGCCTCTGCCTGCCATTCTGTCTGCCTGTGCTTGCTCTCTCTCTCTCTCTCTCTCTCTCTCTCTGACAAATAAATAAATAAAATCTTTAAAACAAAAACAAAATCAAGACATCAAGGTCCTAACCCGAGCTAGGTCCTCA
Organism: Enhydra lutris kenyoni; assembly: GCF_002288905.1. Classification (NCBI taxonomy): domain Eukaryota; kingdom Metazoa; phylum Chordata; class Mammalia; order Carnivora; family Mustelidae; genus Enhydra; species Enhydra lutris. The sequence continues at coordinate 4,429,555 of NW_019154118.1, forward strand.
GTCCCTCTTTATTCTTTATATGAACTTCAGGAGCTCCTTCTGTTTCTCAGAGCAATAATTACAAACCAGGTCACCTGCTCCATCACTACTGCTCTCTTTAGGAAGTTACTTGACCTCTGCTTTTGAAAGAAAATGGAGGTGTGGCATGAGCTGCCTCCAGCATGCCCCCTTGCTGGAGTGCCTCCCCCTTGCTCTCACTGTCCTGCTTATTTCTCTCTTCGGCCTCTCCTAACAGACCTTCCTGCTCTCTTCCCCTTGCTCTCTCTATCCTCCATTCACCTAAAATAACTCACTTACTTCTTTATCTTTTTCCAATGTTTTCCAACTTTCTGTGAAGACTTTATTGACACCACCCAATTCCCTGGTTGACCAACCCTCCTTCATGTTCCCATTTTATTATACATTCTTCTACTGCAACTGTCATACCACCTATGATAATGTTTTGTTACATTGATTTATGTGTCTTTCTCTTTCAACTAGACTGCGAGTCCCTTGAGGTGAATTACTGTGTCTTATTTGTCTCATTATCTCTAATGCATCTAACACTTTGCCCATAATGTTTTAAGAAATGGTAAGAAGGAAAGTAGGAAGGACTTAGTGAGATGGTGAGTGATATAGCCAGACAACAAGCTTCCTCCCACCACATATACATACCATGACCATCACCAAACATCAGTTCTGCCTCTCACCTCCTCCCTGTGATTAATCTGTTTGGAGACTCAGGCTGGTCCCAGATCTCTAGGCAGAAACTCATTCCAGTCAAAATGACAAGTGCACTGGCATGTTCATCTGAGAGTCCTATTTCATCAAATCCACTTCAGAATCAGGAAGGCACTCTTGGCTACCTATGTACTCCAGACCATCTGGTCAGGTGGCACAGTGCCCACTTACAAGGTCAGTTTCTTACTGCCCTGAACACTCCAGATTATGCTGCAGAGTAAACTTTCTCTCTGAACCATCACAGGAAAATCTTCAGAATCACACTAGACTCCCTCTCATCCACTTCTTTTAGTTCTTGGTTAAATGGCAGGGATATTTCTCCAGAGCATCATTGCGATGTAACTGTCCCTCTGACTGAGGACAATGAAATGGTCTGGGAGGACAAAGGACCAGCACCCACTTCTTATATTCCTTTTTTGTGGGAGGGAGACACCAGTGAAGTGGTCTGTACCATGGAAACACTGGACCACATTCTGGCATCTCAGGGATGTGTCCAGTCAGCTTCGTGGACATTCTGATCCTAAATCAAACTCTTCGTATTAGAATTGATAGGCATTAACTATGCTTCACGTCTAAATGATGGTTCCTTTTGTATTCAAAAGAAATCGTTGCCCCAACAGTAGGCATGAGAGAAGCTACGATATGTTTGCCTCTTGTTGGCACAGTTTTTGGTTGGAGTTTGCCTGAAGGTTCCTTTAAACTTCTGGGAACTAATGGCTATAATGATGAACCCTGCTAACATCATAGAGAAAGCTGAAGATGAGTAATCATAAATAGCTTTATACAAATTATATGCATCCTGTGCCAAAATAAAAAGGATAGCCACATTGCTAGCAGAGCTCCTGGGGACCAAGATGGGGAAGAAAGCTGGCTTCACACGACACCGGCACATTCTAACACCGGTCAGTTCTACTGTCAGGTATTCGATCTTCCTGTAGGTAATTCTGTCTGGGTAGATTTCAAAGCAAATATATTTGAGGACTGTCTGAAAATACATCTCTACTTCTGCCTTCTTTTCCTATTTATTTGAGAAATGGGGAAGATAGCATGAAAGGGGTTAGAAACCAACTCTCACCCTTGAAGATCCAACATAAAGACTACCTGCTCTGTGAGGTTCCCTCTAAACCACTGGAAGCCCCAGTGATCTGTCCTTTCCCTGAATACCTCTAAGATTTTGCATTTTACTATATACCATACTGACTTGCGTTATTAGTTACCCATTCATGATCCAGGAACTTGTCTCCCCAATGAGCTACCAGGTCCTGTGTTGTTGTTGTTGTTGTTGTGTTTTGTTTTGTTTTGTTTTAGGATTTTATTTATTTATTTGACAAAGAAATAGAGAGCACAAGTAAGCAGAGCAGCAGGCAGAGGAAGAAGGAGAAGCAGGCTGTCCGAGAAGCAGGTAGCCGAATGCGGGGACTGGATCCCAAGATCCTGGGATCATGACCTGAGCTGAAGGCAGCTGCTCAACCCACTGAGCCACCTAGGCGCCCCTACCTGCCAGGTCCTTGAGGACAAGGACTGCTCAATTCGTCCACATTACCTATTCACAGTGATTGAATACAGCAGATGTTCAAGGTATCTGATTGCTTGGGTAATGCTACCAGCAAATAACCCCCAAGTCCCAAATATGATTTTGTTACAGAGTATGTGAAATATAAGGAAAAAATCTATCTCTGTATAAACTTTGTACGCCTTGTGTTCTGCAATTCCTGAGAACAAGGTACACGAGCTGTGTATTGGGGGCTGCAGGGGGGCCCCAGGAGGGAGCGGGGTAAATGTTAAAATGTATCAAGCCAATAAAAAAAATGCCCGCATGGGATTAAAACAAACTGGATTACTGAGAGTTTGCCTAAACAGTAAAAAATGCTGGCCGACTCCATTTAATAAAACTAGAAGTCTCAGTCTTCGAGGGTTACTGCCTGCAATGCCGCTCTGTGCTCCACACGGCTTTGGGAACTTAGCCCACCCTTCAGCACAGCTTCTTCAAGCAAGAGTTTGGGAGACCACTTTCCGCTGGTGGTGTCACGGCCGATCCTCACCACCAGGGGGAGCCGCGCGCAGCGCCGCTCGTGGGGGCGCGCGGCCGTTCTCCCAGCATGCCCCGCTCTGCCGACGTCGACCCGGAAGTTGTCGCCGGCAGCCGCCGGCCGGCAGCCGTGACAGAAACCCGGCGGCTGATTGCAGTCGCCCGGGGAACCGAGCCTGGGGGAGAGTTCCTCAGAGGGCGGCGGCGAAGACACTGTTGTGTCCCCTACAAATCGGGGTTCGGTCCGGGCGCGACCCCCCCAGCGGTGTATGACCCGGTGTTCGGCGTCTGTAAGTGTTGGGTGAGGGGCGCCGTAGGCCCTGCCCCGCCCTCCCCAGGCAGTGCAGAGGTTCTCCGACCTCTGCATTATGAAGGCCTCGGAGTCTCCGAGAGCGGCGTCTCCGCTGGAAGGGGCTGGAGCGAGGGGGAGAAGCGCAGCTGCCTCTGTGGCTTTGCAGTGCGTGTAGGACTCCGAGGACCCAGAGTCCTGCCCCGGTCCCTGAATAGCAACCCAGATAGCCTTGTCTCCGTACAGTTAACGCCCCATTCCCGAACTCAGGTGAAGTAGAGGGCGATCGACCGTCTGGGTAGCCATCTGCCCTTTTCAGCCATGGAGGCGGCGACAGTGTCCTCGTTACAAGAGGCTCCAGCTGGGTCGAGCTGGAACCTCAATAACCTGCTGAGTAGCCGGAAGCTGATGGTTGTGGGGATTGTGCTCGGCTGGCTCCTGGTCATCCACTTTCTGGTCAATGTGTGGCTCCTATGCCTTTTGTCCGCATTGCTAGTGGTGCTGGGAGGATGGCTGGGCTCAAATGCCATTGTGGGGGCTTCAGGTCGATTGCACCTGGAACGCTTCATCCCAGTGGCCACCTGCCCTCCAAACCCTGAGGCAGAGAGGCAACTGGAACAGGAGATCGACCGCACCATCCAGATGATTATGCGGGACTTTGTGTCATCGTGGTATCGCACTGTGAGCCAGGAGCCAGCCTTTGAGGAAGAAATGGAGGCTGCCATGAGAGGGTTGGTCCAGGAGCTCCGGAGGAGGATGGGCATGGTGGACAGTCATGCTCTTGCACAGAGGGTTCTGACTCTCTGCGGTTGTCACCTGCAGAGCTATATTCAGGCGAAGGAAGCCCTGGCTGGGAAGCAGAGTGGTACCGTTGAGCCCTCCCAGCTCTGGGAGGCTTACTGCCGAGCTGCTGCCCCACATCCTGCTGTACAGAGCGTCACCACTGAGGTCACCTATACACGTGGCATTGTAAATTTGTTGCTTCAAGGACTAGTGCCAAAGCCCCACTTGGAGACCCGGACCGGTCGCCATGTCGTGGTAGAACTCATTACTTGCAATGTAATCTTACCACTGATCAGCAGGCTGTCAGATCCTGACTGGATCCACCTTGTACTTGTGGGCATCTTTTCCAAGGCCAGAAATAATCCGACAGCGGTGGTTAAATCGACTTCCCCAGCCAGTGCCCTGGAAAAGCCCTCAGTGCCCACATCTCTGCCACTGATTGTTGAGGTACAGAGCCTCCCGGAAGTGAGAGCCCCTTCTCCAGCAGCAGCGCCAGTGCTACTAAACTGTAGTGAGCCAGATGGGCCTTCCCACCACTCCCCAGAAGTTGAAGAAGGCCGTGAAGCAATAGAGGGAGAACTGGGTGGCATGCCAGAAGAGAGAAAAATAGGAAACAACTCATCTCATTTCCTGCAGCCAGATATTCGAGGCCCTTTGTTTTTATGTGAAGACACAGAGCTGGAGTCTCCATTGTCCGAGCTGAGCAAGGAAACCATCATGCTCATGACCCCAGGCAACTTCCTCTCTGACAGGATCCAGGATGCCCTGTGTGCCCTGGAGGGTCCCCAGTCTCTGGAGTCTAAGGATATTGAGGGATCTGAAGGAATTGAGGGAGCAGAGCCCGAGGAGGGTCCAAGAACAGAAACAGAGACAGGGCTGCTAGTCTCCATGCTGACTTCCTGCCCAGAGATCCACATTGACACAGCAGACAAGGAAGTGGAACAAGGAGATGTCACCTCTCTTACAGCTTTGCTGACAGATCCAGAAAGGACCTGCCTCCCACGACCCTCAGGCTTAGAGAAGGATCTCACCAATGACGTGAGCTCTGTGGATCCTAGTCTGCCACAGGTTCTGCTTTCCTCTTCTCCAACCGGTCCTCTCACCTCAGCCACCTTCAGCTTTGAGCCCCTGAGCAGTCCAGATGGCCCAGTTGTCATCCAGAACCTTCGTATCACTGGTACCATTACTGCTCGAGAGCACAGTGGCACTGGATTCCACCCATACACACTCTACACAGTGAAGGTAACAGGATTAGAATTACGGTCGGTCACCCACTCTGGGCTGGGAATGGGTTTGGAGAGCAGAGCCAATGAAGCTAGTGTTCTGAAGGAGAGAGGCTACTCTTCATTTACTATGTTCAATTCAGCAGTCTATATGTGAATGGTCTGAAGATCATTTGTAAAGCAGAGTTGGTATCTTTAGTTGGTATCTTTAGTATCTATGCAAACAATCCTAGAATCTCAGGGTTCTTAGGATACTGAGGCTCATATTTTTCAGTGGTTCCAATATAGAGGCTTGTCCAGAAATTCTCTTTCCGAACCTCCCTGTTAATTTCTTTTTTTCCTTTTTTAATTACTAGTATCTTTTGTACTTTGTTTAGGAAATATATATATACTTATATACATACAACGTCTCAGAAGGTGTAACAGCTTCCTCATTCCCAGAGGTGTTTAAGCACAGAAGTAGGAACTACTTGGCAGAGATGATACGAAGGGGTTCATGTATTAGATGGTGAATTCAGTTACAGCAGCGGCTCCCTGAAATGCGTTAGGGTAGACTGCCTCCCATTCACCAGAAGAGGGTATTTTTGTAAATTCTCATTCAGCTCTATCAGAGCCTATCGGAATCTATTTAAAAAGAAGCCCAACTGATTTTTAAGAAGTAGCCAGGTTTGGAAATATATGTGTGTTGTTAGTGTCACTCAGGGAGCAGACCTTTCCACAGAAGCTCCCAGGTGCTCCAGGATTGAGAGCCCCACCCTGAATTCTGTCTGGGTCTCTTACCCAGGCCTTTCCTTTGCCGTGCTGGTCTGAGGGACTACTACTTTGCTTATGTCAGTTCATGATGAATACTTCGCTCTGACTCTAGAAAATTTTAATACAGTCTTAAACCCCACCAACAAAGAGATCATTTGCTCCATCACTTGTCCCACAATATAATACCTCCTCCAAACAATAATGGTAACCTACCCCTAATGAGAACAAGTACATACATAGTTCTTGCACATCATTTCATTATATCTTAACTACTCTGTCAAAAAGTCTACCCTGCACTGAGTTGCACCTTTCATGCTGCTCAGGGTGTTTGCTCTGGGGGAACATTCAGTACGAGTTCTCTTTTCCCACATACTGGCCCTCCACACATATGAAGACAGGGAACTTTGACCCCTTACAACATCTCCAGTATTCATGTGACTTCCAATCATACAGATGATATGTGCTTAGGGAAAAAAAAAAAATTAGCTCCAAGAATAATAATTAATCTGCCCAAAGCAAAACAAAAACACATGTTCCTCTAATGCATTCCAGGCAAACAAGTGATTTTATTCATCAGCTGTTTTGGATTATTTGTTCTTTCCCCTAACTAACATAAATAATCACTGGTCAAGTATAATGGCAAATGGTTATCCTTTTATAATGTCCAACCTATAATTTAGGAGTGAAAGAGGTGCTCTTGTACCTTCTGTCTTATACTCTTTGAGATTCGAAAAATATTAATATAGCCATTTTTTTAAAAGATTTATTTATTTCAGAGAGAGAAAGATAAGTGGGTGGAGCAGAGGGAGAGGGAGAGACCATCACAAGCAGAATTCACTCCAAGCGTGGAGCCTGACGCAGGACTCGATCCAATGGCTGTGAGGTCAAAACCTGAGCTGAAACCAAGAGTCGGACCCTTAACTGCCTGTGCCACCCAGGAGCCTTATAGCTGTTTTATAAGTAAAGAAAGTGTTTGTAGGAAGGGGTTTTGAGGGGGAAAGAGGGAATGGAGAATAGCAAAACTCATTTCTCTTTCTGGGCCACATATGTTAGGGAGCACATCTCATTCCTTAATTCAGCTATCCTGGGAATTCAAGTTATTTATTGCAACTCAGAGCAGCAGTCGGATCTAGTAGGTTCAGAAATGGGGCACTTGGGTGGCTCAGTAACAGTTAAGCTTCTGCCTTTGGATCAGGTCATGATTCCAGGGTTCTGGGATTGAGCCCCTGCCTAGTGGGATTATGCTTCTCCCTCTGCCTGCCACTCTGCCTACTTGTGTATGAGTCGCTCTCTGTCAAATAAATTTTTAAAAAGAAAAGGAAGAAATAAAGAGAATAGAAACTTTTCCCTCCCTTTACCTCTACTGTGCTCTTACTTTGTGGCCATTGAGCTGATGCCCTAAACAAATGTGTTCATTCAACAGTATGAGACGGCCCTGGATGGTGAGAACAGCAGTGGCCTGCAGCAGGTGGCCTACCACACTGTGAATCGCCGCTACCGCGAGTTCCTGAATCTACAGACTCGTCTGGAGGAGAAATCAGATCTCCGAAAGTTCATCAAAAGTCAGGAGTTTCCCCAGCCCAGACTGCCTGCTTGCTTTACACATCTAGCCCCCTGATCTGAGAGGCTGGAGGCCTATTAGTTTGTGAGGAGGGATAGAGGAGGAGAACACAGCAACAAGGGGCCTGTGTTCTGCCAGTTTGCTTTCATATGTTTTGGGTTTTAGTGCTGGATAGCACTGACCACACTCTTTCTGAGGCACTTCTTTGCCATTTAATGCTTTGTTCTGTGGCCCATCTAGTTTAAGCTTAAGAAACTTTCACATTTCTACGTGTGTCCGTGAGGTAGCGTAAGGAGTTAAATCAACTTTTCCACATGCATGCAGACATGGATTGCTCTTAAATATTAAAATAGTATCCAGAAATACTTGCCATCCTTCCTTTAACAACCAGGCTTTTTGTGTGTTTGCTATTTGACACCCATAAGGCACAGAAACAGTAAGAAAATGTAATAAAATTTACTCTAAAAATAAGCTAGTAAGCCAGCTACTTTGTTAAAAAAACAAAACAAAACAAACAAACAAAAAAAAACCTACAAAACTGATGATTACCCAAATAAACCTTTTAATAAGTTTAGGCATAAGTTGGGGATTTCAGTAATGCATTTTATTTCTTTCTTTTTGTTTTTTTTTAAGATTTTATTTATTTATTTGCTAGACAGAGATCAGAAGTAGGCAAAGAGGCACGCAGAGAGAGAGAGAGGAAGGGAAGCAGGCTCCCTGCTGAGCAGAGAGCCCGATGGAGGGCTTGATCCCAGGACCTCAGGATCATGACTGGATCCGAAGGCAGAGGCTTTAACCCATTGAGCCACCCAGGCGTCCCTGCATTTTCTTTCTTAATAATAATAGTTACCACTGAACTGAGCTTGAAAACTTTTACCAGGTTCTCTTCTAAGTACTTTACACATATTAGCTCACTTAATTCTCTGAACAGCTTATGGGATAGATAACTGTCATTATCCCCACTTTACAGAGAGAAAAGTCAAAGAAGGATTAGGCAACTTGCTGAAGGTCATTCTCATAGTAGGGATTGGAGCTAAAATTTAAACTTGGGCAGCTGGACTTTAGGGCCCTCATTTGTAACTCCTGAGGCATAAGGCTTCCTCTACCTTATCCTGAATGCTGATAACAAGAGTAGACTGTATGTACTATATCCTTTGGATATATTTGGAACTCCCTAAATAAAAAAAACAAAATAAAATATTAGGAATATATTCAACCATTCTGTTTTCTTATGTATCTTATGTATGTATCTTATATGGAATATCTCTCAGTAAATGTTAAGTGAATGAGTTTGTGTTTTTGTTTTTTTAAGACGTGAAGGGTCCTAAAAAGCTCTTTCCGGATCTTCCATTTGGCAACATGGATAGTGACAGAGTAGAAGCCCGAAAGAGCCTCCTGGAATCCTTTCTAAAGGTCAGCATCCTTCTGTTTTGGCTGTGTTCTCATTCTCATTTCCAAGCCAACCTGGAAAGACCTGGGGACCAGAATTTCTCTTTGAAATCCTTCTTGTGTCTTTTGCAGCAACTCTGTGCCATTCCAGAGATCGCTAACACTGAGGAGATGCAGGAGTTCCTTGCTCTGAACACAGATGCTCGTATTGCCTTTGTCAAGAAACCATTCATGGTGTCCAGAATAGACAAGGTACCAGCAGGGCCACTGTGCTCAGCTTTAGTTTCTCACCAGAGTGTATGCAAGGATTAAAAAATAAAGGAGTTTTGGGGGTGGGGAGAGACAGCAGAGAGGAGTCCATGGAACGTGGATGAGAATTTTTAAGACCTGTTGCATATATTGGTTGGACCATCACTTTGCTGAATTATAGTGGGCAACTATGACACTATATATGTACACACATCTCCAAGGCAATATTATGACATTGTTATTCAGTGGAGGAAGTTAAGGATAGATCTGTACCTCCATAAATCGGTGGTGGCAGAAAAGTCTCCTGGAGGTAAGGATCATTCCTGGTGTTGGTCACTCAGGAAAAAGAGCCCCAAGACAGGACACTAAGCTGGATTTAGACTGGTGTGGTGACTCTCTGTTGGAGAACAGAGCATGGAAAGAATTATACTTTTTTTAAGAGGTTAGCTCAGAACCTTTGGAGATGGTAGGAGGAGGGCATGTGTACAACACATTATATCCTGTAAGCAGTGATTACCAGCTGATTTTAGAGTCTCCAGGGCACAAGTCTGAAGTTTATGTTTATCCAAAAATGGCATGTGTTTAAAAAGGTTAGAAACCACTGACTCATTGCAGAAGGTGGGTCTCTCTCTAGATTTCAGGGGATAAAATGAAAAAGTGGAATATCATGGTAGGGATTAGGAGACATTCATTGCTATGAAGAAAAAGCTGCAAACTGAAAAGGGAGGGATGAAGTAGAATTCCCAGAATTCCATGAGGATGTGTCCATCCACACAGATGTGTTCACTCACTGACTTACCAGCCACTTACTGCTTCCCTGGTCAAGTATGAGCTTGACCATGAACAGGACTAACTGCTGGTGATACAAGAGTGAACAGAGCAGTTAAGAACCCTCCCCACAACTACAATTTTGTAAGCCTTGAGAACAAGTTAAATTTTCTAAGCTGCATTATCTATTCATGCTGTCCTCTTGTTTTTTCCCTGGTTTGTTACCCCTGTGCTTTATCGTCATCTTACCCCACCACTTCAGCCTTGTCTCAGCTGTGCTAGCTATGTTCTTTGTAGAGGATAAACACAGGCATGAATTAAGGAAGGCGTGATGCTGCTGGAAGCCAGCAGTGTTAATTAGCAAGGAGCACCGAAGGAAAAGTAAAGATTTCTTTTTACTTCTTTGGTATTTTAGGGTTTCATTCGTGAATTTTCCTTTTTAGCACATATCTATGTGCCGTTTTTCCATTCTGAAAAATATACACAACTCTTGCTCTTCAGTGAGGATTGTTTTATTTGGTCTTTACGACTAGTTTATATCAACTCTTATCAATTATTCCTTAATTTTGACATGAGTAATTTTTGTTACTCTTTCTGTAAAGAAGAGAAATTGTGTGAATTAACTGAAAAAAACAGTTCTTTACTCTGTGAATTACTCTGAGCATGTTAATATTATATATGCTTCTAGAACGTATTTCTTATTTGATAATCTTTACTCTTTCTCTTTTCCATATATTCCTACCTATATCACTTCCATTTATTCATATCTTAGTGAAAGTATTATTGATTTGGAAACTAAAAATCATTTCTTCATATGCAAGAAAAGAAATTGAAAAATGAAAAGTATTTCACCCGCCTGCAGAACTCCCAGCTTTTTATTTATCTCATTGTTTGTTTTGGCTTCTTTTCCCATGGCATTGTTTGTCTTAACTCTGTGAGGAAGCAGATTTTTATGGCCACCGAGAAAAGGGGGGATAGTTGCCAGGAAATCTGTCTGGTATCTGACTATGCTGATGAAAAGGCTCCACTAGCTAGCCCGGCTATCTGCTCATCTTCATTGCATAAAGCACCATGAGACAACTGCTCATTTGGTGGTTTCTGTCTGACCCTGCACCTCTGACCCCTGCAGATGGTGGTAAGTGCTATCGTGGATACACTGAAGACAGCATTTCCTCGCTCCGAACCCCAGAGCCCCACAGAAGAGCTGAGTGAGGCCGAGACAGAAACCAAGCCCCAGACAGAAGGCAAGAAGCCCAGCAAGTGAGAAGCCCTTCGGTCACGCGGGGACCCTTTCCAATTCTCAGGATGATTGCCAGTCCTCAGCCAAAGTCTATCCCCACTTTCTGGCCCTAGGAGAGAGGAGATGGGTCATACATACCAGTTTTTATACAAAGCCAGACCCCACACTCCTCAGTGCTCATCCCAAAGGAGCCTGAGATCCAGCATAGGTATCCCTGCTAAATGGTTGTCTTGCCATGGGAACCCAGGGCTTAAACTGACCATGGAGTTTTGACTAGAAGGAAAACTGTAGAATATGGATGTTCTCCTTTTCTATTTTCCTGGAAAATTGAGATGTTTCTTTCCTATTAAGAACTAAGACTTATAACTGATCTCTGTCATCATTTCTGGAAATCTTAGCTCAGAAGATGCACATACTAGCAATAAACAGGAAAGGGCCAGCATGGACACATATAGGGCCTATTTTAGGCTATTCTGTCCTGCACTAGGGTCCCACATTTACCCTTCCAAAACCAACATGTGGAAGGGAAGGGCATCACACTTACCCCTGACTGCAGACTTCATATCTGTACCTGGACCATTATGAAGAGAAAGAGTGAGTGAGTGAGTGAGTGAAAGAGAATGTGTGTGTGTGTGTGCGTGTGTTGGAGGAGGGAGAGGGAAGGGTGGAGAGTTTGTATGTCTGTTTCTGTATGTCTGCCTGACTCTCTTTATCTATGTTCGTGTCTCATGGACCAGCAATAACAGTTTTTAGCCTTTTTTAACTGAGCCCATATTTTGAAGGATGACTGTGATATCTGTGCTTATAAGAGCCTTGAAATATGAGGTTAGCACTTGTGGTCCTTCCCTACTTTTATTTGGAACACTGGGAGAGTAAGTGGATGTATGAAAAGGGCACGAACAACGGCAACAAAAATTTTGGTTTATGCCACTTGTCAATTTAATCTCCAACAAATTTTTAATGAGTAGATAGTATATGCTAGCCATTTTTTAGCTTGTGGGAATACAACCAGGATAGCTGGCCCCTATTTTACATTAGCAAAAGCCTTTTCACAAATGCATTGTGGACATAGCTTAGTGCAGTGGTTGCGCTATGTATTAAGAACTGCCAGAATGTATATCATTTTGGGAATTTCAGGACCAGGTCTCTCCTGGCAACTCTGATCATAGTAAGCTCCCAAGAATAAGTATGGGTGTTCTTGTTTTAAGGTATTAATACTTGTCAGCCCTTTGTTTGGAGATCAAAGCCATAAATTATGTTGTTTCTGCTCTTTTGTGTCAATACCAGGTCCAGATTGAGGTTCTCCTCCAGTAAGATTGCTCCAGCACTGAATATCACTGAGGTACCTGAGAAGATTCTCTATGGTCTCCAGGAAGGCAATGTGGTAAGAAGTTCCTAGATAACTCCTGGAATTAATAGCTGGGATGTTGATCCTGCAGTTACATTCTCCAAAGTCAGGAGAGATAAAGGTGCCTTGCTAAAGGACTTAACCAGCATCTAGATCTCTAGTTTTTATTCTAAACTCAAGGGTCATGGGCTTATAATAAAAGATGGCAGAATGAAAAGGAAGGCCAGTTCCTGGGAGAGAATAAAGGACCCAAATGTATTTGCAGTGAATGAGAATACAAAGGCATTGTTTTACTTGGGATTTAGGTAGAAAGTGAAAAGTTTCCAAAGGTGGCCACAGAGTTAGTTGGGTTCTATACTCATGAAACTTAGTGCAGGGAAGGAATAGGAAGAAGCTGAAAGGCTGTGGTTACTCTCCTATTTTCTTCATTCTTTATGTGATACGACACTGGCACTTTCTTCAGGAGTCAGAAATCCTATCCACGTCTGTGATGGAATCCTTTATTGAAAAACAGACAAAGTTATTAGAAATGCAGCCAGCAGAAGCCCCAGGAAAAGATCCAGAACAAATCCCTAAAGGTTGTATGGATGGTTACTTGTCTGATGCAGCTGTGCCCACCCACGATCTCCGTAGTGGTGATCCAGGTACGTGACAAGATCTCTGTTCCCACAGAGAAGGGAGGCAGGGTGTGACAGTCAGGATTCATTGATGTAATTTCTTTTGTGTTCAGATAAGCAAGCCATGTGTTAAACACCGGTGTTTGAGGGACTGTGCTGAGTCCTGGGATACAAAGAAGAATTTGACACAGTCCCCAGAGCTGAGTCAAACAGGAGCAGGGGACAAAAACAGGGAGTTCTGGTCCAGCAAAATAAGATCCATGATTATAATATTATCTTGTTATTTTTGCCATGGTTTGGCATCTTTGGACTCCCTTGACCTACGAACTTTCTTTTGTGTCTTTGGTACCCCTTTCCTGGTTTTCTTTCTACCTCTCTTGTGATCTCTTCTCAGTCCCCTTTGTTGGTTCCCTTAGTAGCCTTCCAGAACTTTATTTTTGGCTCTCTCTTCTTACTCTGTATACTCCCCCTGAGTGATCTCATTTGTACTCTTGATTTTAAGTCTAACATGTGCTGACGAGTCCGAAATACTAGATGTCATATTTCCACTTGCTTACCAGAAATCTCCACTTTGATGTACCATAGAGCAACTGAAGCTCAAGATGGAATTCTCCCTTTTCCCTGGATCTTTTCCTTCTGTTTTATTTACTACCATAACAAATGACGCCACCCGGTTCCCCAGCATAGAGCAGGAAGGGAGAAGAGGTGAGGACAGGGAGATTTGCTTCTCAAAAAAAAAATGCAGGTTTTTTTTTTACAGAGGAAGACTTGGGAGCCTTGGGTATTAGTATGTTTGCTGAGCTAGAACTTATAAAAATAAGTTTTCAGTTCCACTAAGATAGTCTCCCACTAAAAAGAAAAGATCATAAAATCCTGGGGGAAAGAGGGGAGAAAAAAACTGATTTCAGCATTGTTTCTCAAGTGTACTTGAACAGTCACCTGACCTCTGCTTTATGGACCTCAGCTTAACTGTGTGAAAAAACCCACATATCTCACTGGTTAAGTAAATGAAGTGTTAAAACAGCAAAAGCATCAGAGAGCTGTAGGAAGTTAAAAATAAGAGAAAGTCAAGCCTGTAAATTTTGAATATCATATCTCTAAGGGTATAGTTTATGTGTGAGGTTTTCTTCTAGTCCTGAGAAACAAAATGCTCACATGGTGCGAAACAGCGTTTTCTTCCAGAGGACTCTTTCTCTTCCCTCTGTTTCCTTTCTTATTTTTTACTGCTATGACAGGCTGTCACCACATGGTGGCAGCTCTAGGTAAATGCTAAACCTGAGAAAATCATAAAATCCAGAAGGGTGGCTAATGCTCTGCATGGTACTGTTTCCCAAGGAACTGAATATCCTGTCTTTGAGAAATGACTGGAAATAAACATACCAGTTCCCATGCTCCCTTGAAATGCAGTGCAGAAAAAAAAATAATAATAATTATATATATATATATATGTATATGTATATATAGAGGGAGAGAGAGAGAGAGAGAGATATTAGATGGGATTAAGAAAAAAGTAGGATTTGGTTCTCAAAGATTCATCCAAATCTGAAGTTATTAATGTCCTAAAGAGCCCTTCAGGGAAGAGAGCTTGGGCAAGCTGGCTGAGACAATACCCTTTGGTCCTAGACTAACAAAATTATTGTTGATGATTAATTATGATATTAATCACAGCAGTAGCACCAGATTGCTGAGATTCATTCTGGAACATTATGTATTCCAGGGGACATCTCCTAGGAAGCAAATCACAGATGACATGGGGCCCCCTGAAAGGGGTTAAAGAACGGATGCTTCCATCCATAAAGTACATCTGTTCAGGAGACTTCAGCTTAGCATGGGTGTGAAGTCACTTGTGGTCTTTCCAGTCTTTGAGAGAGGAAAGAAATCAGTCATTGTTATGGCATATGTTACCAAAGGTGGAGTGTTCTTCCTCAAACCACTTGTTACCTCAAAACCAAAAACTAAAGCCTTCTGGATCCCAACCCAGTAGCTCTGTGTAATGGAGATACTTTCAAAGCAACTTGTTTACAGGGGAATGAATCCCAAAACTTTCCCCAAATCTGTTGCCCACAACATTTCTATGATGCTTTGTGGAGGCCAGTGGAATATAAGAATGGAAGAGACTGGACCTTGCCAGTTTCAGTTAGTCATTATTTGGGAGCAGTTACTTGGAATAGAATGTATTCAGTTCCTGCTGGGGAAGTACAAAAGAAACAGAAGCTAGATAGGCAAAATAATTATGTGCAAAATCTTTTAGAAAGATAAATATTACTGAGTGACTAAGGAATATAAACAAAGAATTATAAAGAAATACAGAGCCTGTCACTGAACTTCTTAGATATAAAATAAACCATCTCTTGATTTGAGTACAGAAGAATTACAGAAATACAAGATGATTGATAAAACGGTGAAGACCCGGTGCATTGAAATATGTTCCTCCAGAATGGGTCTCTTCTGAGTTACTTTTTTTTTTTTTTTTTTTTTTTTTAAGATTTTTTTTATTTGAGAGACAGAGATCACAAGTAGGCAGAGAGGCAGGCAGAGAGAAAAAGGGGGAACCAGCTTCCCTGCTGAGCAGGAGCCCGATGCGGGGCTCGATTCCAGGATTGTGGGATCATGACCCGAGCTGAAGGCAGAGTTTTTAACCCACTGAGCCACCCAAGTACCCCCTGAGTTACTTTTGATGCCTTTTCATTCCCCAGGAGCAGAGACAGAGCTAGCTGACACAGCCCTAGATCTGCTCCTCTTGCTGCTGATGGAACAGTGGAGATGGCTATGTACAGAAAACATTCAGAAAGTTCTTCATCTTGTATTTGGGACCTTAGTTCAGAGGTAAGATGGCAGAGTTCTTCATCGTATTAGAGTCTCAGATTGGACAGGGGTTGGATATGATGCTGAATTCTGCACTGGAGAGGGAAAGTGTAGAGTCCAGGAAAGCTGCAGTCATGAGGAAAGACAGAGACTCTGTCATAGGTGCAGAGGGATGAAGACTGCCTGAAGAGTACCAAAAGGCTTGTGTTAATCACCTCAACGTCTAAAGTATAAATGGGTCTGCTTCTGTAAGACTTCTGGCATAATCCACTGAGTTACACTGTCTGTAATCTTAAAACACTTCACCTCAACTCTTCCTAATCGGGCATCAATTCTCCACCCAGTTATACCCCCTAGACCTATACCTTCCAACTTGTTGCAATGGACATTGCTCTTCACTGACAGTATATATTTACTGTGATGATAAACAATGAGACAAGGAGAAAACAGATCAGATCTCTGAAAATAAAGATTGTTTTCTCCAAAAGGTGTGTAAACATTCACAACTAAAGAAGTATTTACACAGGATGGTAAGGAGTAAAAGTATTCTTGTATATAAAACATGGACTGTGATCCCAATACCACTTGCATCTCCTAAAAGATCTGCATATGGATGGAGTTTTTAGCTGCTGACTTCCTAACCATGAAACTGACACAAACTCTGCTAAACTCAGGATGGTCAGAGACACAGTCTCAGAACCAGACAGGTATACACAATGCTTGTGTTTTGACCATTCTTGTTTTGATTTCTCCCTTTTGAGACATCCTGACAGATCCGAAAGTAAGAAGTCAAATTCTGGACGTCTTCTGTTAGCATGTGGCTCATGATAATAGGTCACTCCAAAAAGAAAAACTCTTTTTAAAAACAGAATTAATGTGTCCATTCTACGAGTAGAAAATCCATTAACAAGGAGCAAGTAAAGCTCCCCTCCCACTCTCAGAGTTACTTAAGATCAGAGAAGCTTCAGGAGCTTAATAATAAAAAGACCTAGTGAAAGAAGAAAATGCACTTTTATATTTGCTCAGTGCTCATCATATGCCAGCACCTGACTTCTATGTACATATATTTTCTTGTAGCAGCCAAGTGAGGTAGGCAGTCCCATTTTATAGAAGTAAATAGAGGTTGGCAAGGTCAGCTAGCATACATAAGGTCATAGTTAATGACACCTGGACTTTGAAGCTAGATGTGTATAACTCCAAAGCCAATGTGCTTTTCCCTACATATTGTAGCTGACAACTGGTCTCCAAGCGAAACCCACATATAAAATGCTGACTAGTCGCCATGCCTTTTGACTTTCCCCCTTGTCCCTCCATATTCAGCTCTGCCACTAGAGTGCTTTTTCCAAAAAGCAAATATGAATATATAGTCTGCACTTAATATCCTTCAGTTGTGCCCTATTGCCTACCAAAGTGATTTTTCTACTATGTTTCCCAGAGTTGTAGGGGTTCCACAGAGGTGCTTTAGAAGCTAAGGGAAAACTGGGTGGACCATGATCTAATCAAAGAAATTTCATTTTGGTCAGTGTAATGGCTGGGATCTGGGTTATATTTTGTTTGAGAAAGGGCTCCACTGTGTTTAAATATATATTTATCATATTAAGATTTCTCCTTTCCTATGTGACATGGCTTGGTCCCAGCCTTATTTCTAATTCTTCCCCATGCAAACCATTCATCATGGCCCGTACACTCTGTGGTCTCTCTTTCTTCAGGTCTTTATTCATCCTCTTATCTCTACCAGAATGGTCTTTCTCTGTTCATTCTTCTCCTCCTCATTCTATCTCTCTCATTCTTTCTCCTTCCCTATGTCCAAAACTCTCCCTTTTCTTGTCTGCTTGGCCTACTACTAAATATTTTTCAAAAAAATTAAGCATTAAATGTCATTTATTCTGTGAATCCTCTCCCACCTTCCTCCAGAACTAAGGAGCTCTCTTTTTTACTCTCAAAGTTCTGATGATTATACTTATTACAGTATATAGAGAAATGATTTTCTTTCCCTAAACTAGAGGTCCTCAAGTTGGGGGCAATTTTCTCCCAGGGTTCTTTGGAACATCTGGAGATATTTTTGTTTGTCACAACTGAGAAGAGAGGCAGAAAGCTATTTCATCTAGTGGGTAGAGGCCAGGGATGCTGCTAAACATTCTACACTACACAGAACAGCATTCTCCCCCCTGCCCCCTGCCCCAAACAACAATGAATCATCCTACCCAAAATATCAGTAGTGCAAAGGTGAGAAACTTTGCACTAGACTATCAGTTCTTTAAGGATTGGACGTGGCTATATATCCACAGCAACTTACACGGGACCCAGGACATAGAAGGTGTTCATTAAATGTTAGAGAATAGAATAAACATTTCCTTTCTCATTACCTTCATATTTGAAGTCAAGTCTCTGTATTTTATTCAGTCATCTGTGAATATTGCTAACCGACCCTTCATTTCTTTCTTCCTCTATTAAGTTTCCCCTTGCTGGTCTCCCAGTTGCTTTCCAAAAACTGGAAGATTCTAAAACTAGCTAGTATGTGATAATTGATTACCCTCTGTCCTTGAAGTCATTTGCTTGATGAATTGGTTTCAAAACATAAGAAATTATTCAGAGGAACAGAAAAGTATAGATGAGTCAGTAGAAATTTTATAAAAAGATTAAGATTCTTATATTAAATATATGAATGTTACTAAAGTGTGAACAACTCAGAATATTAAAGGGCTAAGCCAGTACCAGGTAAGGAGAGAGAAATATATTTGAGAATTACAGACAGATCACTGAAAAAGTAGTATCTTACATAGTTAGGGTTCTATGGGAAATTAAATACAAGGAAATTTCAGACTGAGAATTCTAAGCCAGATTGCGTTTACCTCAGTGAGTAATGATTATAAATTCTCTAGAGATAGGGAAGAGACAGAGATAAAATGGAGCAGATGAGATGTGCAGAAGTAAATATATCGTGCCCTCTGGTATAAGCATACTGGTAGACCGTCGTCCAGGCTGTTTGTAGCATTCATCCACTTTACCTTGAACTACTCTTACCTCTCTGTCCAGCTGGAAGATCGTTTTGGTCTGACTCCTTTATGCTCCAGGCTGGTCAATTAGTGAATGAAACGGACTCAGTCCTGACTTTTCACATTTTATACAGTCTCTTGGGGCTTAATACCAAGGGCCTTATCCATGATCATTAGGCTAATGCCTGGTGGAGCCAGAAATCAAAACCAGGTAGTCCAAAGCCCAGATTCTTATCTACATCTTATACTACTTCTCAGCTATGATTAATCTCTCTGAGCTTTGGTTTCCTCATCTGGAAAATAGGAATAATAATAGTATCAATCTGTTCAGGTTCATAAAAAGTGTCCAGTAGATGTTACATCTTAATATTTACACTTCAGGAAAAGGAAGGAAGGATAAAAAGTATTTTCTCTTTCAGATTTCTCCAGCTAGTGGCCCCAAATTTGCTCCTTTTATGTCTTCAGGATGGCTTTTGTGTCTTCAGGATGCCCACTCTATACTAGTCTCCTGCCAGAGCTACAATTGTCCCCGCTGTGCCTGTCTCCGAGTTAACACAGAACAGAGTACCTAACCAATAGAGACTTCATAAGGCCTTTCAAGGTGACTTTGTGCCAATGGGCTCATATGTTAAAGCAATAACCGGAGTGTTCCCGTGTCTTACATTGGGAAGCAGACCACCTACGTCTCTTTCCACCACAGACAAGCGTAGGTTAAGTACACAGAGTTCAGTAGTATTTTTTAGGATTACTGGTTACATGGGTGGGGAGAACTGCTGGAATCAAGTAGTGCCTTTCCTCATGAAAAGAACTTTGAATCAGGCTAAGTTTTCACCTTTGTGTCCCCATCTATTGACACTTCCACTAGAACCATGCTTCTGGTTAGCTGGGTACATAGCTGTCAGGTGAATGAAAATGAGCAAAACCCATAGATAGGTAGCTCACCATAAACAATCAGGGAGAGGGCTTACAACTAAATTTCTCTTGATTTTCCTTTTACCATTTTTTTTTTTTTTAATGATGTGACATCTCTATTTGTTAAAGGTGGAAAATTCTGGATGTATTTGAATGAAGCCAATATGAATCTTGTGCAAGAAAGAATATTGTGTCTATTGCTTTTGGAAAACTCTGTTATAACTTATAAAGATAACTCTGTTATCTTTTGGTCTGTTATCTTTGTTCACCATAGGTTTTTCCAGGTGATATTTTATACCTATGCAGTTGTCTAATATCCCTTCCTGTCAAAAAGTTCTTACTTATTTCTAATCAAATTTTATCTTTAAGTCCATTTTGTTTTGTGTTAACTGCAATGGAAATAAGAACACAGCCGGCTGACACCCTTCTCACCCCAAGTCTCCCCAGAGTAGAACTAAGAGTCTCATCCTTCTCCAGTCAAGGTCTTTAATCTTTCCCTAGAAATCATTCCACCTTTTTTAATGATATATAAACATGCCCTCTTCTCAGATATCTTCTGCTGGGTTCACAGTGCTCTTGAAGTTTTTTTTAAGATAGGAGTCAAGAAGAAACTGGATGTCTGGAAAAAGAACCCCAATTCCCTTTCCAGAAGCTTGAAGGATCTGTGGTATGTGGTCTCGTACCAGCAAGTTCCCCTGTGCGTGGTAGATACGGAAAAGACAGGATTTATTGCAGGACTCAAAGTGCTGACCTTGGTGACATTGTCACCTTCAGGATATTTAGTATCCAACAAACCTTTGTTGAGAGTTTACTTTGTGCAGACATTATGCTAAACACACAAACTTATTGTATCACTTAATTCCCCCAAAAGCCCTACGAAAGAGGTGTTATGATCCTCATTTCAAAGATGAGGAGGCTGAAACTTACGAAGAAATGTGGCTATTTAATCCAGATCACAGAGCTATTAAGTATACCACAGGCAGAATTTGAACCCGTTTGTCTGATTTTCAGCTATAATGACTTTCTCTTTCAGGGATTGCCTTGGGATTTGAAGGGATTAAAAACCAACAAAAATATTTTCCTCAGAGTAGTCTACATTCCTCAAGAGGACGGTATCAGTCATTTTGTAAACTCTAAATCATGTTTCTGTGGGTATGCACATTCACATGTAATATAAAGAGTCCTGCAGCATCCTAAGGTCAGCCCATGTTACTTCTCCCCTGGATAGCTTACGTTTCTTTTTTATTTTTAAAAAGGGGTTTATACAGTGCTATGTTCTTGGGCTTTACTTGCTTTGGTAAGCAAATAAGCTGGAATTTGATATCCCCGCAAAGCTACAGCACCTTCCTTGCCACTCCACCTACCATTGCTGCTTGGGCAAAGAGGTATGGTATGGTCCCTGCCTGCTTCCTGCTTTGGTGTTGGCCTCTCTGAGACTGTCCCCCTGACTGCTGCCCAGGGAGCAGCATGTTTGCTGTGTTTCTGAAACCACAAGGATTGGAGCTGTATCCTTTCGCAGATTACGTGGGCTCTCCTTTGAGCAATGTAAAGAGAAAGAGAGTCGGTATTGGGGCCACTGATAGTTACTGCCGCTTTTCTAGTCCTTGTGAGCTCACTGCAGCTGGGAGATCAGGGACGGTACAGCTATCTAGATTTACGTTCATCTTTAAAATGTTCTAATTTTCCAACCTCCTGCATTATCATCTCTAAGAAGGTAAGTTCTGCCCTCAGCTTTGTTTACTCTCCTTGCTCCCTTAAAAGGCCTATATATGCGTAACTGTCTTGGACGCCAGGGACTCCTGGCAAATCACGAGCGTGCGCTGCCTCACTCTTGAGCTCTCTCTCTAGCCTGCAAAAAAAAAAAAAAAAAGAGTAAATTCAACCTCATGACCCCGCCTTCTAAGCCAAGGTTGGAAGCGTTCTGAGCTGAGCCAGGCTTCATAAATCTCCCTTGATTGTTGATGGTGTGGACAGAGTGGGGGAAGGGAGCTGAAGAGAAGTTAGATGCCCAAAAAAGGCATTTTTAAGTCAAAGGGAAGTCTTGCACGCATGCGTGCCTGACCTCATGTGTCAGCTTCTGTGCTGGGAACATCCAATTATGTAAGAAGGAGCACTCCTTGTTTGGAGCTAGAGACAAAGGGAGGGGCAGAGGAGTGGGGGTAACAGACTTAGCCAAGAAATGAATCCAGCTTGTGCAGACTGTTCATGTCCGAAAAACAGAAGAAACTTACCAGTATCCCTGCATGCATCAGAATCAGGGTTGGGAAATTGGACAAATACTCAGACATGACTAGGTTGGAGGGAAAGAGGAGAGATGTACCGTGCTTCATTGATGGTAGAAGGTTTGGGGCAGGAAGATCCAGCCAAGGTAAGGGGTGAGATTATTATGGAGTCCTGATGTAGAGCAAAGGAATGAGAAGAAGCTGGATTGGTTCCCTGCCTGGATGCCCAGAGCAATGCCACGATAAAAATATGAAGCAGGCTAGCGGTAGAGTACACGAATGCCACGTCCTGTGGCTCTGCCCTCCCCATGGCCCAAAGATGGCATCAGACGCTGTGTCAAAAGGGCAGCAGACACATTCCTGGCATCTACATCAGGATTTCTTAAAGAGTGAGCGAGTGAGTGAGTGTGTTTGTGTGAGTATGTGTGTGTGGGTTGGGCATGTGAGAATGGAATAGAGTGGTAAAAAGAGGAAGGAAAAAAAGGAGAAGGTTCTGTAACCTGTGGGCAAAGGAGAATAGAAAAGTATGTGGAGTCAGGAATTCTATAGAGATGAAGGTGAAAAGAAAGGATGTGTCAGGTTTAAGGAATCCAACAAGCATTGGACCCAGGAGAAAATGAGATGGCAAGCTCTTGGCTTTATGCCAGGCCATGGACTTGTTTTCTTAGAAATGCTGTCTCTACAAACCATCTCTCAGGAAAGGTCAGGAGCAGGCATGTGGAAAGAGAGGAGGGGATCCTCACAGAGGACTGCACTGCCAGGCACACTTGTTCATCTTCCTGAAAGACAATTACAAATGATTGACCACATACTCTGCTTGCACCGGTTCTTACAGGTCACTCCAGAATCTTACGTGTTCCTCAAGTGGAGTTCATTCAAGGGCCTCTTTCTCAGTGGGCATGTCTAAGTAGCAAATGGTTAAAGGGTCTTTCTGACCTCAACTAGATCTTAAGGGAAACTCCAGGTCTCCCACCAAAGGGTACAGGCAAGTGGCACAGGAAAGGAGCTGACATTTATTTAGTACTAACTATACCAACTAAGCAACTCTGTGCTTCATGGACTGATGTGCAGTGCAGTTCTGTGAGATAGACCTGTATTTACACATATTACAAGTAAGGAAAAGGATATTCAGATAAAGCTTCCCAGAACCATAGAGCTAGTAAGTACCAGCCCTGAGATTCCACTGTAGTCCTCCTGGCCTTAAAGCCCGTGCAATTTCTGCTACTCTGATGGCCTCCCCACTCTGCAGGGTTTCTCCCCAAGCCATGGCCACTAGAACTGTCCTCACGTGCAAGTCCCTCTGCCTTATTTACATCTAGTCTCTCTCGCTTTCATCTGCGTGGACTCAGGAAAACATGCATACAATGGTCGTATATAAATTGATTTTCATCAGCATATTTCTGATTTTTATTCTTAAAACACTCTTGGATCAGAGATAATCTCCCTTAGATATCCCTATTCTGCATCCTGTTCTCAGAAAAAAGATTTTCAGAGTTAAGACTCAGCGTTTCTCAAGGAACATAGATGACAGCTTTTCTCCTTTGCTCCATAAACTTCTCTTTCTTGTAATTCAGTTCTGGCGCCTTGTGGTTTCTTATACCTGATCTCTTTCTTTGAAGTTCCTGTAGGAAAGTAGCATACTTTTCAAAAGCCTCAGATACAAACTAAATCTCAAAATTACCTCAAACTAAGTCTCTAGATTTTCCTCTCAGATTATTTTCTTGCCCTCTATTTATTGACTCAAGTAGTTTTTAGAGGTCCTGAAAATAATTTTTTGCTCTTGTTCTATTGTGCTTCCTTGAAGGAAAAGGGGCACTGCTTGTCTCATGCCTCTCCCACTAGATCTTGACAAAAGGGAGGTTCTCAACTTCTGTAGACTGGGCCTGGGTGGGCCTCAGGAGTCCTATTATGAGTGGCCTCCCTGTCATTTTTCTTAGGTGTTACTTATTCTACACCCACCTTCAGATGAAAATACCATGTCTTTTCTATCATATACTGACAGTTTCTACTTGAGTACATCTTTAAGGACATAACAGATAGGTGCCTGTGTGTTTTTGCAGTTCTGCCTGTAAATTCTCATACACTCAGAGAGGCAGAATTGGTCATTGCATCAGCTAAAAATAAAACAGAATCTCATGAGGTATTTAAACCTCAGCATCTTTCTTCAAGTCAAGTTACTGGTATCTCTCCCGTCTGTAACTAAACAAATAGGAACCCAGGACAGTTTGAGACTGTCAGGATCCTGAGTTGGGGTCCTTGTCTTATTCATCATTCTGTCGTAAGCACCTAATCATATACATTGAAGGCACGTAACAAATTTGGTCCAATGAACATCACATGCCATTCCAATCAAATCAGTTCCTCTGTTTATGACTAGTGAGGATCCCAGGATTCCTCAATCATGGGGAGACAAGAAACACCAATGTAAACTGAGTTTCTGTTATATCCCTCCCCAACAGCTCTTTAAGTGAGTGCCTCAAATTCGCAGAGCCATAGTTCAGCCTGAGAGGAGGTTTTTCCTTTGCGCCCCTCAGGCCCTCTCCTATCCTAGTGGCACTCTTCTTTCCAAAAGAACATAGTGTCCTCTCTGCCATGGGCCTCCCACTGTGAGACCCATCTAAGCTGGCCCTCTCTGGAAGCATGTCTTGCTAGTGTGCTTCTCAGCCTCTTTCCTTCCACACAGGGAAATAAGAATATGGACTTTGAAGTCAGACAAATCTGAATTCAGATTATACTTTGCATTTTACTATCTGTGTGACTTAAAACAAGTCTCTTAACCTCCCTCTGCCTCAGTTACTCTCTAAATGGGAATTACAGTGCCTAGCTCATAAAGTTAGTTGGAAGATAAGCAATGATAATGAAAGCCTCCTGATGCATGCCTGGTACATGGAAGCACTCAGTAACTGGTGAGTTACTGACATATGACACATCCATATGGATAAGTTCTCATCCAGGCTCCATGTTCCATTTCCTTGGGGATTCTAAATTGCCAGGGCAGTAACATACCTGATGTAAAGAACATGTTTACATTTTAATGTGTTTTTTTGGAAAAGTCTTTATAATGTTCTTGCTTTTGGGATCTTTTAGTAGCAAAAGACCCTGGAAGACAGAAATTCTTTTCTGCACCCTTCAAGTCAGGATCCCTTTCTTCATATGATCTCTATCTCTACATTCTTCTATCCTGTCTTACATACTTAAAGTCTTCCCTGGTCATATCCAGAGCAGAACCTCAGAGTTTCTTCAGAACCAGGGAACTGCCCCTAATCCAGGTGCTCCTAACCCTCTTCATTTGCTTCCTAGGAAACTAACTTTATGCAGTTCTTGTTATGGTGACCTTTTTACAAATAATTTTTGAAAAGTCTGTGTAATATTTGATGCCTGTGTGTACTTACTAAGTAGCAGCTGCCTGCTAGCTCTTCAGATCTAATGTGTGACTGTTTCTATTTCAGGGGACTTGCAGCCTAAGAGAATAGAGAACCCTTATGAATCAATTAGAAGTATTGAACAATGTGAGGTTAAATGACATGGTATAGGCTGTAATGCAGTAAAAAAAATTGGGATTCTTGTTTACATAAACGTTAGGGAGGCTTTATAGAGGAAATTAAGTATTTAGAGCTAGATGTAAGATAGGTATCATTTAGACAGGTTTAGTGTAAATATTCCAGACACTAAGCATTTTAAAGAGGGGGGGGCATTATTTCTGCTTTTAAATAAAAAGTAATCTTTAAAAAAAATTTTAATATCTTCATCCAGTCCCCCTCTGAGAGAGACAGAGGCAGAGTGTGTGTATGTGAGAGACAGTGTTCATGAGCACAGAAGACAGAGGGAGAACATTTTGTTAAATACATCTTGGAAAGTGCTGCAAGGTTTTGCTCCTTGAGGGGAGTAAGAGCAGGAATTCTCCCTTTGGGCACCAGGTGGCGCTGCAGGTTAAACTATACCCATTTGCCTTCTTTGAGGGAGTATTCTTTTTGCGATTACAGGCCTTGTCTCGGTGGTGATAGTAATGAAACCATTCTCTGTCTTATTCCATGATTCAGAAGCTACTTATCTGCCCTCTGCTCTGGGCCAGTGACTTTTAGATGAGCCCAATTTCTTTATCTTTCACCCTCCTCACCTCTGTTCTGATCAGTCTTCAGTGGACACTTGCTTCTTGAGCAGTATGTACTGCCAGAAGTTGCCCCTTTGAGTGCATTCCACCCCTCAAGGAGTCAGTGCTGGAGCTGATTCATTTAAGAACATTTTTGACTCAGAAACCCGGAGTAAACCAGAGAGTCTATGGTGATTAAACCAGCTGAACATCCAGAAAAAAATTGTTGGTATTTTCTGTAAGCTACTTGGTCCTATACTCAAGTCCTTTTTGGATACCAGAATCCTAGATCTCCATCTCACTGAGGTGGACACTATCAGGGCTAGATTGCACTGGTGTTGGGAATCTTATCTACCTCTCAAATGATCAAGGGTGTTTCCATCGCTTTCAGCCATGGGTGGAGATCATTTGGCTCTTTCCTGTTAAGTCGGTGCTGGCAACACAGCCATTTGTTAATTCTTGAGGTTCTATCTTTACCTTTGTCCTTATATATAGATTCAACAAGTGCCCTGTGGAGGAGTAGGCCTGTATGGTACTAGCACAGGGAGGGAGTAGGGGGTGAACTAGTAGGAAATACACCTTAATCTAGTGCTGATGTAATTATGATGCCACAGATTTTCTTGGGGGGAATTTAGCCCTTCCCCAATAAATATATAATCTCTATAAACATGGTATGCTTGCTATACAAATGCAGCTTCAAGATAAGTCCCATGTCCACCTCCTCCCCTGCCCCCCCTTGTTTTCTAACCACAGGTGGTGCCCCCAAAATCCCTCCTACTATGTGGAGATTCTGGAGTTGTCGCCACAGCTGTGTTCCATATCCTTACTATCAGTGGATAACCTTCTTTGGAAAGGTTTTAAAATTCAGGCTATAGACAAGAAATGGGAAACAAATACTTTTAGGTACCTCTTCTTCCCCAAGGTGCTTCTGTCTATTATATTTCCTTTTCCCCATGCTCCTTCCAGGTTTTTCCCTGTTTCCTTAACTTTGACATCTGCTTCTGTCTAAACCTTGTTCTTTTTGAGGATGGTCTGTTCCAGCTTCCTCTAGCCATTTTCACAGCATAATTTGGAACACTACCATGTCTGCTTATTTAAACCCAGTCCCTAATTCTCTTCCAGATCATGGCTGAGCATACTCTAACCTGTAATCTAGTGGAAGTTGGGAGCCAGTCCCATCATGTACAGCAGAGTTACCACCTTTCCATCCTCCACTTCTCCCTCCTCCCTCTTTTTGTAGTGGTGGGGTTTGCCCAGAGCAGAGTCTAGACATCTCGCTGTGATGTAAACTCACCAGGAACAATAGGGGTTTGGTTGTCAAGACAACAGTGAAATCCCTGCCTTCTGCCCTCCTTTGTGTGTTGTCTTTCTTTCCAGTGCCCCAGTTCTAAATGTTTCTCTCCCTCTCCCTGCCATTTCCCCCTCCATGGACTCAGTATTCCTCTGAATGAGTGGCCATTTTAATCAGTCTTGCCCCTCTTCCCCTGCCTTCCAGCCCTCGGTGCTGAGAAAGAAAGGCTCAGGATAGCTGCCTGATGACTGAGAATGACCCAAGCTTGCTGTTCACATGGGAGTGAGGAAAGAAGGGGAAAGAGAGATTATGGATCCTGAAGTCCAGTCCTTGCAGTAAAATTCTCATTGTTATAGTATATAGAGGGCTTGTTTTAGGAAGGATTCTAAAATATAATCTTCACATTACCCATAATCCCCTGCAGTTTCTCCCTAATATTCCTAAACATATAAGACAGAAATGGTTCACTGTTCTAATATTTATACCCCTAAGCCTGCCAGGAGGGGAGTCCGTTTTGCAAAAGGGGCAACTCAGGCATGAAATGCAAAGCTCACTTGGGATCTTTTCATCATTTCTAGGACATGGTACAATTTTTTAAAGAGGATCCAAAGGAGTCTTCAATTGGGGCACACACAAGCACTTTCAAAAATGCTTTCGTTTTTCTTGTTTGATCTTGATATAACTTTGTTAAGAAGGCAAGGCAGGAATTAGTCCATTTTATTAAGAAGGAAGCCAGACCTCAGTTCATTCAAGCGGTCAAGCCAGGCTCAAAACTGTGGCTTTACAGTGTTATTTCCATTCATTGCCAGACACTGCCTGTGTGAGGCCTTTCTGGCTTTTCTGACCACTGAGTCTGCCTTTCCCTAGAAGAGTATGAACTACTTTTATACTCAGTCTTGCCTTGAAAAGTGTGGTGACAGAGGAATCTCTTGGCCTTGGAGCAGAAACATGGACTGTTCGAGACTCTAAGGGGTTTTCTGGTTGTGAGACAGATGTCCTACTGCTTCTTTTGCATGGATCAAACAAGGAGCACAGGCAGTCATCCAAGAAACATGACTTTGATTTTGCCTAGCTTTCAAGTCCATCAGCTGTGATGTTTCAGAGCTGGATTATGGTGCATTAGCAACATAGTAAGGGGCTGAAAAAAGTTATTCTGAAGGTCTTCAGAGGTACGCTACATTTGTGTAAGAAGCTTTTGAATTGGAATCCTAAGGGTATCACAATACTCCAATTCAAAACAAATTTCTTGAGCTTCTCCCTTTGCAGCTAGTCTCATTTATCCCATGAATACAGAGCTTCTCAAATGTGTTTCTCTCCTTCTGTGTTTGTTAGAAAGGTAACCTGGCCCTTGCTTTTGGTCACTTTTTACCCAAACATTCTGCTACCTTCTTTTCTTCTTACTAGTTTCAAGTAATGGGTTGGAATCAGTTTGATGCTGTTCCATCCATCAGGGGCACTTCCCAAAATACAAGTGTGACTCACAGTTCTCATAACCCCTTTGCTTTTCCTTGACTTTCAGTTTCTTCTGTCCTCTGGGCCTATTTGCCAGGAAAAGTGACAAAAACATAGACTGCTGGCAGGTGTCTCTCTTCTCTAGGATTTAAAGAATGTGCCAGAAACAGAGGATGGCTGACCCACTCCCTTCCTTCGACCTCCCTTGCCTTCCAGGGGAATGCATAACCAGGTGTGAATTGCATGGATTATTCATGATGAATTCTTACTTGTAGCTCAGCTGACTTAATGCCCACAATACTGACAACATTTACCCTACATCTTCTGTGTTGGCACACGGTTTAGTTTTAATGGTATCCAAACAAAAGGTTATTAGGAAAATAAGTCTGCCAGTTGTTTACATAAAGACCTACAAAATGCCCAATACAAAGGATTTCTAGATTGTCCACTATTTTTTAAATCTCTTACTGCCTTCTTCCATAAGCATGAATAATGAAGAGCTTACTGTTCTTTTGCTGCTTGAAGTATTGAGATGTTTGCCTTTTGTAAAGCTTATTTTGAGCTACATGTCATCCATTAAGACCATTGTTTGTCCCACAGAGAGCATTAATTCCCTTAGTAACTAATATTTATTGATTTCCCATTCTGTGCCAGACACTATGTTGAGTGATCAAAATACAGAACAAGACCCCAAATTCCTACCCTAGGAATTTAATATCCAGTTGGAGGGGCAATCTTACAAAGAGTTAGAATATAAAGTTTAGTATTTTTAAAAAGACTCTATAGGTAATGAATAAAAGGAATGAAGTAATGGATGATGAGAGGCCCAGAAAAGGCTCACAGGAGAGATGACTTCTGAGACAGGATTGAAAGAATGAAGGGAAGTTTTGAGCAGATGTTGGAGAAAAGAGTGCTGGTGGCAGAGCAGTAAACAGCCTGGCAGATTTGTGCTACTCGAAGAAGACAGGTATGATTAGAAATAGAAGATGTGCAACAGGAGGGACCAGATTACCCTGGAGAAGGTGCTGACTCATAGAGAACCTGTGAGCCATTCAGAGATCAAGTTAGCCCCCGTTTGCGGGGAAGCCTTTTACAAAATGCAAACAGGTGGTGGCGGGACCACCTTTGTAACTTAGAAAATCACTTAAATAATGCCCTGGAGGACTAATAGAAGGAGACAAAGTTAGGACCAGGGAGACAAGTTAGGGAAAGGGTTGTACCGGTAGAAATGAAAGGTAATGAGGAATTGCTATAAAAATGGGAAAGGGTGAGGAGTGCCTGAGATGGAGGAGGTAGCATCACCTAAATTTAGTTTTTAGATATTTTTCAGTAATTCTGTGGTGTTACAGGGGTGTAGATAGATTTGGAATGGGGAAAAGGAGGAACCAAGGATGACTCCCATTTTCTACCATGTAGCTTGAGACGCATAGCTAAGAGGATGATAGAGCATCTTTCTGCCCAGCATATCTGACATGTGATTAAAAGTCTGTGGCTGCTTATCAGATCAGTACATTATAATCTCCTTTTGTGTAAAAATAAATGGCAACACATGAGGAAGCAGGAACTGTAGTCCTAGTAATTTTGAGATTTATTGATATAAGGCTTAAGGACCCATTAGCCCAGATTATATTTTTCATCTTTTCTTTTATCTGCAAGTTCTTTTGTCTTTGGAAGAAAAAGGAAAATGTAAAATGGTATAAGCTGGTACAAAGGGAAATTTTTCAGAGTTTCTGTTCTTTGGCACGTGAAACTCACAAGGCAGATTCCCAACTCAAATAGAGCATACTCAAGGATAGTAGAATATACATGGCAGAAGACCATTCAATTCAGTGAAGAGCAAGAAGCCTAAAAAAAGAAAAAAAAAATTTTTTTTTGAGATAAAGCTAACTCTGGATATTATGGAAAACAGCTGACAGGAAAGTGGAGGTAGATGAAAGGTTAATAAAATTCACAGGAGAACAGAACAGAGCATGAGAAAAAATAATACCATTTTGTAGGCTATAATAATGAGTTAACTTCAAATTCTAGCACTCAAAGTTATCACTGGGAATTGTGGAATAAGATTGATTCATTCAGTACTGGATAGCTTATTGTATGACTCGCACTATTATAGTAAATGCTGAGGAAAATATCAAAGTGAATTAAGTAAGATCCCCTCCCACAAAACCTTAGAATCTTAGTCTTTTGGCACTTACATGAAGCTCCACCAATATGTGTGGAGTAAATGAAATAAACTAATTAAACACAGAATTCCAGTGAGGAAAGGAAAGAATCAAGATCAGAGGAAACCAGTGTAGTTAACTGATTCTAGACGTATGCACATACTTTTAAAAAGAGGCAGAGGAGAGGACACATACTGAATAATGCAAAATAGTAGTGATAAAACTAATGAGAATGGTGTTCAGTAAGCTTAAACTCAGAGTTGAAGTTGTGAATAAATGTTAGGAAAAAAGACTTAAAAAACAGCAAAGAAAATACAGGTAAATCTTTTGAAACAGGTGCTGTAGTAGTCAGTGGCTACATTGAGAAAGCATTTATTCATTTATTCAACAGTGAATTAGTCTATTTGCTAAGCTGTCCTATTTCTAGTTTTTTTTCTATCAAGGAAAATGGTTTGACAAGAATTGGACAGACACGATTAAACTAGAAGACTAAAATAGGAATGCAAATAAGAGAGCACTTAGCCTATTTTAAAGTTCCAATACCTGACCCAGATGAATTATGTTCTACAGAACTTAAAATTTGTATTTATCATTGAAGACCTAAGATCATTGAAAAAGTTGGAGATGGACAAATATCTTGCCTTTTAAAAAATGGATACAGGTCATTGACCCTGACATTTATCTCTAGAAATTTCTGAAGCAGATCATTAAATAGATGTTTTGTGAACATGTGCAGAGAGGGAAATGGCGAGCCCCAGAAATCAGTATGTATTCAGTGAGAATGTGCCCAACCTGATTAGCATAGTTTCTTTCTTTCTTTAGCAGGATTATTAAGCCACTAAAGTAAAGGAATGCATTGGTTATTAAATTGTAGGTGGATTTCAACAAACTTTTGCCGTATTCTCATAAAATCCATGTGGACAAAATGGACATACATGGCCTGGACTGTAGTACTTTAAAAAAAAAAAAAAGGTTTTATTTATTGAGAGAGAGAGCATGTGTGGGACAGGGGGCAGAAGGAGACAGAGAATTCCAAGCAGACTCTGCGCTGAGCACGGAGTCCAGCACGGGGTTTGCTCCCACAACCCTGAGGTCATGACCTGCGCCGAAATCAAGAGTTCAACGTTCAACTGACTGAGCCACCCAGGTGCCCCAACAGACTGTATAGAGGACTTTTAAGTGATCCATGGTTAGTTGAGTTTCTTTAGCCCAAGAGTATCTGCCTAACAAATTTGTGTCATCTTGGAGGGAGATTTCTAGTGATAGAGCATTTTTCTTGTTCTTATTTTTTCATCAGTAAATTTGCAAGTAACAATAACATCAGAGGTATGATTAATACTCTGGGTGACAAAAATCAGGATTTGAAAAGTTAGAATAATAGGTGAAAACCAACATGATGGAGTTAATAGAAAGAACTGTAGTCAGAATTTAGATTTTTTAAAAAATTGCACAAGTGCAGAAGGGCAAGACCAGGCTTAACAGAGGAGCATGTGATTTTCTTGTTAAAGTACATATGTGGAACTAGGGTCCTAGTTGACTGCAAACCTCAGTATGAGTCAGTGCTTTGAAGTGTGTGCCCAAAAAGTCAACACAGTCTTCGACTGTATTAATAGAAGTATAGTGTATGGAACAAGGAAGGCACTAATCCTCTGCATTCTTTCATCTTTTGCTGGTCAGGGCACATCTGGAGGTTGTGTTTGGTTCTGGGTACTCCATTTTAAGAGAGAATAAAAAGTAGCACACACCCAGGGGATGGAACCAGGATGAGGAATGGTTCATTTCTCTTCAGTACTTTATTGAGTGTATTCTGTGTGTTCAACTCTGACGTTGCCAGAATCAAGGATGTGTATCTTATAAAAGAGACTTAGGGGAGAAATAACAGTTGAATTTAAAAATGCAAAATGTTTTTTCAGGAACTCTCCCCATTTTTAATTGGATTATTTAGGGTTTTTTGGTGTTGGGTTGTGTGAGTTCTTTATATATTCTGGATATTAACCACTTATCAGGTATATCATTTGCAAATACCTTCTCTCGTTCAGTAGGTATCCTTGTCCTTTTATTGATTGTTTCCTTCTCTGTGCAAAAGGGTTTTTTTCAGTGTGTTACTGATAGGTTAATTTGCTTTCATTTCCCTTGCCTGAGGAGACATATATAGAAAAAGTTTTCTATGGCCAACGTCAAAGAAATAACTGACTGTGTTTTCTTCTAGGGTTTTATAGAATCAGGTCTCACATTTAGGTCTTTGGTCCATTTTGAAAGAGATTTGACCTAGTAACTTTAGTACTTCCCATTAATTCCAGAGGGTAGAAGTAAGAACAATGACCAGGAGTTACAATGAGGCTGATTTTGGTTGTCAGTATTTAAGGAGCATCTCTCATAAATTGTAGTTATCCTTTTCAGGAATTTAAGCAACTTCCCCAGAGTCACATTCCTAATTGGTGGCAGAGCTAAGATAAAAGCCCAACTTTTTCTGCATTCATGGACCAGAACTCTTGGCTCTGCCATGATGCTACTCAGGAGATTTAGACTCTGGGAGGAGGTGAGGTAGGGATCACCTGTTTCCTTCCAGCTGTGAAGTTGTATGTTCCTATAAGCCTCTTGCTAAGCAGTGCTTGTTTTTGGTTCTCTGTTTTCATGTGTTAATAGGTGAGATTATTGGAATAGATAACCTCTAAAATTAGATGATTTCTTTAATTTCCTTCCTCGATTCAGAATGCTTCAATTCTTAACACTTATTAATTTTGTAGCTGTAACTTGTACGTTACTAATCAAAAACAAAAACTGTGGCTAGATATAGAAGTATGGAACTCAGATTCTTCAAGCATGGTTTTTAGGCAGTATGTAGTCTTCCCTTGAAGCACATGTTTTAAAGATGTGGATCTATGATTTAAAACATGAAAGCAAAAATCAAAGAAGAAATTGTGTAGACTCTGAGCCATTTTAGATTTTACAATAGTTATTGGGAAAAAGAAGTAGGGGTTTCTTGCCCTTGAAGTTCATTTCCTCCTCATTCTTCTCCCCACACAAGGCAGGAAAGGATGGTGACCTAGATACACAGTCAGAGGGCAACAATGCTGAACTTTCTCAGACACAGCTGAGTAACCTGGGCCTGGCCAGTTCTAGGACTGAGAAGGCTAGAGCCGAGAGCTGACAAGGAGGAACTGTCTGTAAACATGAGAAGGGGCCATGGCAGGAAGGCAGAGGCCTGGGAAATGAATCAGAGGGACTGGAAGTGTTACTTTTATCAGGTGTGACATTGGCAAAAACAGCTTGTTTAATGGGAAATGCCCTGGATCCACATTACCTCAAGATCTCCTCTCTCTCCACCCTATGCGTTGGGGTTACTGATTTAATGAGCAAATACTTGTAGTACTGTGCTAGGACTGTGGTACAGAACACAATGTTCACGATCTATGCCATTGTAAACATTTTACAGGGTACTTGGGAGTGGGTGGAGGTGGGGAGTGTTTCCAGGAGGCTAAAAATGTAGCTTGGGCTTTTTCCCCCTTTTCTGGGAACTCCTAATTCCTTATACTATATCAGTGTTTTTCTTGCTATTTTTAAACTTCAACCCACAGTAGGAAATACATTTACATCATGACCCACTGTGACCACATAGTACATGCAAGCAACACAAATATATCTGCTAGAACCATATAAACATCCATATATGAAACAGAGGGTCCCGAAACATGAGATACACATTCACGTTTTCTCATCTATCCTGCTTAGCTGTTTTTAAATGTCACAAACTACAGTGTTGAGTGCATGGCGGCCTCTAATGCTGTTGAGCCCACAGTTTGAGAAATGATGTGCTACAGCCACTAGAGTTGAGGTGACTGGAAATGGCCCAGCACATGGCTTCCAACATCCTAAGTCTAAGGCAGTGATTCCCAACTGGGGATGATTTTGCCTCACAGAGGATGCGCAGCAACGTCTGAAAACGTTTTTGACTGTTACACAAGAGGTACCTGGGAGGGCAGGAATTCTGCTAAACATTTGACAGTGCACAGGACAGCCCCCCACAACAAGGAATTAGTAGTCCAAAATGTCAGTAGTGCCAGGGTTGGAAAACTCTAAGGGTAATAAAATGAGTTGACACTTCTACTGTAAAACTGTTTAGAATGGTAGGAGCTTTAACCTGATCTTCTTTTACCCTCTCTTTTTTCTTTGAACCATATTTCATACGTGAAAATGACGTGGAAGTGTAATTGCCCTTGGGTTGCCTACAGAGGTAGCCAGATGGATAAAAAGGGTACAAGGAATAAGTCTGTTGTTTTCTTTTGTTTGGACTGCACCAGGCATTTTTGTTAGAAGATTGTTACTGCTGTTAGGAATATTTTCTGTGTTATAACTTCATGATCCTCCCCGTGGACCCCTCCTCACTCAGCCACAGCAGCTCTTAGCAAAGAAGTGAAGGGTCAGTGGGTAATTAGATTAAACATGGTCCCTATTAAGCTTTTTCTCCTTAATCGTGAGATTTGATTCTGTTGTTTTGATGGGAAATGACCTTCTTCTAACCTTGAGGTGCCATCTTAAGCCCTAGCATTAAACTGTCTCCTTTTTAGCTATTGCTTCATTCCTCCATCTGTAGCTATTTCAGATCAGGTTCCTGTGAACACGGACTGGACATGCACTCCCAGTGTAGT
The DNA here is from genome assembly GCF_002288905.1 of Enhydra lutris kenyoni. Classification (NCBI taxonomy): domain Eukaryota; kingdom Metazoa; phylum Chordata; class Mammalia; order Carnivora; family Mustelidae; genus Enhydra; species Enhydra lutris. The sequence goes on from NW_019154118.1 coordinate 4,465,103, forward strand.
GGAAAGCCCTCATCTCCACATCCTCCCTCCTTCCATATCTGGCATCAGAAAAGATCTTGAATATCTCTGTGTCAGTCTGTTGTTGCTTTTTTCTCATTTTATTGGCTATCTCTAGGCCCACTAGGAAGGCTGCCTTGTGCTCAGAATCATCCAGGGACATCCTGACAGAACAGACCTGGTTTGGCTTTTTTTCCTTCTTCTTTTAATGGTGAAAAAAGGTAGGATAGTAGGCGGAGAGATAGCTATAAAACTAATATCAGAACTGGAATAGTAGTAGAAACTAAAACCAATGCTATTTGTGGCTAGTCTCTACCATATTTATTTTAGCGTATTTACCTCATGAGTCTTGAATTACATAAACAATAACATTTGTATTTAGTAAATGAATTCTTATAAATAATTTACAATAAATAAACCAAGGGATATGTGTGTGTATCCACCTTGAAACTTTAGATTTCTGTGAGCCGTACCAACAGATTCCAGAAACTGATACTGGAAAAGCTTCTGTGGTACGTTGGACCTCAGACACACGCATTCCATTCCTTTTGCTTCAAGAGAGGCTATAGGGACACAGATTTCTTTTTAACTTTCCCACTTGTAGGTTAAGAATAGAAAGACAACATGTGGAATAGAGAGATGAAGGGAATTAATAAGAAGCTAAGGCGTCAGTCTGTTTTTTAATTTTCCAGTGTTAATCTCTTCACCTTATCTGCTCTAACCCGTTTTCAGAATGAACTGAGCAGGATGAAGGGAATTAATAAGGCTAGATAAAGCACTGTGGTATGATGTGTGGCACTACACTCTGGAGAAGGATGATAGAATAAGAGGAAAGGAAATGGGGATGGAAGAGGTAGAAGAGCTCATTGGATGAAGAAATCCCTGCCCTCTTCACTGTCATCAGTTGTTGATTCTATGCTAGGTGTTAGGCAAGGCAAATAATACCGGATCCCCGAATCTGGCCATTTACAACTTAAAAAAGGCATTTTGTGGAATAATAAAACATGCCTTGGAAATTGTTCTAAAGTTCACAGACTTGTTTCTGTTTTGTCTGACGGGCAGGGCAGTTTGGGTGGTAGAAGTAGTCGGCACTGGTCATTTTCTTGGTTTCGGCTGTATCCTTTTTTCCTTCCCCTTTGGGATGCTCATCACCCATGACGAGAGAGTATACCTCAGAAGTTCTGTGAGGGAGAAAGCTTTGCTGCCCTGCCTCTTTTCCATAGGCTGCCTGGGGCTAGGAAATAAAACCTGGCTAACCCCAGATATCCAGGAGAAAGCCTCCTGTTCTTGGAGGAGGAGGGGTGGGAGGAACCTGGGCAAGAGGAGAATCCTGAAAAGGGTGAATGTTTAAATCTTCACAGTACCAGGGTGTGTGGTTGACGTCTTTCGCCTTCGGGGTATGGAGAAGAGTAAGACTAACAGAAACCATAGTACTTCATAGGTAGAAGCCACATTCTACATTATGTGCCTCTTTCTAGACGTGCATTTTGTTTCTTTTCTGCCAGTTTGCACAAGTCTTATATTTTCTTATGTTCATTACATTCCTGGGACAGACTCTTCTAGAGCCTTCTGTTGATCAGTTCTGTGCCTTAGGGTTTTATAGTGCTTGACAGTTTCTTTATCAGCAGCTGACATTCACTTGGAGACTTGAGTTCTCTCTGTCAGTTCTGCTTAACGCCAGCAACTTGTCTTGACTCACTGACTCATCCTCATCATCAAAGGGTTTATTTTTACTTTTTCCTACTTTGGTTCTTCTTCCCAACATTCCCATTTAGAGTTTAATAAGCTTTTGTTCTGTAGATTTATATACATTTATACATTCATATTTTGCCACATGCTAAAATTTGTTTTGCACCCCGCTGGTGTGCTTGAGTCACTGAGTTACGATGGAAGAAAACAAAGAGGACAGACATCCTTGCCATGGTGCAGCACAGGGGCCTGTTCCTGTCAGGTGAATTAACAGTAGTTCAAAACAGTCATTCTCCTCTCTTGTAAGCCAAGTCCAGAAGGTGACTGAGGTACCCAGATTTACTGGTGAATATTCTGTTCTGAGAAGGATTGAGTGGATGTTGAGGTGCCTCTGTAGAGTGGGGTCACAGGCATCAGTGGCCCCACAGGACAAGAGTCAGGGCACACTGTGCAAATGTGAATGAGAACTGAGCTAGAACTAATTCCAGCTGGCTTAAGACTCTCCTGACTTTTCAAAGGACTTCAAGATTTTGGTTTTCAGGTGTTCGCTCCCGCCCTCCAGTCACTCAGATGATACCCTGGTGCGTGTCATTCACCTTAGCAGAAGTCATACAAGCATTTGTGGCTCGAGGTGAAGAACGAGAGTTGAGTCACCTGATCCCCTGCAGAGAATCTGATCAGGGCATCATATCCATCTCCCTTTGCTGACCCTCTTCTATAAACAGGAACAGAAATTCTTGCTACTGGATCCCTTTCATCAAGCGTCTTAGGCTCGCTGAATGAAAAGCCCTATAAAAAGGAGATGAAGCCCTAATAATAACAAATACGATCGTGATGGCTATTTTGGGCAAGAGCAGCTTTGTGCCGCTCTTGATCTCCATCAGTGTCTGCCATTCCTGCCCTGCCATTACCTTTCAGACTTCCTATTCTTAGAATCATTTGTGAGCCCTCGGCCTGGGGGATTGCAGCCCCCAAGGCTGGAATGCCTAGCTTGAGAGGAATGCAGACTGTCTGGCAGAGTGGAGGTTAAATAAAGTTTGCCTTGGCAGCCCCCTCTGCTCTTGGACGGGTGACAAGTAACTCGGGTATAGGAGCAGTGGCATGAGCTGCCACGTGGTGTAGTACCAGAGTAATGGCTGATGGTCCGTCCATTACAGGCAGAGAGCCCTGCCAGTCTCAGCCCTGCTACATATTAAGGAGGCCTTGGGCAGCCATGAACCTCAGGTAGTAACCGTATTGCTCTGAAAACATGCAGGAACAAATAAAGAATGAGAGAGAAAATGCCCTGCAGGAACTGCAGGTTTGATTTGCCCCCTCCAAGTTATTGCCTCATTTTTTTTGATGTGAGATAAAGGAGGAAGTTTTCATCATAACAAGAATAATTGCAATCAGTCAACAAACATTTTTTGAGCACCAAGGCACTGTGGGGAACTTTTTAAAAGTGTAAGACCTAGAACTCTTGTGATGCTTATAATTTAGTTGGAAAAGTAGAGCTGTAAACACATGAGGAAATAATTTCTGCTCCAATGTAAAATATGAGTTCAAAACCTATGCTGTAGAACTAAGTGCCAGAGGGGGTCTGAGAGGACAAAGCGGAGCACTTCTGGCTGGAATGATCAAGAAGAATTTTGTGGAGGAGGTGGGGTTCAACAGGTCTTTCGAGAATAGCTGACTTCTGGAAAGAAGAGGGACTTGCCAGTGAGAGGACTTCCATGAGCAAAGGACAGATGAAGGGTACTCTCAGAACAGCTCATAGGGACACGAAGAGCAGCTAGAAGTAGACAGGGTGGCAAAGCAGAGAAATTTGTGTAAAATCACCAAACCCTTAACTGTGAAGGCTGTGTGTGCACATTGCTGAGAGGACAGTGCTTCCCAAGAGGACAGTTGGCAAGCTCCAGTCCTGCCCAGGGACAGGGGCCCTACTAGTGCTCTGTTCTGTGAAACCCCTAATACAACATGGAGCTCCTAGTAGACACTCAGTAAATAACAAGATTATTATTATTACTCATCTTCAAATTCTGTGGTCTCAAGTTGTTGAATTGGCTTGGTGTCACTTGTAAGAGTGGGCACTGCCTTCGCTTTGCCCTATTCTCATTGCTCACCTCCTTTGCCGTGGTGTTTCCTTCAGATTTATCTGACCTTTCTCCTCTCTTCCACCACAGGTGGCTAGAGGTGCAGGTGGCTAACCTAACATGTCCACAGCGCTGGGTGCAGTACCTCCAGCTTCTTCAGGAGTCCATCTGGCCTGGTGGGGTTTTACCGAAGTGTCCACGGCCTGTGAGGACCCAGGAGCAGAAAGTGGCTGCCGAAGAACAGGCCTTGCAGAGCCTGATGGGAATCTTGCCAGGTAATTCAACAATGAGATTGGTTATGTTTATAATTATTCCTTTCCCATCCTGCCTTGCCACCATTACCCCACACCCCTCAGAAACCTAGACTCAAAAATCTGTTGACCCACCATTTCTCAGGCTAATAGGTAAATGCTCAGAGCTGTGATTCTTCTCCCCCTCATTCAAGTGATGCTGAGGGAATGGAAAGGATCAATGTGACCACACCATAAATAGTAGGAGAATCCTGCAGATATGAGGTAATAAAAGCTATGCCTACACCACAGAGGCAGGTCTCAGAACTATTCCCAGCAGATGAAGATTTCAGGTTCTCTGCCAACTCATGGTATTTGGACCAGGGAAGAAAATGATATGTTCCACAGAAGCTCGGCCTTGATAAATTGGGGTCGTTGAATAAGGCATATGGTCCTTAGCAGTAGATAAAAACCAACTCTGAAGAGGGTTTTTTTTCTTTACTTTCTGTAGGGTCTTAGGAGGTTGGGAAGGCAGTTTGTTACCTATGGCTGTGCTGTGGTAATGAGGGTATAGTAGTGAATGGCTAGCTCTTAGGACAATGTTATATACTTTTGTTTTTCTGTTATATTTATTTTTTATTTAAATTCAGTTAATTAACATGTAATGTATTATTAGTTTCAAAGGTAGCGTTCAGGGATTCATCAGTTGCATATAACACCCAGTGCTCATTATATCCCGTGTCTTCCTTAATGTGTTATCAGCCAGTTACCCCTTCCCCCAACTCCCTCCCCTCCAGCAACCCTCAGTTTGTTTCCTATGATTAAGAGTCTTATGGTTTGTCTCCCTGTCTGATTTTGTCTTGTTTTGTTTTTCCCTCCCTTCCCCTGTGCTCCTCTGTTCTTAAATTCTACATATGAGTGAGATCATATGATAGTTGTTTTTTTCTGATTGACTTATTTCACTTAGCATAATACCCTCTAGTTCCATCCATGTCATTAGATACTCTTACCAACCTCTGTTCTCTACCCTTAACTGTTAAATCAGACGTACCTACAGTGACAGGTTACAGAATTATTTCTTCAGGTCCATCCTTACTTAAACACTTAAGAAACACTTTTCTTAGCTTTTCCCTGTTTTAGTTTGGCTGTGTGGTTCAGAAGTTTGCCAGAAGTTCCCAGTTTGGATAAGATAGTAGATATCAGGAGATAATCTCCTTAGAATCTCAGGTTTCAGTGTTACTGCTGAAACCACATCTGTTTTTTCCTCTTCAGATATTGTGGTAGAAATCCTTGGGGTGAACAGATGCCGGCTGAGCTGGAGTCTAGTCTTGGAGTCACTGCAGCAACCCCTTATCAACAGGTAGGGTGGAAGGCATGTATGCAGCATCTCTACCGCTAAAGCCATCTCTGGTCTCAGGTGTCCACGGATTCTAAGTGAGCAGCCCACGTGGAGGTGGATAGAACTGCAGTCTTTCTCTGCCCTGACTGCCGATTGTGATGTCCAGGTCCGTACACACTAAGGAAAACCCACACTGCCTGCTTCTGAGCAGGTTGTCATACTGCAGTGGGCCAGTGTTGGGCCAGCCACTGTTTCCATGTGGAAGAACTCGATGCAGGCCCCCATGTGAGCTACTGAAAATGCCCTGTCACCCTCCAGGCTTATTCAGTGTGCTTAGCAATTCTTTCAACACCTGCCTGTGAACACTATAAGAACATCCCCTAGCCTGTGTACCACAGGCTGGATGATTATTTTCAGCTCTGTGCTCAAGGCCTCACCACAAAGCTGATTCAGTGTTAGAATCAAGAATTGTCTTTGCTTAATAGGAAGGAGACAAGATAATGAGGTTGGGCTCTGATAAAAGGGCCCAGAAATACTGAGTGAACACCCCTAGAATAACCCAGAAGAGGTAGGTATTTTCCTTGCTGGTACCTTGGGATACCAATGCTTCTGAAAAGTATTCAGGACTGCCAGTCATTTCTCAAACTCTGTCCCAAAGCAGACTGTACCTATCAACTGTCACTACACAAGGGTGCTGGCTTTTGCTCCATTGCCCGTAAGGTCACTGTAGATCTATAATGATGAACTATGAGAAACAGCCATAGTCAGAAGCTCTGAAAATTCTTAATAAGTTGATATCACAGGGATTTTTCCCTCCCTCACAGTCTTCAGGGCAGTGCTGATGTGGTAAGGTAGCTATATAAATAAATGTGGAATTTCCTGAAATTTAGTCTCAAGTTCTGTTTCCACCTTCACTGGGGTCATAACCTTTATTCACCAAACTTTTATTTCATGGCAGAGGCTTCATCGGGCTATTGAAATTTAGAGTTCACTAAGGATATCAGTAATGGGCAAGGTGGGGGGAAGGGAAAATAAATGTCATAAACAGGATCTGGTGTCTGTTGACTGAGCCAGACCCTCTAAGTTGTTCTGTCCATTTGTTTCAGGCACTTGATTTACTGCCTTTGGGACATCATCCTGGAATTCTTGGATCTCAGTGCCTCTGTTGAGGAGTCAACCATAACCACCTCTGCCTCAGATACCCCAGGCAGCCCCAAGAGAATGGGTGTCTCCCCTTAGCCGTAGGTTATTCACCCATTCTTTGAAGGCTGGGAAAGGAGGGTTGTTGTGCCACCCCGCGACCAGTCAGGAACCTGTGCCCTCTGCAGCTGGACTGTAGCTCAGAAGGCCTAGGGTCCCAGGGTCACAGTTCTCCCCCAGCTCTATTCCACAGGGCAGGTAACATAGCAGATGATGGGGGAAATATGTACCAATCGTATGCATATCCATTTCCGTACTTTTTTGTGCTATTCAGATTGTTGCTGGTGGGTAGATCCTGGAAAAGGAATCTGTGAGGTAGAAGAATGAGCCCCTTTTGCCTCTCCTTTGCCCTCTTCCCTAAGATTGTTTGCCAGGAGCCTGGCCCTGTGCATACATGCTCCTGATCCACCAACACACAAGCTATAGATAGACCAAGGGAAAACTGAAAGCCAAATTTCTTGGAGGAACAGACAATTTTCTGGAGCTCTCTGTTTTTACCAGGAAACTGCAGTTTCTTTTAGGACCACTCCCAAAACCAGACCCCCCAAGTTCTGTCTAGTTTCCCAATAATTCCAGAAGATGGAGGGAAAACATTTCTCAAGGGACTTTTTGGTGATTGACTATTCTCCAACACATCAGCCCTATGGAGGATCACTGAAGGCTGCTTCCCTGGGTGGCTACACTTTTTTCTGCTCAGAAGACTTCAAAGCAGACTGCCAAAGCTTCTTGGTAGATCCACCCCACTCCCCACACCCTTTCCTAAAAGAGAGTTGCATCAAAGATTTTATTTATTAGCTTTACTCCTAAGCCCTCTCCAAGAGCAGTTGAGTTTCAGTCTCTGTGACCTTCTCTCTTCCTTCAGCAGAATCGCATGGCAGATTGCTTATTCAGCCCAGTACTTCCAAAGGGAAAGGAGACACTGGGAATGCCCAAAGAGTAGGAAACCCAGGGGGCTATGGGCTTCTGTCTTCACAAGTCTCCAGTGAGGGACTTTTAAACTGAACCGATAATATTAGCCAACCTGCAGGGAATTGATTACCCACAAAAAGCTTTTTACTTCTTGTTCTTTAAGGATCTAATTAGTCTTTGAGAACACTCGAAGATGAAGGCAAAAGTGCTATATCATGCTGTAGTGTCTTAGAAGAAAGGAACAATTAGGAGAAATTGTTGGTAGGAAAGGAGGCAGACAACGTGACGTTAAATGCATGTCAGTAGCTGACAGAAAAGTTTTAAGGAGGTCACGGGAGACCTCTGCCCCCTCATCCCTTAGCTTTGCGCCTGCCTGTTAGTGTCCTGCTGTCACTGAATTATGGATCCTCCCATTTGGAGGGGGATCTTGGGATTAAATTGATGAGAATGGGATGGGTCTAGAATGGGCATCAGGTTCTCTTAGACTCTGAAGTAGATGATGTGCACACAATTAAAGTGGTTTATGGGAGAAAGTTGTGCAGTCTTACACTTTTTTTCCCCCCTCTGGAGGCTTTTAACCATAAAATGTGTTCTGCTATGGTTGGAAGGCTTTAGGTCGAATATTACTGCCTAAGGACAAAGAGATGAATGAGATCATGTCTCATGGCACCTTCTAGCCTTAAAATATGATTGTTACAATGACTTTATGGCTCCAGAGCTCTCCCACCCCGGATATTCACAGGCAGAAGGAGCTCAGCATTTCTAGCTTTAGTAAGTATTTGCAGGAGTGTGGGATGGCAGGGAGTTCAGCCTCACTTGCTGAAGCCGATCCTTCACCTTTTTCAGCTCAGGCCAGGTTGCCCTTCGGGAGAGATGCAGTAGCCAGCTCATTCCCACTCACCTTCTCTCCTCATACGTACTCAGCCACCTACATTGCTTTGAATCTCTGCTGTTAGTTCTGGTTCAGATGTCACACAGAGCCCCAGTATGTAAGCTGACACACCACAAAATCCCTGTGGCTGTAAATTCTAAGTAATTTTTTAACACTTCTACCCCAAAGAAAACTTCCTTTTATTTCACGTTACATAAGAGATGCCACTTCTATTGCCTGAGCCCCAAAACACACACATAAGCTGTCCTCAGGCCCTCCTACCTAGAAGGAAAATCATGGATGTCACCAAGGAAATAATCAAAACCCACTTGTCAAGTTTCGGTAGCAGGCACAGTCAACTAAGGAGATCAGCACTTGGGAGAGAGCCACAGGTATCAAGAAAAGATGCTACCAGCTGAGAGTGATAAAAGGCAATGACGAATTGGGTCTGCACTAACCCAGGACATCGTGATTTTTCTTTGGCTCTACCCAGCACATTCATTTCCAGTTGCTACTCTTTTCTTTGCTCATGGAACCCAGCAGCAGTTGTTAGGTCCTGGGTGGAATAAAAATGTGTGTATATGGCTGTATGAGTCAGGATGCTCTGGACTGAAGGAAAACTTGTAGGAAATTTATTTTCTTCCATAAAACGAGTACCTGAGTAGCTAAGCCCCAGGGGCTGATGGATTCAGCAACTCTGACCTCATAAAGGGCCCAGGTTCTTCCCATCTGTCCCTCTGCCATTGTAGACAGGCTTGTCCTATTCTCAGAATGCCTACCTACCTTCATGGTTGCTGCAGTTCAGAGCATCACATCCATATATAACAATATGAAAGAACAGAGTCATCTCTTCCTTGTTTTTTATTTTAAAGAATGAGGAAACCTTTTTCCAGAAGTCCTTCTTCAACAGTGCTTTTCACATTGGCCAGAAATGTCACCCCTAAGCCAATCCACAGCTACTGAAAATGGCATTACTTGCAACAATATTCCCCCCCCACCACCACCAACAGAGAGGAGGCCACCCTCCAGGAAAGTTAGATACCTAATAGATGTTAGCAAGGAAGTAGCAGAGAAAGAGTGTTAGTAGATAATGTCTATTATCATAATCATCTGTACAACATTAACAGCTCCCCCATGGTACTCTAAAAATATCTGGAACCAGCTGTAAGGGAGAACATTTGCTGAAGCCACCACATGAGGCACTTCCACTTCACCTGGTTTGACTCACTTAACCCATACACAACCCTGTAAGGTAGGTTCTATTATCTTTTCCCAGTTCATAGATGAGGAGCATAAGGCACAGAGGGATTGTGAGTTGCCCAGTCACTTGAAAAGAAATGGCAGAGCCTGGGGCACCTGGGTGGCTCAGTGGGTTAAAGCCTCTGCCTTCGGCTTGGGTCATGATCCCAGGGCCCTGGGATCGAGCCCCACATCGGGCTCTCTGCTCAGCGGGGAGCCCGCTTCCCCCCCTCTCTTTCTGCCTGCCTCTCTGCCTACTTGTGATCTCTGTCTGTCAAATAAATAAATAAAATCTTAAAAAAGAAAAAGAAAGAAAGAAAGAAATGGCAGAGCCTAGATAACGAATCCTGCCAGTCTACCCTCAAGCCTACACGTTTAATTAACCATTATACTAGTCTGTGTTTCTTCTTACAAAGCAAAATAAGACCTGGTTCTCATTTTTAAGGAGCTCACGATCTAGTGCAGAAGTTCACAGACCTTTTTGGTAAAGAGGCAGAGAGTAAATATTCCTGGCTTTGTGGTCATAGGTGGTCTCTGTTGCAACTGCTCAGCTCTTCCACTGTAGCGTGAAAGCAATCATAGACAATACAGGAAGCAATGTCAGTGGCTGTGTTCCAATAAAACTGTATTTACAGGAACAGGCTGCTGACCGGGTTTGGCCCATGAGTTGTCTGCGGGCCTCTTGTCCAACGAGCTAGAACAGTGCTTTTCAAACTTTCATGTATGTGTGATTTACTGGGACCTTCGTAAAGAGTACGCTGCATTTCTAACAAGCTCCCAGATGTATGGCAGTGAGAATGCAGATCTTCAACCCCATGTTGCGTATCAATGGGTTAAAACATGGACAACTCTCAAGTGATTAATACACTACTAAATATATAAGAAGGGCACTTCACTGAGAGTAGAGAGCCATGGAGAGCCTGAGGTGATAATATCTGAATTGACTTCTGAAAGATTCCTGAGAATTAACCAGTAAAAACATGGGGAGGGTGTCCAGAGGAACAATGAATAATGTGTGCAAAGACAAAGTCTCAACAAAAAGACAAAAACTGTATGATTCCACATATCTGAAGTACCTTGCACGGTCAGTCTCACAGAAATAGTAGAAATGTGGTTGTTAGGAATCAGGGGAATGGGGAGCATGTAATGGGTACGGAGTTTGAATTTTGCCGAATGAAAAATTACGGAGATAGGTTTTATCAACCATGTAAGTAGACGTGACACTACAGAGCCATATGCTAAAAATGGTTAAGATGGTAAATTGTAGATTTTGTTTATTTTACTACAACCAAGAAATGTAAAAATGAAAAAAAAGCTAGGGAGAGCTGCAAGGCACAGGCTGCAGGGAGGGAGTGGTGAGAGGCAAGGCAAGGCGAGGGCCTGGAGAGGGGCCTGTCTGGGGCAGTGTGCTAAGGAAGCTGGCATTGCTCTCCCTCTATACAGTGGAAAATTGTTGAGGAATCTTCTCGAGGAGGATTCTTCACCAAAGTTAACAGTTCCTCCTCATGGGAAACATGAGAGTTCCATTGCACATGTAAACAGCCCTTGGATTTGACATCTATCTCAGTCATTTTCTGATCCTCCCCCCTTAATTTCTTCAAGCCTGTTCCCATTATTTCTTAGATATGAGATGGCTTTAGGGTCTATAGAGTATAATGACCTGGAAACAATAACAGCCTGATTGAAACCCTAGCTCTGCCACTTAATCAGCTGTGAGGAAGTGGTCAGGTAACTTAACTTCATTGGGACTTAAATTTTTCTCTTAGAAAAAGGGACAAATACATTACACCATTTTGAGAAGTGAATTATAAGAACAAGGTTTATAAAATAACAAGTTTTTATTTTATAGCTGTGCTATAAAAATGTCAATGGCATCATCTCCTGCTCATTTGGAGATGCCTTGCTTCGGGAACCATGCAGCTAAGCTGTCCTCTGGCGATCCCCTGTTCCCCAGGCCTCTCAGAACCTGCTGTTTGTCTTGGTCTTCCTTTGCCCTGGAGCAATATGTGTTCTCCCAGGAGGAGGAAAGGAAGGTTAGCCAGCCCTGCTGGATACAGATGGGAAAGGGAACCAACCAGGGGAGGAGCAGTAATTGGGTAGGAAAGCAAATCATGATGCTTTTGTAGTCCAAGACCCAACTGCGCAAGCACTTCCATAACTTGGCATCTCCATTTCCTTTCCACTGCGACTGCCAGAAATCCCAGGGCAGTAGATGCTTCCACTGCCTTTGTGGACAAGAGAATGAAACCACTGCAGGGTCAGTTTCTGCTCACAAGCCCCCATCACTCCTCTGTGGTGTAAGGCATAAGAGAGGTGGCTGCGCCCAGAATTGTTTCTCAGAAAAGAGCCAGTGAGGGGAGACTATAACAAATATTGCTTCCGTATCCTAAGACTCGCCCAGTATTTATTACACAAAGACATCACTGGCTCATTTGAAAAAGAAAGACAAAACCCCAGAAGAATGTGTCAAGCGAGTGAAAATCATCAGAGCCCATTTCCTGCTGTGACCCAGCAGCAACAGGATATGAAGCCAAGGCAGCTCCCAAGCGGTGGAGAAAATGTGGGCACCCGCAGCCTCCTTGGCAGATACGCTGTGCTATTCTCAGGTTTGCTGAGCCTTCTTGCCGCCTCCCTACACCTCTCACCTGTCTCTGGTCTGTAAGTGCACTTGAACTCTGCTTTCTTGGAAGTGCAAACAAGCATGTGACAGAATCCCAAGAACTCCTGTCTCTGATGTCTCTTCAACATGACAAAAGCTGGTTTCTCTCCATATCTTGACTCTTCAAAATTCACCTGCAAGTCCTTCTGTAGAAGTCACTAGCACAGTTTCTGAGATCTGGAAGTTTGGGAGGAAAAAAAATGAAAGGGAACAATTAATAGTACCAAGATCCAAACTTAGATAACCTATCTTGAAGTGACATTATCTACTCTGTTCAACTCAAAATAGACGTCTTTGTCCCCAGAGTTTGTTTAGGAAATGCAAGATAATATTAGAGTGTTGTAATGATTAAGAAGGTAGGTCTGCGTCCTTTATCTAAATCCATATTTTGGCTTTTTTTTTCCCCTTCACCCTTTTACCCTGTCACTGTTGCAGCCTGTCACAAGCAATGGAGAGCTGGCTATAATTACTTTCAGACACTTGGGTTAATCAATGAGGAAAAAAGCCAATCTAGATAAACCAAAAGTCTGTGATTGCAGAAAAGGTTCTGGTATGTCTGTAGAAGCTGTGACTTCGCTGTTCTGGGTTGAATTGGATTTAGTGACCTTCAAGCTCAGGTCATTGGCCCTTTTGCCTGTGCTCCTTAAAGAATCATTCTGCCCCAGTAGCAATGAAAAGATTAACAAAGATTGAGCAAAGTGTCTGCATTTGTATCTTGCCATTTCATATCAATCCTCTAGAGAGGATTGACCTTAAGAAAAAAAATTTTTAAAGCCCTTTTGGAGTTTACATTCTTTACCTGTACTAACATGGAATCCAAATTCAAAGCAATGGCAAGCCAGTTCCTTTCCACCTTTGTGTCCTTGTGTTGGAAGTTTGCTTGTAAACGCAAATGATTCAAGAATACTTAGGGCACATTGCATCTAACTCTGGGAGAGTCACATAGGCTTGGTGGGCAGTATGGATTATGAAGATGGTTGAGCAGAGTTCAATGAGATGGTTTCCTAGAAATGTATGGACCTGCATCCTGCTTTTTCCTACTTCTGTCCTTTGACCCATGCTCTTCCAGCTGTGCACACATGGGCCCCCTCTGTCGGGGCCAGTTCAAATTTCACCATCTCCATGGAGCTTTATCTGATGGTGCCAGCCAAAATTCTCTCTCCTTCCTCTGTGTGACTTTACACTGCCTGTCAGTGTGATCAAAATACATGTGCATTTTATGGGGTCCTCAATAAGAGATTCTAATTCGTCAAGAGCAAGGAACATACATCTGTTTTATTCCCATTATATCCCTATGACTCAACCTTCCCATAGATAAACCTAATGCATAGCAGGTACAAAATAAATGCTGAAGCTCATTTAGTTAAAGGAGATTATGCTTATTAACTTTTAGAAGGTAAAATATGTTAATAAGTTCACTGAATTTACTGGGGGCAGATGTGAGAGAGGGACAAGAGGGAAGCACACTTTCGTTTTTCTGACCTTATGTCTTTGTTCAACAGCAAATATCAAATGAAAGAAGTTGGTTTTTGTATTTCCTGTGCCAAAATCCACACATTTTATAACAATACTGTTTGCAGTCTAAGTATGTGGGCCATAAGGTGCTAAAACTGTAAGCTTTTTAAAGAAAATTAGTCCTGATTTAAAGATTTTTTTTCTAAATCCTCCAGTCACAAAAATACACAACATACCCTGTCTACTCTCTACTCCTCACCTTCACCTACTGGATCAGAAAACAAAACAAAAGTCTGCAGGAAATATTCTCAGCTCTTGCCTACCACAGACACAAATTTGTAAGAAAGCAATTACCATGAAGAGAAAGACTTGCTTGCTATCTGACTTCTTTACAATCATCTTGGAAATCCTTTGGTCCCAGATTAAAGATTCTTTATTTCAGACCTTCTCTAACAGCTTATCTAAGCCATGTCTAAAATCCCACAAGGAAAACTCTTCGAAGACAAAGTAATAATCTTGAAGAAAAGAAAGGATAGCAGAAATTCCCCCATCACTCTTACAGGTGTTTGCTATCTTCCCCGACATTTCCTACTGCAACTCTTTGCCCAAACACAACAGATCAAAACTAGGCAGCTGCCATAAGAATGAAAACTAATGAATCAAAGACATTTGGATTCACTACAGGTCAACATGTTGGGGGAATAAAATCACCTGCTGTTTTGGAGCCCGAGAACAAGCCTCCAGACCATGATTTGAAAGAGGGCAAGAGCAGGTAAAGGAGCACAGGAGGAGGAAGTTCAGTCTGAGAATTAAACCAATGATGCATTTTATGGAAAGAAGGAAACTCTAGACAATATAGTGCTTGGGTCATATATTATCTTAGAGTAGGTCTGCATAAGAAGGATCCCATCTGCTGTGGAATGAAGTCCATTCTGGTGCCAGTGAACATTTGCACAATACATGATGTGGAATAGTCTCTGGAGCCAAGATTGGTTCTGAATCCACCCCCGGGCAGGTTGGTCAGTCTCCAGTGTAAACCTCCTTGGGATTAACCACTTATTCCAGTGTTGTGCACTGGATAATTAATGCCAGATCTGTTCAGACAGCTTTGTACATCCTGCATATAGATGAAGATCCAAAAAAAGGGGTTTTGGTGATCTGTTTGGGTGGGGTAGAGAAAGCTGAAGCAGAAGTCATCCCCATGTACAGGTGTGTTACCTTGCAGATGTGGGCAAATGGCATTTACCAGGCAGAAGCTTGCCTGGACAGGTAAGGGGGGAGAAAAGTGTGCCTGTGTGGATACAGAAACATCTGCAGCCTTAAGGCAGGAAGAGCAGAGCTATGTACCTTATAGCAGTCTGAAGAGGGTTGAGATAAGAGTTTGTGATTCAGCAAGGTTTGGAAATGAAAGAATGCCCGCTCTTGGGGTGGAATGACCCCAGTTCTTTACAAGATTTAGGGTTTCTATGGATTTTTTTCCCACATGATAGAAATTTTCCTCTTCCAGTCTCGTTCATAGCAGGCACTGTTGGACTAATAATTTGCCTAAGCCAATTCCTTCTTTTTTTTTCCCCCCACGATTCCTCAATTCCTTCTCTATATTATTTCTGAAACTCCTCCTTTTTAAAAAAAATTTTTAAGAGAAAGAGAGCATGAGTGGAGGGGTGGGGCAGAAGTAGAGGGAGAAGCAGACTCCCCACTGAGCAGGGAACCTGACTCAGGGCTCTATCCCTGGACCCCAGGGAACATGACCTGAGCTTACAGCAGACGCTTGACTGACTGAACCACCCAAACACCCCCTGTGAAACCCTTTCCTTAAACACTAAGTAAATAAAAAAAAAAAAAAAAAAAAAAAAAAAAACTTTTCAAAAAACTGCATATTTCTGGGTCTTTCTCTTTTTAGTGTGTGCAGCACCCAAACTGCTTTTCTTCATCCCTAAATTTTTCTCCTATATCAGCTTACCAATCTTCATGGGTTGACTTGGCTGCCCCACTAGTCTAATTGCCTTTTTGATAAATTAACATGGACAGCAACTTAACTTTACATGTAAATCTTAAACATGATATTTCTTGTACTTGACTCACATTTGGTGTTCTATGAGGAAGATTGCCCTGTCTCCTCCTATGAAATCGGAATAACCACCAATCCTAAGATTAAACATTTTGATAAATTCTTTCCACGTCCCAAGCTGTTCACACAATGTTACAGACTAAATGTTTGTGTCTCCAAAATTCATATGTTGGAGCCCTAGCCCCCAGTGGGATGGTATGTAGGAGATGGGGTCTTTGGGAGGTAATGAGATTTAGATGAGGTCAGGAGGGCAGTGCTCCAATGGTGGGATTAGTGCCCTTCTATGAAGAAGAAAAGACAACAGAGCTTCCTCTTTCCTCATGCATGTGAAGAACAGACCATGTGAGCAATAGTGAGAAGATGGCCACCTACAAGCTAGGAGCAGAGGCTGTAGAAGGAAAACCACCTGCCAGCACCTTGAATTTGGACTTCCAGCCTCCAGAACTGTGAGATATAGTTACTGTTTAAACCACCACTCTGGTATTTTGTTACAGCAGCCGGAGCTAAGATACACAACTATAAAGTTTAGACACGTAAATCTCTTCCTTTCATCAGTTTTTATGTAGTAGTCTTCCAAGATTAATTGTTTCAATATAACACCCAGTGCTCCATGGGTTTATCTTAAATGGTCTGGACTTAACTTGCTTGAAACATACCAGCTGTCTTCATTAAGAAGCACCTAAGGTAGTCAAGTGTCCATCCTAACCTGCGCCTTCCATGATGTCTGCCTGTCTTCCTCACTGGACTATAAACCCCTTGAATCCAGACTATCTTGTTTACTACAGTCCCTCCAGCATTAAGCATTACACCATGATATCTCACTCTTTTCTCCCTATGCTGTCATCTCACAATTTCTCAGAAAGCTTGTCTAGTTCCTTTGTCCTCTCCACATAGGCCTGTGACAGACTTGTCTGTCCGTAAATGGACTTGGCAACCTTTTTGTGTCAATGAGTAACAATTTTCTTTCTTCTGGTAGTCTTGGAATCCTCATTGACATCGGGCAATTTTCTTTCCATCTTCCTAAACACACATCTCAAAACCCCCTTGACTAGCCAGATGACGAGAACACCAATTTCCATGTAAGCAAAGGTGGACCCTGACCTTTTGTCTGTCCCTGCCCTCCCCTCTGCTGTGAGAGTATACCGACTTCTCAGTTTGATACTGGAGGAGGGTATATGGTGCAAATTTCAAAGCAGCAGCAGGCTTCATCTGAAACTTGGGGACCTCCTATGATCCTGTTGCTGTGGTAACCACCATCACCTGACTCTAATGCCCTTTGAGACTGTCTGATTAAGGTGGAAATGTCCCCAGAAAGCAGACCCCGGACTGGCAGCTTCTAACTATGACCCCTCTCATAAGCACATAGCCAGCTGGGACTCTTTGTTGCTGGGGTGAGAGGGGCCTCTATATTACCACAGGAGGAATCAGATGAATCCTGGTCTCAAAAAAGGGTTTGCTCCCCCCCCCCCCAAGAGACATAATCTTCAGTCCCCAACCTACTTCTGTGACACGGTTTTCTCCCTTTCATATTACATTCTGTGTTCAAAATACTGAGCTAAAGTAGGAAGGAGCAATAACACAAAAGGATTTGAGTTATCATCCTGTCAGCAGAGGACGTCTCTGCCCCCAGTGTGGGATCAGAGAAGGCAGGAGGGGAGCAGAAAGTCAGCCCCCTGAGATGTGTTATTGTAACTGATCATTTCAACTCACAGGAACACACAGCACCATAAATGGGAGCAGATTTCAATCTTAAAGGGCAGCATTCCTTCCCACAGGAACACAGGTGATTTAATAGTATCTATGAGACCCATATAAATGATGCCTGTTTAACTCTTTAGGCATGTAAAGGCAGAGAAGGAAACATTTCAAATATGAGCTTTAAAAAAGTGACCACTTCATTCTTTGGAATTGTCACATGATACAGATTTTGAACAAATTCCCATTCACTCCAAACCCAGGCAGAAGGGAAGCAGCTAACAGGAGGAGCATATTTGCTTGGGCACTGGAAGGACTAGCTTCTAGTCATGGGTCATAGTGATCCTGGGCAAATATCTACTTGCCTAGAGTGAGGTTTCTTTCCGCCATGCAGAGAGGTTGGGCTGGATAATAGGTAAGACCCTGTCCAGCTCTGTAACATCAGAGCTGTGTCTTCCAGTTCTTGGCCAGTTTCTGGAACAATGATAATGCTCTCTCAATGTGTGTCATGGAAATGAATGTATTATTATAATTCATCTTGACTTTGGGTCTTGATTTCAGGAAGGAAAGGAGAAGCATGCAGGCAGAAAGGAAGGAAGGAAGAAAGGGAGAAGGGAAAAGGAAGGGAAGGAAGGGAGGAAGGAAGGAAGGAAGGAAGAAAAGAAGCTTTGAGAAATTTTTTCTGAGAGGAATGTCTTGCCTCTCTCTGAGCTCCTAGTACATGAAGTTCCTATCCTACATTTTCCCTCTTTAAGCCTGCCAAAATCAAATTGATTTAAGTATGCCATATAGATTTAAGGAATAAACTACATCCCCAAATTTTCATGGAGTCCGAAGACCTGTTCATCTCCAATCACCCTTAGGACAATGGCAGTATTGATAATCAAATTACACACTTTATTTTTCATTTTCCAAATTATTTTCCATGAACCATCTCATTTTAGCTTTTTATTATTTCTCTATGGAATGTAATACCTGGCACATACATAGGACTTTCAAAATTACAAACTATATCATATCCAATATCCTTTTTAGATTTTGACACTTTTTAAGTTAATTTGAAAAGTTATTTGCATCCTCATTTTCCTGAAAGAGGAAGCTGAAATACAGAGAGTTTTTCTCTTGCCCAAGACCAGTTGCCCATTTTCTCAAGAGGCAAAAGAACCAGGATTAAGAAATCAGCTCTGACAATAGCTCCCTAGCTCTCCCACTGATGATTAGCTCTGTGTCCTTGGATAAATTGTTTAAAATCTCTGTGTCTTAGTTTCCTCATCCATTAAATTGGAATAATAATGGCAATTTCCTCACAGAGACTGGGTAGGGGAATGGTCTAAATCAGCTAATATGTTTAGGATCCTTAAAAAAACATCTAACAGGGGCGCCTGGGTGGCTCAGTGGGTTAAAGCCTCTGCCTTCGGCTCTGGTCATGATCCCAGGGTTCTGGGATTGAGTCCCACATCAGGCTCTCTGCTCAGCAGGGAGCCTGCTTCTTCCTCTCTCTCTGCCTGCCTCTCTGCCTACTTGTGATCTCTCTCTGTCAAATAAATAGATAAAATCTTTAAAAAAAAAAAAAACTAACATACATTGTATTATAATTGCCATTATCATTGGCAAAGCCTAGACTAGAACCTGGGTCTTCCAACTTCTAGCTCCATGATGTTTCTGCTGCCTTACATTAATATTATCCTTACTATACAGATGAGCACCTACATCCTACAGCATGTAAGCACAAAGCCCATCCAAAGCCTCTCTTGAATAGAGAAGTCTAGAACTGATGTGTTCTGGACTCCATTTAGTCCTTCCACCATTACACCATGCTGCTCTTAAGTGTTTAAAAGTTTATAAACCAAGCAATCTCATGAAATACTACCAACAGGCTGAAGGTAGACTCTCCCACTCTTCTGGGGAAAGGATCTTCTACCTTCAGTCTTAAGAGAGCAAAGGTTTTCAGATGGCTCATTGTAATGGGCACGTGCTTACTGACATCTCCAGGCCTTTCCTTAATGTTGTCTGTCCACCGGGATAGCCTCTGTTCTTTTCCTTCCAACTGCAATTATCATTAGTGCCAGATGATTCAATATTATGACTATTTTTGGCTCTTTGTGCATAAGTCTTGCTTTTTGTGCTTTCATTATGTACTCCTTGAGAGTACTGACTATGTGTGTGTAGGTGTGTATTCTCCACTGCACATGGCAAAATGCTCAGTCAATAGCGGGTATATAAATAGTTCTTGATTCATGAATTGATTAATTGCTTGATGGGCCGATAGTTCATTCTCCCATTGATTGACAATTGTTCAAGATGCTCGAAGAACTTGCCTAGATGGCATTTAACACCACAGTGACTGAACGAGGTAGAGGTTTCAGGAGTTGTCTGTGGGGGGAAGAGCAGGGGCTGGGGAGGGGAGAGAGGTCCCCTTGCTCTCATCTGGGCTGGCTGCCACAAAGCCTCAGAACCTGGCCCATGCGACTGTCTGAGTGCACACTGTGTGCATGGAAGACTCAGACCTGAACCAGACCCGCCCTCCTGTCCACAATCCATACCCCTCACGGCATATCCAGACCAGACGTGACCTTGCTCTACAATTAAAAACAAGTGAAAGTCATCTGCCAGGGTCACTTGGCACCAAAGTCCTGTGACAGAAGGGGCTCCACTTAAAGGGCAACACAAATCCAGGGCATTAAAATAACCTGAATGGTGTTGTTTTCTGATCAAATACCTTTCCCTGTCGGGTTTGTGATTTTTGAGCCTGAGAATGTCCCCTCAAGGCTCAGGTTTCTCTGCTGTCACACTGGTCTCAGGCCTGGAATGTGAGCACCGGCCACGGAGGTCTGAGGTAGCTATGTCACAGTCCCAAAATGGAGAGACATTATCTCATAGACAGTGGCAGCAGGCAGGCACCAGGGTGCTGCTGGCGGGCACAGTCAGAATCTGGCCCGGTGAGTACTTCTCACCCCGGTTCCCAGCAGACAGAGGGTCTCAGGCCCCAGATACCAATCTGTGCCCTAGTAAACTGGGGTCTCACAAAGCTTCCTACCCAGCAGTTGACATAGGAAAACAGAAGCCAGGATACAGACAGGCTCCTCTTTGCAACAGGTCATGTTGGTTTGCAGGAGGGTGATCCCCGATGCATCTGAGGGGCTTGGTTGGAACGCAGAGAACAGCCATCCATGTGGAGAAAGATGGGGTGCTAAAGGCAGGGCTAGGCTACCATCCGTCCTTCCCTTGGCCCCTGAGGGCAGGATTGCTTCCCACAGGGCAGGTGGGGCCTAGTGGCCTATGAGGTAACCATCCCTTTCAGCTCTTGGAGACGATGAGGCCCCCAGGGGAAACCAGCAGCCCTCTCCTAGAGTAATAGAGGCCATCAGAGTCCTAACTAACCACTTTGATCATGAACTATCTTGGGGTTGAAGAGAAACACCTTCCTACCCAGCCCTGGGCGGGGGGCGGGGAGGTCCTTTCCTCCTTGGTAGCCTATTCACCTGGTTATCTTTCCATGGCTCTGCTCTGAGACGCTTCTGTTACAACCAAGCCATTTTCCAAACAGGCCCTGCCTGCTCCTGCCTCCTCCCAGCGCTCATTCCTTCCTGGACTGAAGAGTCTTCCCCTCCTTAGCCTGCCCTTTTATCGGGGTCCACACTCGATTGGTTCCTTCTGAGTGCCGGGCCTCCAGTCCCTATGGCTCCTTCAGAACCAGTGTCTGCTCCTTTCATGTGATCCGTGCCACATACCTGCTTCAGGCTCCTTCACCATCACACACGCACTCGGATTAGAGCACTTTGATGGGAGGGGTCCTTCCACGTAGACGCTGCCTTTTATCTCTTGGCGCTCTCCGTGCCCAGCGGTGTGCTCACAGCTCGGACTCTGAATGCATTCCCTCTCTGATGGCTTCCCACCACACTCTGCACTAAGACCTAAGTTAGAAGCCAGTGATGTAGCCTCATTTCCCAACTCCCCAGTTCCCTCACTTTCCTCCCCCACACCAGGCATGCTTCCTCAGGCCTTTCACTTGCCCTTCCCTCTGCCTAGCATGGGCTTTCCCTGGACTCCCACCTGGCCACCTCCTTCCCTCCGCTGTCTCTGCCCAAAGGCCACCTTCTGAGAGGACGCTCCTGACCACCTTGTCTGAAGAATAGCATTTCTCATCCTATAAGTCCTTTCCGGCTTTGTTCTTTATCCTAGCGCTATTACTGACTGGCGTTATGTTATTATATTATACTATATTACATTACACTACGTATTTTTAAATGTTTGTCTGGGACCCCCATGAGAATGCAAGTTCCATGAGAGCCAAGACCTGGCTTTTTCACAGCTTGTTCTTGGTACCTACAGCTGTGTCAGAATGTTGTAGGTCCTCAGTACTTGTTAATGAAATCGGTGGGAAAATGAATGAGCAAACAAACATTTCTGTATAAAGTAAGGACCTTTCTGGGCAATGATGTAACATACAGTCTGCCATGCGATAACGCAAGGCTTCCTTTCAAAGAACCAAAGAGCGGGGGCACCTGGGTGGCTCAGTTGTTAAGCATCTGCCTTCAGCTCAGGTCATGATTCTCGGCTCCTGGGATTGAGCCCTGCATCAGGCTCTCTGCTCAGTGGGAAGCCTGCTTCTCCCACTCCCCTGCCTGTGTTCCCTCTCTCACTGGGTCTCTCTCTGTCAAATAAATGAAATCTTTAAAAAAAAAAAAAAAAAAAAACCAAAGAGCATTAGAACTGTAAAAGGTCCTTGAAAGGAGGTCAGCTCTCAATTGTACAGAGTAGGAAACGGAGTCCCAAAGAGAGAAAAAAGAATGGGAAAAGCACTTGAAAAGTTAATATCTCTGACTTCTTCCTAGGACTTGGCCTGATGTAACAATTAATTCATCTAAACAAACTTGGAGTTATCAATTTTCTACTGGTTTTGCATTTGAATAATTTTTATCAGAGTCAAAAACCAGACAAGAGAACAAGGCTAGTCACATAAAATTTCACCTCTTCATGCTTCTGAGTGTTTGCAGAGGCATTATTGAAAAGGAATGATCTACACTGATTAGGTCCAGTGTCCCTTCAGTAGCCCAGACTGGCACAAATACTGAACCATTGTTTCTTTATTCTTCCCAATCTTTGTGTGTCAGGCAGGACCCTGCAGGACCATTTCCTTTTGGAATAAAGAGGAAATCTAGGTATAAGCTCATAGCTAAGCTACAGTTGGGGTTCCAGGTCTTCATCTGGCCTTCTCTGTAGGCACCTGTGTAATGCTGACTGTAGGTCACTGAAAATGGCCTGGAACCGTTCAGCGCCAGTAATGAGCGATTCAGCTGAATGTAGGCACCAGTATTAATCAGACAAACGGCCATTCTCAATTTTCTTTTTTTTTTTTTCCTAATTCCCCTGAGGGTTCTGAGAAAATCCTATCCAAAGTCTTCTCTCCCAGGTGGCCCTTGAGGGTGGTTGCCCCCCTTGCTCTTCTTGTAAGATTGTGTTTGACAGCAATGAAAACCAACAGTTCAACAGCAATAATTTCTTGGCAGGACAGATTGGTATGAGACTTGTCCCAAAACAAAATAAGCCTTTCAAGGAAGTGTATTTCAAGTTGGACTCACGTTCCGAAGATACTGAGATTCTTATACGACTGACATAGAAGCCGAAGGCTGAGTCTCAGCCAGGGCCGTCAATGATTGTCAATAACACGACAGAGCAGAGAGAAGACTCAGGGGCTGAGTATGCATCTGAACAGTTCAAACAGAGGTAACTGGAAATGCCATGGAGCTTGTTCTGGGGAAAGGCTTTTTATACCCCAGCTTGATTTTCTTAAAAGGCCTTGTTAGTGACTTCAGGCCTAGAGGAGGATGTTGCAGGTCAGGGTAGTATCTCCTTTCCTTTCGTTCCACTTCTTCTGGCTACCCGTTCCTTCCCACCATTTCCATAATTCTTCCCATGCCACCTACCACCATTTCACTGCTGTATGTGCCACTCAGAGGACCTCTCTGGACATTATGCCCCCAGTGAGCATTCCATGTCCCCTGTGTATGGCAACTTATAGGCCTCTGGTCGTCTGCATCCTGAGTTGTTATAAAGCCTTGGTCTCTAGGCTTGGTTGCAGTGCACGGGTTCACAGAATGACTCAAACATCAATGGTGGAAATGTCCCCCAGGTCATCATTTTTAGCTATGACCTGAGGATAACCAAGTCGCTTTTGCGCTGCAACCTCTGAAAGGCCACAAGAGGGCGCCAAGACCTCCCAAGTCAGATTAGGACAAGAGGCATTGAGGCCAGGAGGTGGCGCTGTTGCCTTAACCTTCAAGAAGGGAGAGGCTCCAGTTTAGGCAGGCTGTGAGCGTACCAGTCGGGGGACACACAGGCGGCCGCAGGTGACCCCTAGACGGGATGTTATGCTGTCCCAGCCAAACATCGCTACCCGACCCTGAGATTAAAGCCAAGTCCCAGCCAGCCTGATTCAGTAAGAAAGCTCTGGAGGAGATTATCAGAATTCTCGGGTTCTAGTTCTGACTGCCCCGCTGTTTTGCCGGGAGGGCTTGAAGGAAACCATTTATTCTTTTTGCCCCTACAGCTTCCTCGACCTTCCATGCATTCAACCAACATAACTTAAGATTTAGGAGTGTCAGGTGGGCTTAGGATTTGGGAATAAGAAAGACAAAACCCATGTTCTTGGCAAATTCACTGTCTGCAAGATGGAGGGTGGGGGGCGCGTATCATCAGAAAGTCAAGGGTTGAGGAAGGAAGTGTAGGGAGGGAGGCACACACAGAAGCACACAGGAAGAGGACTTCACCAGCCTGGCGGGTTGGTGAAGGGTTCCTGGTGATTCTAGAGAGTCTCAGAGCTGAACGGGAGCCATGGTGGTAAAGAAGGGTTAGAAGGGCAGAGGGGCACCCAGGGCAAAGGCAGAGGCAGGGAAGAGCCCGGTGGGTGAGTGGAGCTCTCGTCTAAATGAGTATGTTAGAAAGTGGAGCTGGATGAGGACACAGGGGCCAGGCAGTTGGGGTTTGCAGGCCCTGTCCAGAAGTCCCTCTACAGGCTTTGTGGGCCACATGCTCTGAGAAAGGGAGAATTACAGAGACCAGTGGTGTCCCTAATACATCTATTTATTTATAGGTGCATAAATCTGCACTCATTTGTAGATAAAGGAGTAACCCCCACGGGCGAGGGAGGATTGGGAGAGACATTGGAACAACATCCACCTTCTTTTTCCTTTTTTTTTTTTTTCAAGATTGCGTTTATTTATTTGAGAGAGAAAGGGAGAGAGAGAAATAGAGAGAGAGTGCACACAAGCAGGGTGAGGGGCAGAGGAAGAACCAGACTTCCTGCTGAGCCAGGAGCCCGACATGGGGCTCAGTCCTGGGACTCCAGGATCATGACCTGAGCCGAAGGCAGATGCTTAGCTTAACTGACTGAGCCACCCAGTGTCCCTAGTGCCCACCTTCTACTGAGTTGTAGCTTGATTTCAAGTCACAGCTAGGCACCATGGTTCTCTCTCTTTCCTTCCTGACCAAGGAGTATAACAAACTCATTAGGATATGAACTTGTTAAGCTGAAGAGCAGCCATATATTTATTTAGCAAGATAAATATGCATATTATTTATGCAAGATAATAAGTCACCAACTTATAAAATATATATTGTCATTTATTTATCAAAACAAAGATATGGGGTCACCTGGGTGGTTCGGTTGGTTAAGCATCTGACTTCGGCTCAGGTCATGATCTCAGGGTTATGGGATGGAGCCCTGCATTGGGCTCCCTGCTCAACGGGGCATCTGCTTGAGATTCCCTCCCTCTCCTTCTGCCCCTCCTACTGCTCACACACACACACACACACACTCTCTCTCTTTCAAATACGTGAATATTTCTAAAAAAAACAACAGACAAACAAAAAACCCCAAAGCTATGTACTCATGTTTTATAGATGAGAAATAAGAGACCCAGCCCATGCAGCTCATAGATGGTGATGCTGGCACTCTGTCTGGGCTTTCTGATCTAACTGCATGTCCTCGCCTTTTCACCAAGACAATTCCCTCAGACTGCTTTTGGGATTGACCATCTCCGGGGAAGGCAAGTCCAGCATCACTGGTACCTAGTGCATTCACTCACTCTGTGACCTGGAAGGCTACAAACAGGGGTTTATGTCTCACACAGGATGCTATGTTCACAGAAAGAGATGTCGGGTGTTGCTGGCTTCAGTTTTCATCCTAAAACCCCCTGTTCTAGAATGAGCAACAACTAGTCACCAGCACTGACAGAGCACACAGGGCACCATGAGTTGTAGAGAGAGAGGAGAGATTTTCAGATGCACTACTGTATGGACATTATGGCTAGGGCACACGTTCAATGTTGTGTCGGCATCTGGGTCGATGTTGTGGAGTGGATCTGTGACTTGATATACCCTTAGTTAAAATGGCATCTCTCCCAGATGCTTAGTTTCCAAACAGAAAACAGCCTGAAATTTCATTTTTTTAAAAGTTTCTCCTCCAAAATCCTTGCCAGTGTATTGATGTTTATGGAAAGAATGTTTTTAATCAGCTAAGTCTATTGAAGTATGTAAAGTTCTCGGAAGGAATACAGCCCACCAGGGAGGCAGAGAGAAGGGGCTTCTGGCAAAAACAAATGGAGGACCCCATACTTAACATCACTGGAAAGAAGCTAAGTCCAATAAGAGGATAGTGATGGGGTAGATTGTGAAAAAAAAAAAAATCTGTGAGAATGGAACACATGGCATGCAAATAGTCCAAAGAAGAACATGTAAATTAGCATCAGATTTCCAAAGAATCTGTGAGTTGAGAGCCTAGAGAGACCATCTCTCCAGATGATGCTACTGAACCCCAGGGAAGGGAAGCAACTTGCTCTAGTAAAAACAGCTACCATCAAAGAGGGCTCACAGGACATCAGGCCTTGATTTCAAAACTCCATGTGAATTAGTCCACTTCATTGTCCCAGAAAGGGCAGGGAGCCTGAGGTTTGTTCCCTACTGGCAGATGGTGAAACAGATGCTTAGGGAAGTTAAGGTCCTTGCCCCACTCATCTCATTAGTAAAGGGCAAAGCAGTGATCCAAATCAAGTCAGTCTAGTTCCCAGCCCATCCTCACAATCAGGGCGCTCCTGGAACTGTTGCAGATCAGCCCCAGAAGCAAGACTAAAGCCCTGTGCCCCAGGCCCCTGGTCTTGTTTGTTACACCATCCACTCTCTCCTCAGTTGGGCCCAGAAGGTTCTCCCCTCAGAGCCATGGAGGCTAATCTTTATGTGGAATGCTCTTCTCCTGCGTCTTCATGGAGCCTGCTCCGTCGGGTCCTTTTCTGACCACCCCAGATAAAATGGCAACATATTCTGCCCTCTGCAGCTTTGGATGCCAGACACTCCTTACTTGGCTTCATTTGTGGAGAACAGATGTCCCCATCTACTTGCTATATACGTGCTCATTTTGGCTGTTGTCCTTCAGTGTCTCCTACCGAGTACAAGCTCGTGAAGGCAGCATCTATGCTTTCTTCAATGACATATTCTGGGTGCCCAGCACATATCAGCATTCAATAAACCTTTGATGAGAAAGTATATGAATAAGTGAACAAATGTGTGAATGGTAAATAATTCCCTGCCCAAAGCAGAGAACTCAGGTGCTCTGTGCAGCACCATGAAAATCAACCCCAGCTGCTTGTGACTAAGATGCTCCCCAAACATCTCACTCTGGTCCAGATCCATCCTCTTCCACGAAATCTGAATCCTTCCACCATGAGCTCCCAGCAAGATTCATTTCTTGAATTGTAATATCATGTGTCTGAGAGTCTTCTATTAAACTGTAGGTACTTCTGAAAGGAAGAACATCCTACATTAATTAACATTAATTAATTAACATTAATTAATTATCATCAACTAACATTAATTAATTATCATCCATTAACACTTGTGAATATACTAAAGTAATACATAAACAAGATTTTATATGTAACAGATCCAAACTCAAATACAGCTAGCATGGACGGAGTGTTTGGAGCATGCCGGTCATAGTGCTAGGTACTTCACACATTGCACTAATTGCCAAATATTTCCGGCTCTCTGCCTTCCTGGCACTTGTGGGAATTGCACTACCCAGGCCCTTTGTGGTGGGTGGCACCGTGTGACCGTTTCCAGCCAATCAGAAGCCAATGGCCCTGTTACCCACTTAGCCTGCTAATGAAAGACCCCTCCGAGCTCTCTTTCTCTTTCTGCTAGCCAACTGGCAGCATTGAGGTGGTGACTGCTTAGTCAGCCTGAGCCCCTGAGTGACGGTGAGGAGCACAGGACCCACATGACCCCAGTGTCTACACCGCAATCTTTTGAGTTAATCTGTGCTATCTCTACTTTATGAGAAAAGAAGAGGCTCGACATTATTAAAGGATTTCCAGAGAGAGCCAGGAAGGGAACCAGGTGTGTTTGATGCTAAAGCCAATAACATTTATCCACTTTTACTCTCTCTCCCAGATCTTTATTGAATAAATAAGGATAGAGAAATGAGAATACTATTTGGAAAACAGCAGCTTTATAAGGCACCCCAGCTTTTCGGGGACAAGAAGGCACTGGGATCTTGGGGAAAATGCTTGTACAAACTGGTGATGCTAAGGAGGAAACTCTATTGACAATATTTTCCCTGTTCATGTTTTTGCTTGTTGGAGAGGTAGAATCCTTGGTTGATTCTTTCCCATTGTGGACTTATCAGTGAGGAAGTCAGCACTGGGCACCGGCTTTGTACGCTCCCTGACAAACCCAGCACTCAAGCCCGTGCTGAAGGATCTGCAGGCTGCCCACTTGATCCCACTCCTCTTCTGTTTTCCTACAGGAAATGGTCACCACTGCCGAAGACGGTTGCTCAACTGTTTGTTCTGAGAGAGATGCTGGGGCGAGTCTCCAACCCCCTGTGTCCTCTTTATAGTATTTGGCACAAGCTACATGGAAGGGATAGAAAATTCTGAAGTCTGTATCACATTAAGAACAAAACAGAAATGCTTGGGAGGCAGGGGCCTCCCGCACAAAATCTTTCACCCCTGTTAGCACGGCACCTAAACTTTTGGCCATTAGAAATCTTTTCCTTTCGGTTAAAGCAGATTTCTCTTCTTGCCTAGCACCTTCTCAGACTGTTGTATAAAATCTTCCTTTGCCATGTACCCATAGGATTGCCCTAACAACTCATAACAACCACCTCAGCATTGAGATCTTGCAGAAATAACCCAAAGAACCTGGCAACATAAGAAATGGCGGTGCTTCTAGATATTAAACACCTCCATTTTGAAGACTAAAATGCTCCTTAAGGTGTTCCCTTGTTAAGTGGCTTTTTCCTGAAAGAACTCCTGTAGAGGGTTTGCTGTTATTGTTCATTGCAACTGGCGCTGGGGAGGGACAGAAGCCCATTTTCTCATGAGAACTAAATTGACAAGAACTATCATTGTGCTGTATAGAACCCAAACTGCCTGCACTATATCCACCACAGGCTTGGGGACCTGAGTAGATTCCCTAAGTTTGGATTGAAATTGTTCCATGAAAAGTGTGTTTCTTTCCGGGGGTCAGTGGACAGTGGAGGGACGGGAGCCATGGTGGGCACCTATGTGGTGAGAGACAGCCACGGACCAAAAGAAATGAAAAGATCTTGAAAATGATGTAGCATGAGAGGACAGGTTTCAAGGAGAGTGAGGGGGAAATAAGGCATCAGGACTCAAAGACCAGCTCTTGAGGATAGACATCCAGAACCTCACCTTAAAAAGCCGAGGAGATATAATGATGACCCCATGCAGAGAGGAGAGGCAACATGAGAATTTTTTGTAGACTGAACCATGACATAAAATTGTATGATTTAAGGCTTAATTTGTTTTGAATATCCCTGCTTTTCTTGATCTCTTTAGTATATTATCCAAGACCATCATGTGAAATACTTTGAACCCAAATTTAAGTTGAACATGAAACAAAGCCGAGTGTGAAAAAGAAAAATTGCACAAATCTAAATAAGAAATAATATAAAATCATTCAATAAATCTCAAACTGGAGTAATATATAAACATTCGGCCCATTTGGAAGCCTGAGTGCAGAGTGGCTGAGGGATGTGGGCATCCGGTGCTCTGACCCTGCTGTGAAGGAGAACTCACCCCATGTGGTCTGTGTGTGCCCAGCTCCTTCTGCAGGGGAACGGAGGTGTACCAGAGGAGTAACAGCTGCCTGCTCTTTGTGTGTGTGTATCATGTGGCTGACCGAAAGTGGGTGCTGGCAGAGATTCCTTTGCTCTAGGTTTGCCAGAGATGGAGACGTCACGCAGAGGAGGATTGATGGTTCATCCGGTTCTGTGTAATGTGTTACCATAAAGAGAGGAAGAGCTGGGGTCATGCTGATCTGGGCTTGATCTTGGCTTTGTCATTTGTTTACTCCTCCATGACTAGAGGCCAACCACGGATGTTTACAGAGCCTCAGTTACCCACGAATAAGATGAGGACAGCTGGACCACGCACATACACTTTTTATAGGCATGGTAAGTGAGGGATGTAAATCAATTGTCCAGCTCATAGTGGGCACTCACATAATTCCTGTCCTCTTCTGGAGGGAGAAATGGAATTCACAATGACACTGAATCATACGCTGATCTCCACACCCATTCAGGCCACAGTCCCCGTACCTAGCTAACCTCCCAGCCTCTTCTGGTCTTGGGTTAGTCAGTCACTCAACAGCCAGAGTGCTTTCACTAAATCTTAACACTCACTTCGAAGCCCCATTTGAAACTCCTCAATGGCTTTCTGTTCCCAGATCCTCAGCAGGGCATCAGGAAGCCTCTCATGAATTGGCCCCACTTTCTGCTCCAATGTCACTGTTCACTGTCATGAACACCCTCCCTGGCTCTGCCCAGGTCACGCAACCCTTCCTGCCCAGCAGTGCACACAGGACTTAACGTTTGTCCAAAGGGCTTGGCTTCTGCAGTTTTTCCCCTTTGCCTAGATGATTCCCCACATCTCCCTTCCATAGGCCCTTCTTCTATTTGGGTAACTTTTACCCAAACTCCAGGCCTCAGCTTAGATGTTACTTTCCGCTTTCTCTGATCTTCTAATGTGCTCTTCGTTGCACTGTACACAAAAGCCTGTCTCAACTTAATGTCCTACTAAAAATCCATGCTTACTCATCCCATTGTGGACCAAGCTCTAAGCCTCCGAGGGCAGAGTCTGTGTCTTCTTCACCACGTCTCCTCAGCTCAGAGAATGGCACAGAATAGACACTCAGTAAATTTATTGCTTAACCTTTTAGTTTGAAATGATAGACTCAAAGGTTCAAAAACAGTACAAAGTTCCCATGTATCTTTCACCCATCTTCCTCTTACGTTAATATCTTATAAAATCATAGTAAAATTATTGAAAACAAGATATCATTGACCCAGTACTTTTAAGTAACCTACAGATTTATTTGAATTTTACTAATTTTCCCACTGGGAGGTTGTGATTCATAATATGAAACATACACTTGGTCTTCATCCCCATCCCTGGAACAGAGCTCCTAAAATCCATGGAATTTCCTCTGATGAAAACAGTAGAAGTGCCTTTTGTTATGTTAATAAGCTGACCTTTGCAAAGGAGGAGGTCACCAAAGGATGGAGACTGGTTGCCCTGTGGTTAGAGGTTTGGAAATT
Source organism: Enhydra lutris kenyoni (assembly GCF_002288905.1). NCBI lineage: Eukaryota > Metazoa > Chordata > Mammalia > Carnivora > Mustelidae > Enhydra > Enhydra lutris. The sequence continues at coordinate 4,496,147 of NW_019154118.1, forward strand.
TGAGTCCCTGCCCCTCAACTCCAGGGAGGGAAAAGGGGCCAGAATTGAGTTTGGTCACCAATGGCCAATGATTTAATCAATTGTGCCTATGCAGTGAAGCCTCCATAAAAACCAAAGGGTGATGAACATGGAGGTGCTAGGAGAGTGGCTGCCTGGAGAGGGCCTGGAACCCCCATACCCCTCCCCCATACCTTGCCCTATACATCTATGCATTTGGTTGTTTCTGAGTTATGGCCTTTTATAATAAACTGCTAAATAGAAGCAAATGTTTCTCTGGGTTTTGTGAGCCACTCTAGCAAACTAATGGAACCGTAGGAGGGGTCCTGGGACCCTCCAAACTACTGCCCAACTGTCAGAAACACAGGTCACAACTTGGACTTTTAATTGACATCTGAAGATCTGAAGTTGGGTGGGGGGCAGGGCTGGGTGCCTTGTGAGACTGAGCCCTTAACTTGTGGGATCTGATGCTCTCTCCAGGTAGATGATGTCAGAACTGAGTTAATTGCATGGTGGTGTGGAAAACACACGCTGACATCTGTGTCAGCATCAAACCCACAGGGTCCTTTTCCTCACCTCATCCCATGTTGCATTTAGCTGTAATGTCTCCTTCGTCTCCTACAACCTGAGATAGTTCCTCAGTCCCATTTTGTCTTTCATGACATTCACACTTTGGAAGACTTCTTTTTTTTTTTTTTCTTTGACACTTTGGAAGGCTTCTGATCAGTTATTTTATAGAATGTTTCTCAGTTTGGGTCTTTTTCTCAGGGTTAGACGGAGTTATGTATTTTTGGCAAGAAGACCACTGAGTGACGCATTGTCCTTCTCTGTGCATCCTATCACGTGGTACATGATGTTCATGTGACTTATCCCTGCAATGCTGATGGTGATCATTTAATTAAGGTGGTGTCTGCCAGGTTTTCTACTGTAAAATTACTATTTTCCCTTTGCAATTAATAGGTATTGTGTGAGGAGATACTTTAAGATCGATAAACACTTTTGAATAAATCAATGAATGTTGGAACAAAGGACTGAATCTGAAAGAAATTCAACTAAAGGAGTTGTAAATAGGGACACCTGGGTGTTTCAGTGGGTCACGCAGCTGCCTTCAGCTCAGATCACGATCTCAGGGTCTTGGGATAGAGCCCCACGTGGGTCTCCCTGCTCAGTGGGAAGTCTGCTTCTCCTTCTCCCTTTGCCTGCTGCTTCCTCTGCTTGTGCTTGCTCGCTCTCTCTCTCTCTCCATCAAAATAAGTAAAATCTAAAAAAAAAAAAAAAGAAAGAAAAAAGAAAAGGAAAGAAATTTGTAAATGTAAGTTCTGCAATTGCATTAAAAAATGCAGCAAGGATACAAGAGAGAAAATAAGACAATAAATAAATGAGTCAAAAACCACCATCTAAATAATGTTAAGAGAAAAAGCCTAGATATATCACCATCATGTCTTCTTATCTCATACCACATATTTATATTTAAAAAGTGATTAAAGAGGTTTCAAGGGTGAGGTGATTAAACACATTTTTATCTTCTGCTATAGCCCAGTTGCTGTGAAAGATGTCACTCAACTATGCAAACAAACTGGAGCCCATTCAGAGAAGTGAGTGGCGAGATGTGGCTTTCCTGAGAAAGATCTCAGGAACAAAATATGCCCAAATTACAAAGATAGCACTCAAGACAGTGCAGAGTATTATCTTCTTGGGCCATCCTCACAGAAAACCATCATATGGGTATCTCCTATAACAGACATTTATTTTCTCATAGTTCTGGAGGCTGGACGTCCAAGAGCATGGTGCCCACCTTGCTGATTTGGGTCCCAGTGAGGGCTCTCTTCCTGGTTTGCAGATGGCTGCCTTCTAGATGTGTCCTCACAAGGCAAAGAGAGAGAAAGAACTCTCTATTCTCTTCTTATAAGGACACTAATCTTATTGGATCAGGTTCCCATCCTTATTATCTCATTTGACCTTAATTACCTCTATAAAAGCCCCATCTCCAAATATGGTCTCATTGAGAGGTTGAGGTTTCAGCATATGAATCTGGGGGGACACACTCAATCCTTAGCCATAGTTAGGTTATCCTCAAGTGTTTCACAGCACTTCGCTGTGTAACAGGATGTTAAAGTGGAACGTCTCTTATCATCTCAGTTTCTGTCGAAACCTCACACTACACGCAATAGGTGTCAACACTCCACATTTAAAGCCAGGTTCTTGGCCAAGAATTTTTCTACTTGCATTAGCCCATCACCCACCTCCAAAGGACAGGAAAGATTAGGAATCCATTAAGAGGAACAGTAATATGAAGTTTCTCTAGGAAAAAGCTGTGTGCTAAAGTTCTCCACAGTTCAGGCAAACTAAGAGGAGCTTCAAAGAACCTCCTAGCATGTTTGACATGTGTCCCTTGGAATGAGGGAGGATTGTGGAGCTGGTATCTAACTCACATTTGGAAGAAAGTCTGGAAGAAAGAGGCTAGGGCTTGGGGGTGGGTGAGGCTATGTCGGCAGAAGGAAGAGAAAGCTCTATCAAAGTGCACTGTGCCAAAAGCCGGACAAAATATGTGTTTCCCAAGGTCCAAATATGGCCCCCAAGGGAGAGCCTAGCCATCAACTAGCTTGAAAAACTCTATCCAAGGGGCCACTGAAGTGGGGAGGGGTGAGGGTGGGTGACCCCAGAAGAAGATTATCCTGGGCAGGTAGAATGTCCTAAGCAGCCAACCAAGAGAGGCAACAATCCCATCTGAAAACTGCTGTGGAAAGTCCCCAGTGTGAGGAGCTCAGAAGAATGTGGAAAAGTCCCTTTGCAAAAAAGAGGAAGTACTTGGGTTCTCAACACCAAGGATACTTGTGCCAGGTCACATCTGCACCTGTCAAGTTAGGAGGCCTCTCCTGCCCACCACCTCTCTCCCCAAACGAGCCAGGGGCAACATGAAGAACAAGAAGGATGTGTAGGCCAGAGTGGGGGAGGCAAAGAGGAGAAGCAGTCTCGGCAGGCTTCCCGGCTCCACGCAGGCTTTGAGAGGTGAGGACAAAGGTAGTTTGTCAAAAGGAAGTTTGGCGTTTGGTAAAAGACTATACTAGCTTTTTAATATCTGAAAATGACCAGAACATTCTATAGGATCTTCAGGAAGGAAGAAGGAATTAAGAAAGGAGTGGAGGAAAAATTAAGTTCTTTCCTATTTGCCTTCTACCAAGTGCAGCCTTTCAGAAACAGTTCCATCAAGTGTGGTTTGCTGAGCAGCCATGGGGGGCCTACACCTAAAAAGGCTCTGGACTTGCCTTAATGCACTGCTGCTACCATCTGAAATTCTCACCTTGTTACCAATATTTCGTAACAAGGAGTCCCACATTTTCATTTTGCATGGACCCTGCAAATCATGCAGCTGGGCCCAGTTACTACAGAGCAGGGATGTGGCCATGTTCTATGGAACCCTAAGGGACACACAGTGGGACTGATCATTGAGAGGTGGAGAGAAACAATATTGGGAAGAGTTTTGTTTGGCTGCCCAAACTGAAATAGGCTACAAATAGGTAGGGTTTCCAGTCACTAGGATCCTTAGCAGAGGGTCAGCTACGTGGCAGGAACTGTGGAGACACAATGTAAGCTCTGGACTCTGTAGCCTCCCAAATCCCTGCCAATCCTGGGATTATCTAATTCTTTGATTAATCAATCTCCTTCAAGATGTCTTTTTTTTTTTTACCAACTTCACCAGGAAATGAATTCATTAGTAACGAGAACAGGTAAGAATATTTTCAAGCCCAACCTCTAACCCCTACATGGTTTAGGACTTTCACCAACTCCCTCAGTTTCTGTCCAAATTGTGAGCTGTTGTTTTCCTTTATGAGGACATTATTGCCATTACTCACTTTATTTTTGATCATTGTAAGTTGGATCTTAGTATGGCTGGCACACTGTGACTTCTTGCTTCTAAGAAAAAGGCCTAAAAAAATCTCAGAAAGTGTTTTGGGCCTAAAGCCACTTTCATTAATCATCATTTTGACAATGAAGCATAAACAGACATGACAAATATTTATTAAATTTAACATTCAAAATCTACAGGCATGTTTTGGTTATTGTTATCATCATCAATATTATTATTCATGTGGGAGAGTGTTCTAGGAGAAGAAAAGAAAGTCCATTGCTTTCTGGGATCTGCCTCATATAACCTCTCAAGCTGAAAAGTATGTCTTCTTTGTGCCACCTTTGTAGAGCTAGTCTCTGAAGGCACAACTTGAGGGTCAAAGCTCCACTACAAAGACCTACCATTGATGACAATGCTGAGTCCAGGAACTGACAGGAAATGGGTATGTATGGTCATGGTCAGTAAACCCATTTCCTTACAGACTCACTCCCCCCCTCATATTAGAAAGCTTTGAGCTTCTTTCATACCATAGTTTGGCCTTGACCTTTCTAGCACTTAGCCTCCCTACAATGGAGTCTATGTATCTTCATACCCTCAGTGCAGGCCCCCTAATTATAGCCATCAGTTAAACTGTCAGGAAGAAATTCCCAGTTCAATCACATCTTTATCAGACTTCAGCTGCCAATGGGGTCAAGTTAGGCGTCAAGTCTGACCTGCCCAGAGCCCCTGTGATGTGTTGGTCTGCATTCTCACTGAGGCCTTTGTGAGCAGGCAGGCCAGACAGCCACCTGGTTGCCCCCAGCTAAGTTCCCTGTCCCACTGCATTGCCCAGAGAGGGTGGAGTCAAGAGAAACAATGGGGCTGACTTAATGTAGGATCTTCCCTTTGGCTCTATCTTCCGGGAATTTTGTGCACAGGAGTTATACAGGGTTGTCAAAGTCCTAAACTGGAAATGGAGACTCCTGAACAGGGAGGAATCTGGTACAAGGGGGAAATAAATTCTTCAGCTGGGATCTGCTCTCAGAGATTGTAGAATCATGGAATTTTATCATTGCCAAGGAACGTAGGTATCATCTGTCTAACATTTATTTAACAGATCAGTGTAAATGTGGCCAAGGAACTTGGGTTTTACTTTTATTGCTGAGTCTGGTTTTCTTGAGTTTCAGATGAGTAATATATTAATTTACTATTTTAACATGAGCACCATAATAGGGGAGAATTATGGTTGTTCATATGTGACCTCATATTATTCTCTAATTGTTTCATGCAAATATGTTTTATCTTTCATACCAGATCACAAAATATCCCAAGAACAGGTTATTTCTTTTCTGTTCCCCATAGAAAGGTACTAGCAAAGAAAATGCTTTAAAGTATTTGCTGAGAGTTAATGTGCCATCTTTACTCATTTTCCTGTTTGGGAGTGTTTCTATGTGTCTCTGTCTCCCTTGATAAATTATAAACACTATGTGTAAGTTAAAATAGAACCGCCAAATTTTATAGCTGGTCATACTATCTCATCTAAATGGTGAGCACACGGAGATCCAGAGACCTGAAATTACTTGCATAAGATCACTCAATGAACATATGATTTAAATGCAGATCCACTTTCTGCTCATTTAAGTTACCTCCTTGTGATAGTCATAGATCAATATTGAAGGTCACAAAGAAAACAAGACATCAGAACAGACAAGGAGAATCAGCCCTGATAATGTTATCATTGTTACTAGTAATACCTTAAATATGTAATTTTATTTTTTTTCAGTGTTCCAAGATCCATTTTTTATGCACCACACCCAGTGCTCCATGCAATACGTGCCCTCCATAATACCCACCACCAGGGCTTCCCAATCCCCCACCCCCCCTCCACTCCAAAACCCTCAGTTTGTTTCTCAGTGCCCATAGTCTCTCATGGTTTGTCTCCCCCTCCATTTTCGACCAATTCACTTCTCCTCTCTTTCACCCAATGTCCTCCATGTTATTCCTTATGCTCCACAGTAAGTGAAACCATGTAATAATTGACTCTCCCTGCTTGACTTATTTCACTCAGCATACTCTCTTCCAGTCCCGTCCATGTTGGTACAAAAGTTGGGTATTCATCCTTTCTGTGGAGGCATAATATTCCATTGTTTATATGGACCACATCTTCTTTATCCATTTGTCTTTTGAAGGGCATCTTGGCTCTTGAGCTGTTAGAGTTTACAAAGATAAACACTGAACAGTTTCTTGTATATCCTTTAGTAACAGGAACCATAAATAAGCCTATGTCCCATGTATGCATGTTTACTTACAGAAGAGGAATTTTCCTATATATATTGCTCTGCACTTTGTTTTTTTTTTTTTTCACTTAATGATATTACTTAGTAGGGATCCTCCTGCATTAGCACATGCAGATTTACTTTATGCTTTTTAAAAGGCACTTATGGTTGGATAGACCATAACTTATTTAACCAGTCCCCTACTGATAGACAGTTGTTTCCATATTTATGCTAAGAAATGTGCATTTTTAAAAACAATCTCCCCTGGAGGGTTTTAAGTAACGAACTTGATATCAGATCAGCATTTTGGAATCACCACCAATAGGCTTATACCCTTATTTTAGTAGATGATAAAACTAAAGTCCAGACAAGTTTGGGACCTTCAACCATTAGGGGTAAAACTATAACTAGAACCTGGTGTTCCTGAGTCTTCTCCCACCATTCATTCCACTGCATTTGGGCCACGTAAGGGCACTGGGCACACTTGCTTTGGTTATTTGTAGCCACCACCTAATATCTGGCCCAACAGAATCTTTGTTAAAAGAACTGATTCATCAAAATATTCTCATTGTGGTTTAAATTTTACCAGCCCAAAGATCACTGAGTTAAACTTCCCTTTTTGGTAGATGAACCAAAGTGCTTTGAATGAAGACGTAATTCAATAAAAACTTAATACTCTCATAAAATTGAATATTCTCTGGCTCCCCAATGAACTCCAAAACTTATTAGCTTTCTTCTGCAGATGATGTGAGATGGCTTATTTTACCTAAACTAACCCCATTATGCCTTTAAAAATACATTATTATTTAAATGTCTACATTTCTTTTATCCTGCAAATGTACAAAAAGCAAGCATAGTATTTCTGGAAAAGAAAAAGCTGGTGGAGGAAATTTTCACATGGGGAAGTTTAGGACATTCATTCAAGAATTAGGAACAACAACAACAACAACAAAAAAAAACAGATAGGAGTAGTGCACATTTAGTTTATCAATGGCCCTGGGCAGTGGCTCTTTCTACAAATTGCCACATAAGGAGCTCATCACAGAATGAGGGAAAGGGGTTGATGTGGATAAGGATTTTCCAGGGATGAGAATCTGAACACTACCCTCGCTTTTCAGACTAAGTGCTTTTGCTTCTTTTTTGTAAAGAAACAAAGAGACTTTCTTTATTAAACAGTAAAAACCAAAGTTCCTAGTTTGCTCTCAGTAATGAAAATAATAGCTACCATGCACTGAGCAGGTATTCTGCAGGCATTGTCCTCAAATCTTTACGTGATCACTATTATGCATGGTAGAATGGAAGAACAATCTAAGAGACAAAAGATAAATACTCAGGAACTTCTGTATATCAATTTCTTACTGACTTCTTAACAGCTTCCATGCGCCCACATGGTGTGGCCCATGGCATTCTTAGTGTTGGGGAAGATCTAAAGCTGATGTGTACCCCACACCAACTCTCAGCCCTATACAGACACTGGCAACTTTTCTTCCTACACCATTTCTGATCTTGAAGTGGCCCAGGACCCCACTCTCTAAGTATGCCCACACTTAGCATTAAAAGTGGGTATATGTGAGGTAGTTTGAATATTACTGAGCAAAATTTCAGAGTCATCCAATGTTCCTTCTGGATGATCGGTGGGAAATAAGAAGTTCCTCTAAAATAGCTTCTTAGGCCAGGAGACATACCCTTTAATCAAAGGACAGTAGGAGCCTGGCTCCAGTCTTGTGTAGCCCCCCACCGCCAGTAAAGGATGCTACTGGCAGGTAGAGGCTAGGCAGTTTCTTGATGCTAACCCTAATCCCTATCCTTGTGGTTCCTCGTAGCCTGGACTCTCATTTTGAAAGAACCCTACCCTTAGGCAAGGTCCTTCTCTTTCTCTTTTCTCTCTGCTGATATTCCTAGAGCAGTTTTTGATCTAATTTTTGAGTTGATGTTTTTGGTCTTTTAAAATTCTCTTTCCAATCTGTTGCTAAGTTTCCAATTTTAGTCACTACTTTCTAAAATTCCATGTGAATTTTAAGATTTTTTTCCTCTGCTATGAGTCTGAAAAGACAGTTTTGAAAACCAGGAACCCTATGGTATTCCGACTGTGTTCACTTACAGATTTAAAGAAGAGAAGAGTTTTAGTAATAAATACCATATCTATTACTGAGTGCAGATACTTCCATGTTATGCATGCTCTGTGACCTTCTCCATATTACATCTCTGGACCCAGAAACAGAAATTTCTATTTTAATAAAATAAATTAAGACACATTTAATGCCTATGGAAACATTCATCCGCTAACTCATCAGGCTTTCTCGTCTTACTTCTGTGCCTTTACTTTTAAGCCAAAAGATACTACCTCTGTTCATTCTCTTTGGGTAAAGTATTCAAGTAAAGTATTCAAGATCCCACTTTTCTCTCTTAGCATTTGTTCATCTCTGTCCCTTAATATATATATTTTGGAAATCTATGAGGAAACAAAATATTCTCTTGCTTTATGGGATCATTAATCTAGTTTCTTTCCATCAAAGCTATGATTTCCAGGTAACTGAAGCTCAAGAAAAGTATAAACATCTCCCTGGATTTTCTTGCTTCTAGAGCAGGGGTCAGCAAACTTTTTCTGCAAAGTGACAAATACTAAATATTTTAGACTTTGACAGCCCTACAATCTCTGTCACAATGACTCAGCTCTGCCCCATAATGTGAAAACTGCCACAGGAAATATGTAAACAACAAGATGTGGCTGTGTTCCAATAAAACTTTATGGGCAGTAGCCCATAGTTTAGCTGCCTCTGTTCTAGACGATGATGAGGAACAGGAAGAGGAGGATATTGATTACTGATTATTATTATACAATGAACATTGTTTTCTCTGTACAAAATATTATGCTAAGTATTCTATTAGTATTATTTCATTTAATCTCCATAATTACATAGTTTACATATAGTTATTATACCCATTTTATAGTTGAGGAAACGAAGCTTTAAAGCAGCTAAACAATTTCCCCACAGTCAAACAATTAGTAAATGGTGGAGCCAGAAGTTCAGATCTGACACTAGAGTTCACCAGAGTTCACCAGAACTTTCTATCATTAAACTAAATAGCATGTATGTTCGCTGTTTAAAGCTTTTTGGTCAACTTAGAAACTATTTCTCTTTTTCAAGGTTTTATTTGTTTTATTTTATTTTAGAGAGAGAGTTGGGAGGGAGCAGGAAAGAATCTCAAGCCAATTCCATGTTAAACATAGAACCTGATGTAGGGCTCAATCTCACAACCCTGAGATCATGACCTGAGTCAAAACCAAGAGTCAGATGTTCAACCAACTGAGCCACCCAGGTGCCCCTCTAAGAAACTATTTCTAAACACAATGAACTTGTGAATTCAACTTCAGTGGAAAGATTAAACATGATTTTAATTTGCATAACCTAAGTAGATTTAGGGCTATTGAAACATTTAGTCGAACAAACATTTATTATGCCACTACTCTAGGCTCCAAATTACTATAGTGAATTGAGGTGGAAAATGATAGAATATGGTAGCTTTACTTGAGACACACTTAGAGTCTTTGGGGGGAACTTTCCTTTCTTCTATTCGAGCCCATCTTAGTTTGAGAAAGTAGGCCCACAACTGGTATTGCTTAAAGAAGGCAACCAAAAATTATTTGCAACTGTCCACAGACACACAAATGTGTTTGCCTTTCTAACATTTTATGATTGATGTTTTCATGTGGATTATTTTTGTTCCTTTTATTATGGTGATATGATCAGCTTTTAGGGAATTTCAAATGATCTTACAAAAACAAAAGTCTTCTAAGATTTAAAACCCCAAGTCCTGACAGCCTTTCCCTGATGATCTTAGCCTGACTCTTCCCCTCTAACTATCCAACTCCAGCAAGCCTCTCGAACTTTCTGACTCAGTGTCTCCAGCTGTATTAAGAACAGAGACTCTCCTCTCAACACCTCTTTTCCACATAGCCACACTTGCACTGCACCAGGATTTTTTGGTGTTCTAGGAGGTTGGGTTACTTCAACAGTACACAATCACATAAGGAAAAGTGAAAGTTCCCACTCTTATAAAGCTAATGACTCAGTTTTAGGAAAGCTTCTCTCTACTGTCATCCATAAAAGTTCTCTCCTTTACGCCCTCTCCTTACTTCAAATGAAATGCCTTTTTAATTTTGTTCCCCTCCAAACACATCTGTTTAATTGTCATTATGCCTCATTTGCACTAAGTCCAAATGGAAACCAGTGTATGGTGGTGGGATTTGGTGTTGCTTTTCCCCAAAGGTCAAACCTCACACAGCTGCTCATCATGAACTATCTCCAGCTCCCAGCAGCTGCCCGGCGTTTATGTTATGTTAGTGATGTTCTCCAGTTGCAAGGTCCAGAGAGCTTGCTGTTCAGCCAAAAGAAATCCTAAGGGAAAGAGTCAGAATGAATGGCCTCACATCACGTACAGTGTTGCTGGGCACCTTCTCTGTATTGCATTTCCCATAGAGAAGCTAATTCAAGCCAGTGCAGAGTTACCAGCTAGACCCATAGCTGTTCTTTAACCCATGAAAAGTCACCTTGAAGAGCCCAAGAATATGCTAAGGACTTTACTTTGGGATCGAGATATCCATCTCTGATTACCAGCCACAAGGACACTAGGTGAACAAGGCACAATTTACATGACAGCAGTGGCTTAGAAAAGCATGGGATTCACTTCAGTATCACTAGATTAAAAAAAATAATAATAACGGAATTTGACAAGGATAAAGAGAGAAGTGAAAGAAATGGGAAAGAGATAAGATTCTACAATTACATTGTTGAGGTTTTTTTTTTTTTTTGGTAGAACATGCACATATACTAATGGGGCTGTAGCATGACTGCCATCCCGTGAACACCTTTGGCCCTGCCCAAACCACATCACCGTCTCCGGTTGTCACAGAGCACCATGTCAGCCAGCTCACACCTACCTTAGACCAATGGCAGAATCCACTGCTGCCTTACCTGCCAGGTAATAACTCAGAGATAAACAGGAGCCCATTGGATCTGGGATACACAGCTCAGAGGAGGAGTTGGGGGAGAAGTTAGTGCCCTCAGGAGAAACATTTACAGTCAATAAATACTCTGGCTTCCTAGCTTTGCTGTGGGCAATTCTTGGAGTAGGATGATTCTGTATGCTTCTCAGGAAGTCTAAGAAAATTGAGCCCCCAAAGTTCACAGAACCGGCATTGACATTCTTATATTGACATTTTCACCTTCTATTTATCACTCTCTCCCATCCTTCATTTCTGCAACTTGGAATTACCTCCCAAATAAACCAACTGCCTAAATGTCCCTGTCTCACGCTCTCCTTTCAGGAAAGTAAGTCCTTTTAGGGCTGCCTACTCTGCAATTAAGACCTTTCTAAGTAGCTGAGTATGTGAGGTAACTGAAAAACCACACACAGGTCTAGGCAAGATGCATGCTTTAAAAAAGACCTGAGAAGGCCTTAGCTGTCTCTTTGGGCTGATCCAGGGACTCAGTGTGCCTGACTAATTACTTAAGGGCTTCCTCAGCACAGAGCCAGTCTGCAAAACTGGAAGACATGGTTTTTCTTTCAACAAAATAAAATTACAAGCATACAAAGAAGCGTACATCTTCCTTCTTCAAAGGAAGAAAACAAAATGGCAGAAGCTATCCCCAAAGAAATATAAGCATTGAATATAAGACATAGACTTCAAAACTGCTGTTTGTTTTGTTATTTCCACACTAGGCTGACTGTCCAGAAATTTACAGGTTCTAGGAGTTACTGATTAACTCTCAGAGAAACATGCAAATAAGGTCCCTGTGTCTGTGAGTTTATTTCATCCTTAAAGTATTGCAAGCAGGATTGCTTTTGGACAATGCTCCATAAAGCACATTAGTTATTAACTTATCCACTTTTGCACTTACTTACTCACTCCTGCCAGGTCCTGAGATGGGCCTGGAGAACCCAGCAGGCAGAGTTTATGCCCTAAGGCCCCTGGAAATACCTGTTCATTCTCTTCTGTCTTGACAAAAAAGATTTAAAAGCATTGTCACTTGATACATGAATTCCCTCTAAAACAAGCAAGGTGGCTTCAAGTTATTTCTTAAAGGAAATAAATGGCTGGGGGAAAGAAATTCAGATGCAGTAACTCATTCTCATCTGTTGTTTTGTTTTGTTTTGTTTTGTTTTGTTTTGTTTGGAATAATTAAGATGGAAGAAAGTTTCTATTGGTGAAAAACCTAACTTATAGAAATTATTTTTATTTTTATTTTTTTAAGATTTATTTGAGAGAGAGCAAAAGGGAGAATGATCACAGAGGGAGAGGGAGAAGCAGACTCACTGCTGAGTGGAAAGCCCAATGCAGGGTTTGATCCCAGGACCCTGAGATCATGCTTGGATGACTGAACCACCCAGGTGCCCCTGTAGTATAATTTTTAGGGAAATGTATTTTATTTCTTTCAACTGTCTGTAATAAATTAACATTAAAAGTATATGGATAGATAGATGTCCTGCAATATCTATGATGAATAAGTATTTTATTAATATATTTTTATAATTATAAAAATAATATATGTACTGTATAGAAAGTATTGAAAATGTAGAGAATATAAAGAAATAAAGCACATGATTCAAAGTACATAACACCACTTATTTTTTGAGAAGATTTAAAAACAACTTTTTTTTTTAAGATTTTATTTATTATTTGACAGAGAGAGAGAGAGAGAGAGAGAGAGAGAGAGGGAGGGAGGAAACACAAGCAGGGGGAGTGGAGAGGGAGAAGCAGTCTTCCTGCTGAGCAGGGAGCTCAATATGAAGCTCAGTCCCAGAACCCTGGGATCATGACCCAAGCCAAAGGCAGATGCTTAACAACTGAGCCACCCAGGTGACCCTAAAGACAACTATTTTTAATATAGGTCCACATCCCTTATTTGACTCTTGGTACCACTTGTGTTTTGAAATACAGAATTTCTCAAATTTTAGTAAGGTAATCCAATGTGTGTGCCACAGAGTTTATTTTATTTTATTTTATTTTTTATATTGAGATGTAATTGACATATAACATATTAGTTCCAAGTATAAAACATAATGATTCAACATTTGTATATATTACAAAATGGTCACCACAGTAAGTCTAGTTAACATCTATCACCACATATAATTTTTTTCTTGTGATGAGAAATGATAAGATCTACTCTTTTGGTAACTTCCAAACACACAATATACTATTAGTAACTCTGGTCACCATGTTGCACATTATGTATCCAGGACTTATTTATTTTATAGTTAGGAGTTTGTACTTTTGACCCCCCCTTCACCCATTTCACCTATCCCCAGGCCTTGTTTCTGACAACCACCAATTTGTTTTTTATATGCATGAGAAAATAATAGTCTTAAAATTCTCAAAAAGTTAAAGTAAAACAGGGATAAGGAACTAAGAGAAATAATAAAAATAGTATATGAACAAAATGGAAATATTAACATAGAGATAGAAATTATATAAAAGAATCAAACAAATTCTGGATCTGAAAAATACAATAACTGAATTAAAAAATTAACTTGGCAGGGGGTGGGGACAGGGGTTCAACAATGGAATTGACCAGGAAGAAGAAAAAATCAATGACCCTGAAGACAGGAAATCTGTAATTACTGAGTCTGAGGAGCAGAAAAAAAAAAAGAATAAGAAAAAGGGAACAGATACAAATGCACTTATGGAGCACCACCTAGCAGACTACTTATACATAATGGAAGTACCAGAAGTAGAAGAGAGAAAAGGTTGGAGAGCTTATTTCAAGAAATAACTTCTCAAATTTAGGAAAAGACATGAGTCTACAAATACAAAAAATTCAACAAATTCCAAACAGGATAAAGTCCAAAAGACCCACATGAGACATATTATAATCAAACTATTGAAAGACAATAAAGACTCTTTTTTTTCCATTTTTTAAATTTCTTTTCAGAGTAACAGTATTCATTGTTTTTGCACCACACCCAGGGCTCCATGCAATAC